>NC_073692.1:240511411-240819577 GCF_029784155.1 Uranotaenia lowii | reverse complement strand
CTAGAAAATTTTCTCGAAGCACTCATATCTTGATAAGTTATATTTTTGATAGGTTTTGTTCGGCCCAATATCAAACTATGCTATCTGAACGAGATATAATCTTGAAAGGAGCATATCTAAAATTGATATAATTTAGCTATGATCGTATAGATTTTTTGATATAATTTGAGATATTTTAACATCCTACGAGTACTGAATAATAACTCATTTAGATAGGAAAAAATGAGTATCAAAATATCTCATCTTGATATAATTTTGTTTTTCCCTCCTGATCGGGTTGGGTGCAGGAACCCGATCAGGAGAGCATATCATAATAATAACTCAAACGTATCTCACCAAGATATTTACATTTGATTCAGTTTTAATTAAGTACTCAAACATTTTGACTTAAAGGTTCTCCAATCTGAATTATATCTTATTCTGATTGACAGACTTGAATGGGCTTGAGCTCATTTTCAATGATAAAGATTATTTTTCGGATTGTCCTAAAATAAAATGATTATATCTTATTTTGATATACGTGCAACATTTTCTGAAACACGGACATCGAAGTCAACGGCTCAAACTGTACTTTAAGAAGTTTCGCTCAACAGATTCATAAAATTGAATCGAATTTTTGGAAAACCAAAAATGAAGCATGGCTTAAGCAAATAGTGTGGGTTACTGACACTCCACTAGAAAAATTTCTCGAAGCATTCGTATCTTGATAAGTTATAATTTTGATAGGATTTCTTCTGCCCAATATCAAAATATGCTATCTGAACGAGATATTATATTGATAGGAGCATATCAAAAACTGATATAATTTAGCTATGATCGTATAGATTTTTTAATATAATTTGAGATATTTTAACATCCTACGAGTACTGAATTATAACTCATTCAGATATAAAAAAAAAATCAGTATCAAAATATCTCATTTTGATATAATTTTGTTTTTCCCTTCTGATCGGGAAGGTGTTCGTGATTGATTGAGATTAAAAAATTTATTAGAATTTGCAAATCTGAAGAAATAACAGCAATTTTCCAAAAACTACTTTAAAAAAAATAAATAAATTTGATTTTCGCCATTTTAGCGTACTTTATTATCTCACACATACATTAAAATATCGTAATAAAAATACCATGATCTAATACCATGATAATTTTATTAAACCCTTGAATATTTTTTATGAACACATCACTCAAAAATATCTACGCGTTTTCGAGATATTTGGATTTTGATTATTGTTTTTTTAAAACAACACTATGCATTATAAAGAGTAAAAAATTCGATAACTTCGGAAGAAAAGGTCGTATCGACTTAAGATTTAGTGCAAAATGTGCGTAATGAGTGTCTCAATAAACATTAGTAACAACAATAACAATAGTTGAGTATAAAAATAAATTTAAAGCATGTTTTAAACTAAAAGCTTTTTAACTCTGCACTGAATAGAGATATAGCCCCATTTTGTCAGCAAAGTTTCATATTTTGATGATATCTACAACTGTGATGAACTTTGTACAATTTTGTCTCTATCTCCTAAAACAAAAAAGTTAGCGTTTTTGTTTTTATCGTAGTAGTTTTTTTAATACTTTCACATTATGGGAAACTGTGAAGACTCCTGAAAAAATGAAAGTCAAAAGCACAAGGAAAAAAGTTCCCTATTAGGCCTTTTTGGACCACTGGGCCCTGCCAGGGTCCATGTTTTAACGTTATACTACAGGAGACAACCTAGCGTATGACAGTTTTGATGGTATTTCTCCACAAAAAATTTTCACCGACTGAATGTTTGAGCCAAGACACACATTTAAAATAAAAAATTCCCAAATATTTCAGATCATATATGTAGGTCATGAAATGTAACTATCAATATTCTTCAATAGAATAGCTAAGATCAATAATGAGGTTTAAAAAGATATACAATGTGGCAATGGAAGAAGCATTTTTTAGGCACTGTTTGCAATAAACCAAGTCGGGACTAGATTTATACCCGATCAGGAGGGAAAAACAAAATTATATAAAAATGAGATATTTTGAAACTTATTTTTTCCTATCTAAATGAGTTATAATTCAGTACTCGTAGGATGTTAAAATATCTCAAATTATATCAAAAAATCTATACGATCATAGCTAAATTATATCAGTTTTTGATATGCTCCTATCAAGATTATATCTCGTTCAGATAGCATAGTTTGATATTGGACAGAACAAATTATATCAAAATTATAACTTATCAAGATATGAGTGCTTCGAGAAAATTTTCTAGTGGAAGATCAATAAACCACATTATTTGATAAAACCATGCCCCATTTTTGGTTTCCCAAAAATTTGATTCAATTTTATGAATCTGTTGAGCGAAACTCGTTAATGTAAGGTTTGAACCTTTGACTTCGATGTCCGTGTTTCAGAAAAAGTTGTACGTATATCAAAATAAGATATAATCATTTTATTTTAGGACAATCCGAAAAAAATCTTGATCATTGAATATGAGCTCAACCCCATTCAAGTTTGTCAATCAGAATAAGATATAATTCAGATTAAAGAAACTTAAAATCGAAAATTTGGAGTACTTCATAATAACTGAATCAGATGTAAATATCTTGGTGAAATACGTTTGAGTTATTATTTTGATATGCTCTCCTGATCGGGTACACTATTGATTTCTGTAGATTGTTCTTATTAAACGAAATTCTCAATCTGACGCTTTGGGACATTGAATACATGGCCAAAAGCGTGAAAATAACTCGAACAAACAAGTTTTACGTCTTCTGAGGCTACATGATGGCTGGCATCTTACAAATGCTACACACCCAGACTACAGAAAGAGTACTATGTAAGCCGTGACCGAGATTCGATCTCATGACCATTGACTTTGAAGATTTGAAAGCTCTCCTCTAAGCCACAGTCGAGTAGTTCGAAGTTGCTTGGTTGTTGTAAGAAATTTTTCGAGAAATCATTTTCGTCCTTACTACATTCGTTACTTAGAATTTCCATCAAATATTTATGAATCAATGATTCGAATTGAATGTGAATAGTCAATCAAGCAAAGCTAAGCAAAATTTAAAAATAATTCCTCATAATTTTATGTTCGAGCAAAGCTTACAATTTTTGCAAAATGCGGCTCATTCCAGATGACGTTTCCAGCTGATTTCAGTTCAGTTCAACATAAAACTCTGTGAGTTCCAGTTGTCATAATTTTCGTGGAAATGTGAAGAATTGGAGAAGTTGGCGAAAACGGAAGAGGTAAGCACTAGAGCGGTCCGACATGCGACTCGAAAGTAATGAGAGGTAATCCGCTTCGAGGACAAAACAAATCGGGTGGAATCCGAGTCTTGTGGACAAAACTTTGGACCGAAAAGTCATGCGTTAAGAAGACTGCCTCAGTTCGGGATGTGGCAAAAAAGTGGGATCGTCTCGTAGCACTGTCCATCGTGCCAAAGTAAGATTGGGTCTAAAGACATATAAGAAGCAGAGGAAGCCCAAGTGGTGTCAAAAACAAGCTGCTTCTGTCAAACTAAGAGCTCGTAAATAAAGTGATCAACTGCTGTGTTTAAAATCGGTGTGCGTTATGATCGATGACGAAACCTATTCCAAGTTTGATTACAAAACACTTCGGAGTGACCAGTATTATACTGTTAGGGATGGCCAAAGTTTTGACGAGAGTCTCGTCACGAGACGTAGAAAAAAATCCTTAAAATGGCAATGGTTTGGCAAGAAGTATGTGGGTATGGCATGCTTTCCGAACTGTTCGTGAACACTGACACAATGGAAAAAAAACTGTTTACGTCCGAGAGTACCGTCGCCTGCTAGCCATGATCTGCATGCATGACCAGCCAGTACTGTTCAGGCAGGATTTGGCATCAGTTCACTTCTCAAAAGACACGATGGCAAGGCATGAATCCAACAAAATCCAGATCGTACCGAAGGAAAGGAATCCGAGATGAGAAATTGTCCTCAAACGAGATCAATTGAAACTGTTTGGGCCCTTACCAAATCGTATTTGAGTAAACATGTAAAGCCTAAAGATTCTATAAACAACTTCGTGAGATACTGGAAAAGTGGCCAAAATCATAGCAAATCAGTCTGTGCTAAACTAATAAGCGTGCTTCGATCGGAAATTCGATCACTGGTCTACGATTTTCCAGTCAATTCTTTATTGATTCAATACGATCCAAATGAGCTATTTGCAACTTCCTTCAACCCCAAAAAGAAGAATTTTGTGTGTGATACAGAACAACCTGGAGTGCCTGCATTGTTCAAATTACATCTCATGATAGTACCAATTACCATACTTAGTCTCAAACAGGACGTGTTTTACAAAAATGTACCGCATACCGTAAACCTAATTGACACAATTCATCACGTCGTTGTCGTTGGGTGGGATCAAGGCAATGGTCAATGAAACTTATCTCTACATCATTTTGTGGTGCGGTTTTCGTTTGAAAGCTGCCTTCATTACCCAATCATCTACAAATCTCGACTCTGACTGTTTTGGTTTGCACTGTGGTGAACAAATTTTATCACGAAAGTCACAAATCTTTGCAGCCCATTAGTCTCTGGCACATACAATGCGCTCGAAGATACAAAACTCTCCCAAAATTGTTGGCAGTTCATTTTGCGACCCCTGATAATCGCCCCTTGGCATTCTCGAAAGGGCCTAGCAAGGGAGAGGAGTTTATCAAGCTAAACACATCGTCATCTGGAAAAGGCATGTACGTCGCTGCTGCTGGGATGTGTCGAGTATTGCTTACCCTAGACAAACCGCCAAGTGTTTGTTGTGTACACGCCAAGCAAAACAAGAATCGTATCAAGCGATGAAATCACATCATCATCCCCCCTTTCTATCGCCGGATACCAAATACCAAAACAACAACAACGGTGGAGAACGAGAGAAAAAACAATTGCCAAGAAGAGTTATGTCTGTTTAGTGGTGTGGGGGTTAGTATGGGAAACAAAAAAGTTCAATGGAAAGCACAAGTGAATTAGGGGGCAAAAACTAGTCGCCGATGTAGCTAGCTACCCCAAAAAAGGAAAGCTTATTCACGAACCCTTCATCCGAAAAAGTGAGTGTGCGGGAGTAATTATAACAGTTAGGTATGGATAGTTTGCGATAAGATGGGGCGGACCGATAGGAGATTGGGCTTTCTGTTTTAAAACATCAGCTTTGTCAGTGAAAACAGCTTTTGCTACACGTTCTGTACCTGGCTACTTTATTCGGGTTCAGTGATCGCAGCTCGCTTGGGCATACATACTTTTAAAAATGAGCTTAAAAGCTTAATAAGCTAATATTAAACTTTGAGCTAGAATTTGAATGACTTGATTTGTCTTTCAAAATTATTTTTTATTTTTCAGATTAAAGCTGAAAGAAATTAAAGTTTTGAAGCAGTTTTCAGCACTTAGATTGACGCCTTGTCGTAGGCATCTAGCTCCAATAATGATGAATTCTCTTTGTTCCGTTTCTGTCAATCTGCCAGCACGGAAGTAGTCGACAAAAAATGACCGTTGAAAAATACTGGCAACACTAGTGAAAAATAACGGTCAGTTAGAGAAAAATTTGCATACGATCAACATCGAAATCTCGTGTTTCTCTTATTAATAAAGTTAAGTTGTTTGAGTTAGATTACCAGTTTTATTTAGTCCAAAGTGGAACCGTCCTTCCCGTTAAAAGGAAACCAAAAACAATTCGACCCGCATCCGCCTGAAGAATTTTCCGATCCGATCATCCGACGCCCACGCTACTCCAATTTTATACAGTCCACCCGCACTTTGTTCACCGCCCGAACATTGGTCCTTTGAGCCGGATTTGAACCGAAGGGAAGTGAAGGGAATGCTTCTGGATTTACCGCAGCTGAAAGTATACACCCGAAAATTGGAAGTAGCATATGGTGAATTTTCCAGTTTTCACAGTCAAATAGTCGCCCTGTTGCCCGCCGAAGACCTAACCTCACAAGAGGAAAACTACATCCGCTTCGAGCAGCTGTACGACTGGACGTCCGCCAGCATCGAAGCCCAAATAATGGAACATCAACATCCTCCACCACATCCGCAAGTCATCGTGCACCAACAGCCGCTGAAAGCGCCATTCCCGACATTCGACGGTGAGTACACCAATTGGCCCAAATTCAAAGCGATGTTTCAGGATGTGATGGCTCAATCGTGCGATTCCGATGCGATTAAGCTGTACCACCTGGACAAAGCACTCATCGGAGCAGCCGTTGGCGTTCTGGACGCAAAAACGATCAACGATGGGAACTACGCACACGCATGGAGAATCCTCACCGAGAGATTCGAAAATCATCGCATCATCGTCGAGACCCACATCCGTGGCTTGCTCTCGCTGAAAAAGATGACATCCGAATCCTACAAAGAACTTCGGAATCTTCTCGACGAGTGTTCCAAGCATGTCGAGTGTCTCGATTATCTGCAGCAAGAATTGACTGGAGTGTCCGAGTTGATGGTCGTTTTCTTGCTGACGTCAGCTTTGGATCCATCAACACGGAAGGTTTGGGAACAAACACTCAAATCCGGAGAGTTGCCGAAATACCGATCCACGATTGCTTTCCTCAAGAGTCAGTGCCAAGTGTTGGAACGATGCGAATCCATTTGCCCGATCCCGATTCCGAAACCATCTACAACCAAGCAAGCTCAACCGAAGGTCCCCAATCAGCGGTCGTACGCAGCAACCGCAGCGTTCGACAAACCGTCCATCCAATGTGCGTTTTGTGATGGCCCGCACCGAAATTTCCAATGCAACAAGCTGTCCATTCTACCCAGTGCCGAAAGAATGGAAAAGGTTCGAGATTCCGGAGTGTGCTACAATTGCCTAACCAAGGGTCATCGCTCGAAGGATTGTCCATCAACCAAGAACTGCTAGAAGTGTCGTAAGCGACACCACACTCAGCTCCACGAAGAACAACAACAACCGAAACCGATGGCTACACCCACCACCCAAATCGATGCCCCTTCTCAAACCGCACAACAACCAACCGTTTCGTCCATGCCATGCAATTACACTGCTTCTCCCAAAACAGTGTTGTTGCTCACCGCTGTCGTTCACGTCCTGGATAACGACAACCAACCCCAAACTTGCCGAGTTCTCCTAGATAGTGGTTCCCAGGTAAATTTCATCACCGATCAGTTGGCCAACACGCTGCGTCTCGAGAAACGAAAAGTCGAAGTTCCAATTGGTGGCATCAACGAAATCAAAACTGTCGCCCGCCATCTCGTCAAGGTTCACCTCCAATCACGCTGTAGTGATTTCCGCACCGAGCTAGAATGTCTAGTCATCCCGAAGGTGACTGGTCCGATCCCATCAACCAACATCGATGTTACCGATTGGCATTTCCCCCATGGTATCCAACTAGCAGATCCGAACTTCTTCAAGCCCGACAAAATCGACTTACTGGTTGGAGCAGCTTTATTTTTCAACATCCTCAAGACTGGCCATCTCATACTGGATCCCTGTTTACCCGAACTCCGAGAGTCACACCTTGGTTGGCTTGTGACTGGTACCCTGACATCGAAATCCATCTATGAGCCTATCCAATATGCCCAACTAGCCTCGGTGGAATCCATCGAAAACTCCATTACCAGATTCTGGGAACTTGAAGAAGTTCCAACCGCTCCGAAAACGACAGCCGAAGAGCAGCAATGTGAGGAACATTTTGTTGCCACCCACACTCGTGATGTTTCCGGTAGGTACACCGTTCGATTGCCGTTGAAACCAAATGCCGACAAGCTGGACAGCTGCCGAAATCTAGCATTGAAAAGATTTTTTATGCTGGAAAATCGTTTGCAACGAAATCCCGAACTGTGGTCACAGTATGTTGAATTCATTCGTGAATATCAACTGGAAAATATTATCTTCCACATCACGCTGTACTTCGCCCCAGCAGCACCACCACAAAGTGCAGAGTGGTGTTCGACGGAAGCGCCAAATCATCCCCGTCTGGTCTTTCCCTGAACAAGGTCCATCGTCGGCCCAGTGGTTCAAAACGATTTATTCAGCATTATGCTAAGGTTCCGCAAACATCGATACGTCTTTACGGCTGACATCGCCAAAATGTACCGACAAGTGCGAGTGCATCCCGACGACACTGGCTATCAACGCATTTTCTGGAGAGAAAACCCGAAACACCCCCTGCAGGTTCTAGAGTTGACAACCGTCACCTATGGGACCGCATCAGCTCCGTTTCAAGCAACCAGGTGCTTGATACAACTCGCCGACGACGATGGAGACAAGTTTCCCAAAGCTGCTAACATTCTGAGACATGATTGTTATGTTGACGACATCATGTCTGGTACCGACAACATCGATGACGTCATTGAAATTCAACGACAGCTGAAGGCCATTCTGCTGAAGGGTGGTTTTCCTGTCCATAAATGGTGCTCCAACTCAACCCAATTGCTCGAACACATCCCGGTGAATGAGCAAGAAACCACCAAACGTTACGACGAATTCGACATCAACGAAGCGATTAAGGTCTTAGGCGTACTGTGGGTGCCTAGTACTGATCAACTTTTAATTGCCCGATGCACTCCCCCGACAGTGAACGAAAAGCAGCCCACCACGAAACGAATTGTGTGTTCCGAAATCGCCAAATTGTTCGATCCATTGGGATTGATATCGCCAACCATCGTCATCGCCAAACTCTTAATTCAACAACTTTGGCGAAATAAGTTGGATTGGGACGATCATCTCGACAACGACAGCCTCAAGAATTGGAACGAGCTCCTAGAATCACTGCCTCAACTCAATGAAATCGTTATTCCCCGCCAAGTGACATTCAGCAACGCTGTGGCTTACGAGCTGCATGGATTCGCCGACGCTTCTATGGTAGCATATGGTGCATGTGTCTACATACGAAGCATTTTCCCCGATGGTTCCTGTAAGGTTCGCTTGCTGAGTAGCAAATCAAAAGTCGCCCCCCTCCACGAATTGTCCATCCCAAGAAAAGAATTGTGTGCTGCAGTGCTTCTAGTCAAATTGGTGACAAAAATAGTTTCCTTTATTGACATCCCTTTTCGTCAAGTACTACTTTGGTCCGACAGTCAAATCGTTTTGGCTTGGATCAAAAAACACCCCGACCGACTCGAGATTTTTGTACGTAATCGAATTGCCGAAATTAATCTCCACACCCAACAAGAACAGTGGCATTACGTTCCATCGCAGTTCAATCCAGCCGATATTGTGTCGAGAGGCCAACTGCCGTTCCCGCTGAGCCAAAATACGACGTGGTGGGAAGGCCCACAATTCCTGACCGAAGCAACTTTCATCGAAGAGCGCCCAGAAGACATCCCCGATGATGAATTGCCAGAGTTAAAAGTCAACTTGGTGACTACTCTGGCAACCAATCAAAAACCGTTGGACGTTTTCACCGATGTGAGCTGTTTCCGAAGGCTGCAACGAATTATCGCCTGGGTGTTGAGGTATCTTAACAACCGCCGCAAGCCAAAGGAGGAACGTGTGTTGCATCCGCATTTGACTATCGACGAGCTTCGAAATTCCATGTTGGTCATCGTTCGTGTCATTCAACGTTTGGAATTTGACGACGAAATCAAACGAGTCCAAAAAGGTGTACCGTGTAAACGATTAGCAGCTCTCAATTCCATCCTATCCGACGGTCTTCTTCGAGTTGGTGGTCGACTGAGACATTCCAACTTGCCCGACGAATCAAAGCATCAGCTCATCCTACCAAACAATAATCCGGTCACAAAGCTACTGGTCCGAGCTTTGCATCTTGAGCTTCTCCATGTGGGTCCGAGTGGGCTCATCTCAGCGCTTAGACAACGTTTCTGGTTGCTCAACGCCCGTTCCACCGTTCTCAATGTAACACGGCAATGCATCAAGTGTTTCCGTGTGAATCCAACCAACGTCCAGCAACTGATGGGTGAATTGCCAAAGCAGCGTGTGGTGTTTTCTTCGCCATTCAACATCACCGGTGTCGATTATGCTGGTCCGATCCAAGTGAAACAAGGTACCTATCGTCCGAAGGTGGTCAAAGCATACGTCTCGGTGTTCGTGTGCATGGCCACAAAAGCAATCCATCTGGAATTGGTGTCAGATTTGACGACCGATGCATTCATCGCTGCCCTGGAGAGGTTCATCAGCCGCCGAGGGATGGTTGCCGAACTGCATTCCGATAATGCAACCAACTTCAAAGGTGCCAGCAACGAACTCCATCAATTGTACCAGCAGTTCCAGGATCAGCAACAAGCCAACGGATTCGAGAGGTTTTGCATGTCGAAAGAAATCGCTTGGCATTTCATCCCGCCAAATGCTCCCGAGCTCGGTGGTCTTTGGGAGGCCTCTGTAAAGAGCACCAAATATCATCTCAAGCGAATCATCGGTACCACTTTGTTGTCCTTCGAAGAAATGGCCACTCTGTTGTGTTAGATCGAAGCCATCCTCAACTCTAGGCCCTTGTATGCGGTTTCCAACGATCCTGCTGATCCGGAGGTAATTTCGCCAGCCCATTTTCTTATCGGTCGACCATTGACGGCACCATCAGGCCCTACCTATAGCGATGAGAAAATAGGACGATTAAATAGGTGGCAACATGTTCAGCTTATGCGTGAGCATTTTTGGAGAGCTTGGTCCAGGGACTATCTGTCATCTCTTCAGGTGCGGAAGAAGAACACATCCGTGCAAGATAACATCAAACCTGGCATGATCGTTATCCTCCATGAAAACAACCGAACCCCCCTCGTATGGAAACTTGGCCGCATCACAGCTGTGTTCCCTGGCGATGATAATTTGGTTCGCGCCGTAGATGTCTTTAGCGAAGGTTCAACATATCGTCGTGCTATCACCAAGATATCGCTCCTACCAATAGAGGACAACAAGTCACCAACCCCGGCCGCAATATGTTCCGTTTCTGTCAATCTGCCAGCACGGAAGTAGTCGACAAAAAATGACCGTTGAAAAATACTGGCAACAATAGTGAAAAATAACGGTCAGTTAGAAAAAAATTGCATACGACCAACATCGAAATCTCGTGTTTCTCTTATTAATAAAGTTAAGTTGTTTGAGTTAGATTACCAGTTTTATTTAGTCCAAAGTGGAACCGTCCTTCCCGTTAAAAGGAAACCAAAAACAATTCGACCCGCATCCGCCTGAAGAATTTTCCGATCCGATCATCCGACGCCCACGCTACTCCAATTTTATACAGTCCACCCGCACTTTGTTCACCGCCCGAACACTCTTCATAAAGCAATATCTGGAGGTTAACGATAATAAATCGAGAGATGGATGAACTTTAAGTGTGTTCAACGTAAAAAAAATCCTTTTAACCATAAATTAAATTCCGGGTAAGGAACTATCAAAATATAAAGCGAACAGTTGAGCCAATCAGAGCCGCATTTTGAAATTTAATGCTAGTGATTCATTAATTGACTTTCTTCGGCGAGCCGCCGCACACTGGGGTAAAATTTTCTGCCGAAACTATGCGTTTTAGACCTATAGTGTCTTCGAGACAAATGACCTACAATACAAGGGCTATAAAATCAGTTTTTTGAAAAATTGATTAATCCACCTAGCAGTGAGTTAGAAAAACTAACTTTTGTTATATCCGTTTTAGAGCTATATTGTCTAAGAAAAGTTTTTAGCATGTACCAATTTTAATAACTTAGTCAGAGAAGTCATTACTGTATCAATAATCGCTTCAAAGTTATGATAATTTAAAAAAAAACCAAAACTTCCTTTTTTTTAAATAACTTTTTTGCTACTGATTTTTCATATTGCACATGTCACAAATGTCAAAAGTGTCAAAAATTTAAAAAAAATATCAAAAATGTCAAAAATGTCAAAAATGTCACAAATGTCAAAAATGTCAAAAATTTCAAAAATGTCAAAAATGTCCAAAATAACAAAAAAAACAAACATGTCAAAAATGTGAAAAATAAAAAAAAATGTCAAAAATGCCAAAAATGTCAAAAATGTCAAAAATATCAAAAATGCCAAAAATGTCAAATATGTCAAAAATATCAAAACTGTCCAAAATGTCAAAAATGTCAAAAATGTCAAAAATGTCAAAAATGTTAAAAATGTCAGAAATGTCAAAAATGTCAAAAATGTCAAAAATGTCAAAAATGTCAAAAATGTCAAAAATTTCAAAAATGTCAAAAATGTCCAAAATAACAAAAAAAAACAAACATGTCAAAAATGTTAAAAATAAAAAAATGTCAAAAATGCCAAAAATGTCAAAAATGTCAAAAATATCAAAAATGCCAAAAATGTCAAATATGTCAAAAATATCAAAACTGTCCAAAATGTCAAAAATGTCAAAAATGTTAAAAATGTCAGAAATGTCAAAAATGTCAAAAATGTCAAAAATGTCAAAAATGTCAAAAATGTCAAAAATGTCAAAAATGACAAAAATGACAAAAATGTCAAAAATGTCAAAAATGTCAAAAATGTCAAAAATGTCAAAAATGTCAAAAATGTCAAAAATGTCAAAAATGTCAAAAATGTCAAAAATGTCAAAAATGTCAAAAATGTCAAAAATGTCAAAAATGTCAAAAATGACAAAAATATCAAAAATATCAAAAATGTCAAAAATGTCAAAAATTTCAAAAATGTCAAAAATGTCAAAAATGTCAAAAATGTCAAAAATGTCAAAAATGTCAAAAATGTCAAAAATGTCAAAAATGTCAAAAATGTCAAAAATGTCAAAAATGTCAAAAATGTCAAAAATGTCAAAAATGTCAAAAATGTCAAAAATGTCAAAAATGTCAAAAATGTCAAAAATGTCAAAAATGTCAAAAATGTCAAAAATGTCAAAAATGTCAAAAATGTCAAAAATGTCAAAAATGACAAAAATATCAAAAATATCAAAAATGTCAAAAATGTCAAAAATGTCAAAAATGTCAAAAATGTCAAAAATGTCAAAAATGTCAAAAATGTCAAAAATGTCAAAAATGTCAAAAATGTCAAAAATGTCAAAAATGTCAAAAATGTCAAAAATGTCAAAAATGTCAAAAATGTCAAAAATGTCAAAAATGTCAAAAATGTCAAAAATGTCAAAAATGTCAAAAATGTCAAAAATGTCAAAAATGTCAAAAATGTCAAAAATGTCAAAAATATCAAAAATGTCAAAAATGTCAAAAATGTCAAAAATGTCAAAAATGTCAAAAATGTCAAAAATGTCAAAAATGTCAAAAATGTCAAAAATTTAGAAAATGTCAAAATCGTCAAAAATGTCAAAAATGCCAAAAATGTCACAAATGTCACAAATGTCAAAAATGTCAAAAATGTCAAAAATGTTAAAAATGTCAAAAATGTCAAAAATGTCAAAAAATCCAAAAATGTCAAAAATGTCAAAAGATTCAAAATCATCAAAAATGTCAAAAATGTCCGAAATGAAAAAAATTTCAAACTGTCTAAAGTTTCAAAAATATCAAAGATGTCAAATTGAAAAAAACGACAAAATGTAAAAAATGCCTAATTGAAAAAAAATGTCAAAAATGACAAAAATGACAAAAATGACAAAAATGACAAAAATGACAAAAATGACAAAAATAACAAAAATAACAAAAATGACAAAAATGACAAAAATGACAAAAATGACAAAAATGACAAAAATGACAAAAATGACAAAAATGACAAAAATGACAAAAATGACAAAAATGACAAAAATGACAAAAATGACAAAAATGACAAAAATGACAAAAATGACAAAAATGACAAAAATGACAAAAATGACAAAAATGACAAAAATGACAAAAATGACAAAAATGACAAAAATGACAAAAATGACAAAAATGACAAAAATGACAAAAATGACAAAAATGACAAAAATGACAAAAATGACAAAAATGACAAAAATGACAAAAATGACAAAAATGACAAAAATGACAAAAATGACAAAAATGACAAAAATGACAAAAATGACAAAAATGACAAAAATGACAAAAATGACAAAAATGACAAAAATGACAAAAATGACAAAAATGACAAAAATGACAAAAATGACAGAAATGAAAAAAAAATAACAAAAATCACAAAAATCACAAAAATCACAAAAATCACAAAAATGACAAAAATGACAAAAATGACAAAAATGACAAAAATGACAAAAATGACAAAAATGACAAAAATGACAAAAATTACAATAATTACAAAAAATTACAAAAACTGACAAAAATTACAATAACTTCGAAAATGAATTTAGGTTGTCGAAAAATTCATTGGTTTTGTAATCTTTGTCGTGTCTTTTTTTTTTCATTACCAAGTCTTTCACTCGCAAAGGAAAATAATTAAAAATAATAACATATTCTAGTATTTTTACATAAAATGGTTATCTATCTGCTAAGTTAAACAGGTCTTTATACATACAACACGTCACGGACATTACCAATGGAAAGTGAAGAACATCGGATTCAAAGAAAACGCCTTTACTTAAGCTAATAAAAAGCTGTCTGTGCACCTATTAGCAACAATTTGATCCCTAATTCCGTGGAGGAAGTTTATTTAAAATTTACATTTTTCCTGGAAAACATGCGCTTACCTTCAGATTATATCGCCTATCGCCTAATTCAAGATTTACGAGGCTGTTGATGCAATTAATATTTAATGGGAGCTCTTAAACGAGAAATGCTCTATCCGCGACCTTTTGCCCTCTTCAGAGCGTGGGGGCAGGAAAAACAGCAACAGGTCCCTCAACTGTCTACCTCCGCTAGCCTCATTATTTTCTAGCTAAATCAAAAAGTGAACAATGACAGCCCAAATCTTCACCCTTCCCACGCCTGTCAATCCCGAATGTCCAAAAACCCCTCGGTGCACAATTTGGTGCTAAATTTTGCGCGAAAATATTAAAAATTATGATTTCATCACTCGGCAAACGAATACCCGTTTACCCCCTCCGTTTTCGGACGACGACGCCGCTGACTGGCTAAGGGCTCTCTCTGATGAGGTCGGCCGCTGAAACTCAATTCCTGTCTGAATTATTCATGCTATTCACCGGAGACCAAACCAAGTTGTGGCGTGGCCATCATCGGATGAAACTGAGGCAGAGGCTTTTTCCGCCATCCAAAAACTGGCGCCCCAATATCGGCGGTGGCGTTCCAGTTGAGAAATAAAATAAAAGACCACTGCTTTAGCTGCTGCTTGCTGCAATCCGCAGGAAATTAAGGGACGCCAGAGCTAGGTCGACGTCAAAAGGCTTCGCGGTGGTGGAAGTGAGAATATAGCAGGGGGAACAAGGCCGTAAATTCATTTGGCCTAACCTTGACAACTCCTCCGCGTGAGGCTGAGGATTTGAAATCGCAGCGCGGTCCAGGGGAATTTAACGAAATTCCGCTTGTTTGGACCGGTGCGTCTTTTTCGACGTCGTCGTTGGTTAGCCGGACCATTTCAAGCGTGTCGATCCTTTGGAGAGTAACAAGATCAGGCAATATCGGCAGTGGCGTCGCTTTTTGAAATTCATTTCCAGAAATTAATATATGTTTATTTTGAATTAACCTATGATGTTTGCGTTGTCATGTCCATCCTTCACTGATGCCACTTTTTGTAGTTGATTTTTAGACTTTTTTTTAGCTCACACTAATTGTGTTATGGCAGTGGTGAAGCCGGAGATACCGGAAGCTCAATTTTTCTGGATTTGACGATATACGGAGTTTGCTGGAGCTCTTCAAGAATCTTCAAGAAACAGTAAACGATCCGGATGCTATGGTAAGAGCTGCAAGTGCAGATTTCCGGGTACTGACGCTGTCAAGATGGCAAGCAGCATTGGAGGCATAGATCGCGGAAGTTCGTTTTTTCTGCGGACCGACCGACGATGTAAAGAGCATAGAAGGATCGTCTAATGAAAATTAGACGAAGAATTCATATTAAGGAAACTAGGTCTTGTTTTGCGTGAGTATATTATTTTAAATTTCTTGTTCAACTTTGGAAATCTTATATTTTGTATTTTAAGATTTATCGAGCTGGCTTTTGTCCTTTGCCTATCTGATCCCTATCAGATAGGCATAAGACAAAATAATGTTAAAAATCAGAAGACCACGAACTATTTTAAAAAATTGTGTCAGATCTTGTCCATTCGTCAAGTAATAAAAGGTGTCCACGATTAAATTGTCAAACTATGAAATTCCTCTAACTTTTTAACTGATGGGCTGAATTTAATGAAAATTTGGGTGGATTTAGTTCATGGTGCATTGCTTACATCCTGCAAGTTTTAAAGTCCTGTAATCAAAACTCGAGGAAATGGAGCCGAAAGAACAGCTCGTGTATGATAAAATCTTGCGAATTCATCACGAGAACAAGAATCTCTCGCATAGTTCCATCCATTCCATTCCAGTTATTAAGCGGTTCTCAGAAGTGAAGGAAAAAGTATTCCGTACAACACCGAAAATCACAACTGCGTAGTTGGGACCTTCAAACGAAACCCGAACGCCTCTGTTCAGGATGTGGCTAAGAAGCTGCATCTAAGCCGAAGTTTCGTCCAGAAGGTCGAAAATAAGGCTGATTTTCGAACGTTCAAAGTACAAAAGGCCCCTAATCGCAACGAAAAGCAGAACAAGTCTGCCAAAACCCGTGCCAGGAAGTTGTACCTCAACATGCTGACGAAAGCTGAATGCTGCATCATGGACGACGAAACATATGTGAAGGCCGACTTCAAACAGAACCCCGGCAAACTGTTTTTCACGGCCAAGAAGACCTGCACGTGCGGTGCACCTTTCGTGACCCAGGAAAAGATGAACGGGCAGGTGAACATCTAAGAGTACCCTAAGAGCAGCCGCTCCTCTCCTGAAGGCCCACAACGTCCCAATAATCTTCTGGCCGGATTTGGCCTCATGCCACTACTCCAAGGACGTGCTGTATGCGGACAATAAGGTCAATTTCGTGCGGAAAATGTTCCACCCTTCCAACACTTCGGAGCTCCGTTCCTTCGAGCAGTACTGGGCACCTTCTTAAAGACCTAAAGTAGTGAAGACAGTCGAGGAACTGAAGAAAGTATGGGTTTACATGCAAAAAAAAAAACGGTTGATTCACAGGTTGTGCAGAATCTTATGGCCGTGGTTAAGGCCAAGGTGCGGACATTTGCGTATGGACTGTAAATCAAATACGAGTAAAATGGTAATATGAAGTTTTATAGTTATTTTCAATCCCTGAAAATTTGATGGCAATCGTATGAAAACTCGAATTTTGCGAATCAATTTTTTGTGTGGCAATTTCATCGTGGACACCCTTTATGATTAGTACCGTTTAGTTCGAAAAGTTGATTGACATTTTATCTCGTTTATCTCGATAATAAACGAATAATTTTTCAGTCTCAACAATCAATCATTTGTTGTTTCTAAAGAGGTGTTCAATGGCAATTTGCATCAAATCTTTTGGACATGTAGCGTCGAATGATTTTCACTTACGGTGCTAACAAAAGGGTGATGATAGCTGTCTAACACGGAAGTGAATACAAATTGTTTTTTTAAGATTCAGTTGTTTTTTCAGAACCTGTCATATTTCAAACAACAAAAATGGCTAAATCGAGTGAGAAAATCTTCAATTTGGTATTTCACATGCTTTTTGTATTAGGAAATTTGATTTTAAACACTTTTTTTCTGAACAAAATCAGATTTGAATTTTTTATAACCCCCCTAACCCCTAACTATTTAAGTCTGAGGTTAAAATATCTCAAAACTTTCTTCTACGTTTAAAAACCTATAAGTGGAGTTTCAAATTGGGGAAAATTTTTGGTTTGTTTTTGAAAATTTAAAATGTAATTAAAAATGTTATTTAAAAATCTTGAAATATCCATTTTTTCAAAGGCTTGCAAACACTTCCTAATGAAATCAAAGCGCTTAGAAGCAGCAGATTGATTTATGTAAGAGCTCAACTTTTTTCCATAGTAAATGTATAGTTTTGGTGTAGTTTTTGTTATATATTGAGGTAAATTTATGATATTTAAAAAAATAAGGACATTTTTCAAGAGTAAGCCAGTCTAGGACAAAAGGCTAGAAACCCTATCGAAAGGTTAAGTTTGAAGGAAAAAAAATTAAAGGGGAATAGGGCCTAGGCAATTGAATGTTAGTTAAAGTTAAAATTTTATAAATAATGTTAAAAGATTTAGCCCCTTTATTTATGCAGCATCATTGTCCATCTTTCACTTTTCATTGTTATTCGGCCTTAACTCATTAGGGACCGTGATGTTTTTTTTTTTTTTTGGACCGCGAAGAAATCTGAACCAAGAAACACCTAAATTCAGTATTGTATATCTCAGAATTCACTGGACCAGAACTTAGTCTAGTATCTTTGAGCCACCGAAAGTGTTGTGTTCAATTTTGTAGAGTTTCATGAATAATTTTATACCATTTTTGCCTGCCTTAGAGATTGATAAACTAGCATTTGTAAATATTATGAAGTGCGGAAAAGTCATGTTCTAAAAAAATAACGTTTTTCTTAGTATGCATACATCATTTTTATAAATATACCTGAGTCTACACATACCAATTTCCAAATAAAGATCTGAAAAACTCTTTGAATTGATAAAATTTAAAGGGGTTAAAAGTGTGGAAAAACTTATTTCGAGAAAAATACATTTACATTACATCCATACATTTTTCGAACATTCAGTATTCAAAAAAACTTTAAAAATCTGGAGAATCGTTTGGCATTATTTACTCAAAATCAATCATGTTTTCACTTATGCTCCTTAGGTTCTGAGGGCCACATGTAATTTTACAAAAAAAGGCTGCTGTCACTGAATAAAAAGCAATAACGAATACATACAATTATACGGTATTTGACACATTATTCGTAAATTCCATTACACATTTTTCAATGTTTTCCGATTGGGTTTTTATGATTACATATTGGTATGAAGAGCCTTCAAGCGAACTCTAGTTGGGTGGCCTCAGAACTTGAACTATGAATACTATTTCAACAACTTCGTTCATCTATCAAAATTTACTCACGGTGTATTTCGTAGAAGGACTTAAAGAAAAAAAATACAGTAACGCTAATTTTTGCATGGGCTGAAAGTAGAGCTTTTTCTGGTTCATTTTCACCAAAAATTAAAATATTCTGTCGGTGACCCCCCATGCAAAATATTTTTTTGAAAATTTTCTATTTTAATCCTTTAAAAAAATAAATATATTTCTAGTGTTATAGAATTTCAGAGATGCTTATTATCTTAATTTTTACTTTCACTACTTTTGAATTAAACTGATAACTCAACAATAACATCAAAAACTTTGAGAAATTTTCAATTTTTTTTTAAACTAGTAACAGAGCTGTTTAAACGTAAAAAATGCTCAGAAAGTGTCTTTTAATCCTAAAATTTAAATTTTGGCTGGCAAATCCTGTCAGCAGTCTGAGACGGTCAAATTAACTGGAATTATTAGAATTATCTAGAATAATATGAATCCATATATGAATCCATTTTCATTCATTGTCTTAAGATTTTGTGATTGTGGCAACACTGAAGGGAACTTTATTTAAAAAAGCTCAATGATTAAGAAAATCAGTTAACACTAGGAAGCGCTTTAATTTTTTTGTGATAACGCTTATCGTGATGCGATCTGGAGTAGAAACGTTTGTCTTAATTTAAGCTTTAAATAAATTAAGAAAATCAATATTCAAATGTAAACGATCCGTTAAAAACAATTTTGTATTGGAAATTAGTTTTTATATTTCTCCTGATTTAAATGTCTAAAAATTCCATTTGCACTTCAGACTAAATGCAAATCGCTACAGCAGTTCAATCTAGCTAAAATTTTGCATGTTACTGTCTTTTGATAGAATGATAATTATAGGCTTTAAATTTCCTTTAACTTTTTTATTTTTATCGATTTCTAGTCCTATTTTCGTAACCCTGCTGTACTCTGTGATTCTTCCATTTTTTTCAAAGAGCATTACTGCTAAGGTCAAAAAATCCTGCTTCAACGGTTTCCAACCCACTACACTATTTTAGCAATCTTTTGAATCCTTTGTTTAAATTAAAATTGAATTTTACAGCTTTTTTTTAAAATAATGTTATTTAATGGAAAAATCTCGTTTAAAACTCTGATAAATCATTTTTTTTTCAAAAAAATGCTTTTTAATCCTTTGGTTGATCTTATATTTACAAAAATCAACAGTATTATGGCCAAAATGAATTGCCAATGATCGATAGCAAGCTAGACTGCAGCACGTAACATTCATCATATTTTGTTCATCCCTTACTTATTTAAGTTGTTCTACTGTACGCTGAAATTCTTCTTTATTATAAAAAATAACATAATGAAGCATTAATATAACAGTATAACAATTACAATCATAACTTCTACAGTTTTATACCTATAATGGTAAAAACTATAATAATCATTGGTTTCAATTCAACAAACCATAGAAATCCTTTTAAACATAAAAAATAAAATAAAATAAAATGCATAAATCTGGTCTTAAACCTTCAATAAAATTGAAATTTCTCTTGAAAAAAATTTTTTTTCATCGTTTTGTTTATAATGAATTCCAAAATATCAAAAGTACTTTAATTCTTAGGCAAAAATTATGTACAAATGATTTAAAGAAAATTTATTAACCTTCTATATAAGAAAAAGAGATTTAAAATATATGTTATGTAGCGGAAGATAAACGGATTTCAGTGCAAGTACTTGAGCTTTTAACTAAATTTTATATTTTAAATTTTATTGAAAACTGGCCTGCTCGGATATGTTTCAATTTAATGTGAGGTAAACAAAATTCAAAATGCCATAAACTATCCTCAAAATTTTTATATTTGTTTCCTAAAGCGCGTATCCATATGCATCGGAGCCTGCAAATAATGTGGAAAAAATTCAAAGAACAATTTTGAATTAAAGAAAAGATTTTTTAATAATAGAATACCAATAAAATGGTGTTGGACTGTTTTTATTCATGTGTCCTAATTTTTTTTAACCAGAATTGGTTCTCCAAGATACACACAAATAAATATAAATTCATGTTACATTTGGATAACACCAATTATAACAAGGATATTCCAAAAATAAAATTTTAAATAAAATGTTCATATAAAAATAAATTTTCCAGAAAATCCAAATGACTTACCTCTCCAAACGTGTACATTTTATATTGATTCAGAATGACAAAAACTTAAACAAAAATAAATAAATAAATTTTCAATGTAAAAAGTTACTATTCTATTACATTTGAATGATTTTACAGATAAAAATTTCTAAATATGGACTACAAATTTTCAAAAAAATAAATCGTATGGGGACTCACCGACCAAATATTTTAATTTCTCCTGAAAATGATTCAGAAAAGGCTAAATTTTCCATTTCTGAAAAAATTAGAGTTACTGTATTTTTTCTTTTAAACTTCTTCTATAAACACACCGTGTACTAACTTTGGCAAACTAAGTGAAATATCAAAAGTTTGCTCTGTATTTTTTTCCAATTTGTTATTTTTTGCTAAGCTTCAACTGGAAAGGGTATATTTACGAAAATTAAACCAATTCCAAACATATTTCAATAGGCAACGTGCTCTGTATTTGTGTACATCGATAATGGAAAAATAGACAGAATTCAGAGTTGGGTAGTAGAATTCAACTACAACCGGTTTTGTGCTGAAAAATCTCTCTTAAAAGCGACTTTTTTAAGCAAAATTATTGCTTCAAAAAGGTGCGATGATTATAAAAAATCAAATTCATATTCATCCTGTTTATAGAAGGCATTCCCAATACACTTGTCAAATCGAGATACTCGAAAATTCGATTCAATTAAAGTTGGGGTCCGTACCAAGGTTGCCGAAATAAATTCTGTGTTCCTGAAAAAAAAAATCTGACTTTCTTTTATTTTACTCAAAAATTCTGTGATGGTTTTCTGTGATGCTATTCCACTTAATTTTATTGAAAATCATGATAAATTGAGTCTTTTTTACATTTACGTTGGGTACAATAATCAAAAATTACCAATTTTATCATTCTACATGGAATTAAAAAATCTGAATTCTATATTGGCCAAAATAATTAAAATTTTCAAAATCAAATTAAAATTCAAACATTTTGTGAAATGTGTGAATTTTTCATTTTTTTTTTCTGTGACACAGATTCTGTGATAAAAATTTGCTCAAAATTTTGTGAAATTACAGATTTTACTGTGATTTTGGCAACCTTGGTTTGTACTTTGAAAAATCAATATTATTGATGATTTAACGAAATTTCGTTGATTTTTTTTTCTTTTAAATGTCTAAAGCTTATCAACGATATTTTTTTCTCAATAATTCCATTCTGCTTTTTTTTAATTTGTCTATCAAATTTGTCTAAGGAGAACGGTGATCTTGAAAACTTTGGAAAATGGGTGGTTATTTTTATATTTGGAGACTAAACGTCCTATGTAGACACGTGATTTGTTATTTCTGGGATAAATAAACCGAGAAGGTTTTAAATTACATGAAAAGATTGACGTACATACGTGAGTTGGGAGGGATAATTCATTTCGTATTGCGTAATATTTAAACTACATATCAAATGTAGCAAAATTAGTAACAATATGAGGCGACCAAAATGACTTATTAACATCAATCTATACTCGATGTGACGATAGGCAAATGTTTTTTAAAAGCTTTTTTAAAAAATCTGTTATTATTTGTTTTCTTTGAATACTCCAGAACAATTTGTTGTTTGGCCCGCCAGCCAATCTCAGTTTTGAAACTTGGCCCGCCTGTTGAAAATGTTGGCCACCCATGTTCTAAACAAAGACGAAATCGATATTTAAGTCAAATTTAAAGTAGTCTAACAAATTTCTGCAACCATGTTTTACGTTCGTAGGAGTCCAGTCCTGGTTTTAAAAATATGAAACATGTCACATTCCCCATAACAGAAAAAAAATTATTGAAAAATATTGAAAGTGATGGAGTGGAGGTGATGAAAGTGATCAATCTTAACCCGTTTTACGGTACAAAGCTTTAATAGTAAAAAAATGTGGGACATTAAAGACAATTTTTGAATATTACGTTTGATTTAGTCATTTTAGACCCGATGATGTAAAACAAAGAATGATAAGAACAATTCAAGTTTATTGAAAAAATGTACACGTTTCAATAAATCCTCAGGTGGGTGGTAGATCAGTTACGATGTCAACTTTGAACGCTTAGTTTCAATTCTCTTATTTCAGTTTGAATTTTCAAGAGAAAACTAATTTTCTCCGAACAAGAATTATATATAAAAACTGTTCTGATACTTTTGACGGTAGCAGTGTTTTTTTTTACCGAATATTCAAAACTCTTCGAGTATCTGAATATAATATTGCAGAAATTGATAATTTTTTAGAGAGCCAATCAGTGTCTAAAATGATGGGAAAACTTTCTTGCAATGTCATCTTTGAAATAAATGATGGGAAAACTTTCTTGCAATGTCATCTTTGAAATACTTAGAAATAATTCAGTGCAGACTTTAAAAAAACTTGCACTGTTCATAAGAATTCTTGATTCCAAATGCGATACTGGAAACTCGATTACACTGTACAAGAATTGAACGCACAATATTCGGCTTTCCTGGTCAAAGCATTACAAGGTACCTATATCACTAAATATCTTGCAGCTTCCTTCAGATAGAATTTGAATGAAAACAATTGCCTGCATTTCAGTTATTTATTATTGATTTCAAGATCTTTTTTATACAAATGTAGCGTTTTCTTCATACTTTTAATTAAAAGGTATCGACAAAATTAATTGCCACTTTTTTTTAAATAATTCTCGATTTTTTATTGTAACACGGCTCATTAGGCCGCCTTCTTCGTTTATCGTTTTAGCTATCTTATTCCACCAGGTCTTCATCTGATTGATGTCTTTGGCAACCTTTCCTTTTACCTTGAGTCTTCTCTTCATGATTGCCCATTATTTCTCAATAGGGCGGAGCTGGGGGCAGTTGGGTGAGTTAAGGTTTTTCGGAACAAACTGGAAATTCTTGAACGACTAATAACAGCTTGTCAAATCTGGCCAAAACATTACGGGATGGTCGTGGGATCGAATGAACGGCAAAATTCGTTTTTGGAGACACTCTTTTTGGTATAAATTATAAATTTCCGTGCAAATTTGTCGGAAAAACAAATTTAAATTTGGTTGGAACAATGGCTCAAGGTTTCCAAGTAAATTTTTTGACCTGGAATTTCTCCGAAATCAGCTTTGACATAGGTTTCATCGTCCATCAGAAGACACGCGACGAACTTGGTTAGCACCTGGTTCTATTGCTTCCGAGCACAGATTTTGGCCACACTTTTCTGTATTATGATCCGATTTGGCTGTTTGCCAGCTCGATACGACTTCATGCCTTCCCCACTCCCGGAGTCGAATTCTCCTCACTATGGGCAGCACCGAATTTGCTGGCCAAATCACGGTCCAACAGATTGGCTTGAGGCTTCCAAATTTTCGTCAATGTTTCTTTATACCGTTTGTAACGCGTCAAACAGTTTTTCTGGGCAATTTCAGCTGTTTAGCTAAACTAGATGCAGACCGCAATGGATTTCCCAAATAACTGTGCAGAATTTTTTCCTTTTTTTCGGCTTCCATGTTGATTGTTTACAAAGTACAGTCCATTTGCGGAATGTCGAAAATATATACGTGAAGCAGACAAAATTCCCGACACGAACTTCCAAATCTGTCCACCAGGAGCGCCACAATATGAGCAAAAGTTTTTTCCAATTCTAAATGAAGCATTTTTTACGATAACGCGTTGGTCTCGAACGCAGAAAATCGTAGACTCAAATCCTATCCTGCACTACACTAGTCGGTAATTCTTCCAGGAGCTTCCTGATAATTTTTTTTCTTTAATTGTTGTCTTCAATTTGGGCAGCGCCCATGGTTTTTCCTTCATAGGTCACCAAAAATTTGACTTCGTTAGAGGGGGTAAAGTTTGACGTCGTCGCCGTCGCCTTTTACGTCGTCATCGCTCTCTAGAAGGATCCAGTCGGGTGAGTGGACGCGGAAAAGGAACCCAAAAAAGATTGTTGGAGCTCTGACCTGGCGGTCACGGCTGGCTTACTTTTCTTCGGTGACAGAGATGATGGCGATGGGAAAAATGAAGCGGTGGGGTTTTTATTCGCGCCACGCACTTTTCCCGTGCTTCCAGTTTTAACTTTGAGTTGAGCGACCATTCAGCTTTGACTTTGTTTAGGCTTGGCTGAACTCGGACATTTTCTCAACACGCACCACCAGAGCGACGGATGGAAAAATTCGCCGTACCAAATCAGTCAGAATAAGTTTTGTTGTGATTTTATGTAAGCAAAAGAATTGCGGAAAAATATGAGGGGGAAACGGCACACAACGTAGGAAGATACTTTTAAATACAATTGAAACTTGTGTTCGAATAAATTATCCCACTGATTTCTGGGACCTTACGATCGATGTTGAACGACAAAATTGAATTGGTGCATTTTTGTTCAACCGTTTAAGAGCAATTGATGTGAATATTTCTGTTTGTGAGGTAAGAAAAATTAATTTGAAAATAAAGCTAACATTCGCATTAGGAATAAGAGAAATTAGATTTTAATACCTACTCAAAAGAAAAAAATCGAATCATTAGGATATCCCGGAAAGACAAAAACTTGACTTGGGACTGTTTAGCGTAATGTATCTTTTTCAACTCTAACCAATTGCTTTCGATACATACCTACACAAAATCACTCACGAGTAGTGGAATGCATTTCCAGGCCGGAAGATATCATCAACTGGAGCTTCCAGCTTCCTCCCTGCATTATGTTTAGTCAGAGTTGATGTTCCGTTCCTACTTTTACTTGTTGTTTTTGGCCACAGCTCTGCTATGAGGAGATGCTTTCTGTGCTAAAGCTCCTTCTATTCATGTTTAAGCTGGAGTGCAGTCCAAAACCAGCGCTCTTGTTGTCGCTTAGCTGATTTTTTTTTTCAAATTTCACTTTGCAACCAAAACTAGTGAAACTAGAACCGTTCGACGACGACGACATGCTATGGTGTTTTCCTGTTTGCGGTTTTTTTTTCTCCTGATATCGTCTCCCAGCAAGGAAAAGTACTCAACTTACCCATTGAAAAATACTGCAGTTTTTCGGTGGAAAAAGACGCCGTGTTTGAGATTTTAATATTCAGCCTTTTGTTTCCTCGTCGTCGTCAAATAATGCATCCCATTGCTTTGTGGGTTGTTCAGTTAAGAGGAAATCCTTTCATGAGCGGCGTAACGACCGCGTCGCTACGTCAAGTCAAGAGTCAAGAGGCGCCACCAAAGAAGGGTACATGGCATCAAGAGGGTCCTTGGGGCCGCCATCGACCTTAAGTGGCCATGGACAGGCCATGGAGATTGAAATTGAAATTTTATGAAGAGCTATAACGCTCCAGAGACTCGACGGAACATGATATGACTTCACTGTGCGTGTGTTAGTGTATGCAGCGAGTAGTGTTGTGTAGGTGTGGGCGGGTGTTAGTATGCCAATTGCAGGTACCTACGACACCATATTGGGGTGCTGCATTTTACTTGTCGTCTTTAATTAAATTCATCCATTATGCGGAATGCTATTTACAGACCCTGAAAACACTCAAAGCGGACAGAAAGACTTTCGATTTTGTCACGAAGCTGTAGAAGCTGTATATGGGAACAGAACAGTCTGGAGGGAAGTCGAGGGCATCCGGTGCGGCTGGCCAGAGCTTTGACTGCGAGTGGAAAGCTTTCCCGTTTTCGATTTGGGAACGAATTTATTGCAACGGCTAACGGGAGGTGTGAAAATTCACTTCAAACGTCGTCGGTCGTCGTCTTGTTGGCTGGAATAACATTAAGCAAACCGAATTTAACACTTTAATCAGCTTTGGAATTCAACGGTTTGCATTAAACGGGGTGGTAATTTGTAATTTAAATCGGCAATGGTGAGAACATGCATTTTAGCACCTTAAATTATTTATTCAACCTATTTTGTGCTGAGTTTCACTGATGCAAAGCTTGATGTTTTTCATGTAAGTAATTAGTATGATACTACAGAGTTTATGATAAGTAACACATGTTTAGTTTACTTGAAATTTTTAACCTATATATGTTTTAAACAATCTTAGTAAATTCAATGTGTTGTCATATCTATATTCTACATGTATAAGAAGCAATTTCTGTATGTTTGTTTGTTTGTCCTCTATAGACTCAGCCGTCTTAAGAGGTAGAGGTCTGAAATTTGGCATGGATGCTCATTAGGACCAGGAATGATGAAAAATGTTTTCAGATTTTCGGATGACCCCTTCTGAAGGGGGTCGTCCATACAAGTCAAATATTGTTTTCGCGATATTTACGTTAATTTTCGTCGGATCGTGTTGAAAATTTGCACATGAGTGTTTTGAAAGACGGGCAATTGATTTTAGGTGTCAAGGTGTGTATAAGGGGTCGTCAGCCAAAGGGGTCGTCCATATCAACTCTTTGCTGTTTTTGCAATATTGGTGTTATTATACATCGTATTCAGCTGAAAATTGGTACACGATAGTTTTGAGTGACATGCAATCGATTTGAGGTATCCAATTCAGTGTAAAGGACCGACAAAAGGGGTCGTCCATATCAACTTTTCAATATCTTAGTGATATTGACGTTTCTATACATCGGATTGGGATGAAAATTTGCACATAGGAGTTATAAGGACAAACAATTGATTTCACTTATACAAATTAAAAAAAGGGGTCTGCCAAAGGGGTCGTCCATATTAACTATTCACTTTTGATGCGATATTGTCGTTATTATACATCGGATTCAGATGATAATTGGTACACGATGGTTTTGAGGGACGAGCAATGGATTTGAGGTATTAAATTCAGTGTAAGGGGCCGGCAAAGGGGGTCGTCCATATTAACCTTTTAATATTTTTGCAATATCGTTGTTATTTGACATCGGATTGGAATGAAAATTTGCACACGGTAGTTTTCGGGGACGGGCAATCGATTTCAGATGTCAAATGTTTTGCCAAGGGTCGACGAAAGGGGTCGTCTATGTTAATCAATTTTCACTGTTTTAGAAATATTGACGTTATTATGCAATGGATTCCTTTGGAAATTTGCACACGGGAGTATTGAGGGAAGGGCAATCAATTTCAGATTTCAAAGATTGTATGAGAGGCCATCGAAAAGGGTTTAACTTTTTGGCAATAATTGCGTTGTTATGCAATGATCGAGTCAAAATTTATAAACGGGGGTTTTTGGCACGGTCAACTGATTCCTGATTTTAAATTTAGTAGCAAACGACAAAAAAAGTAATCGTCCAATATTTTTGCAATTATTACTTAACAATGAATTCGGAAGTGCATCTGGAAAATGTTCGGCAATTGACTTTCATACAAACTGTTCATGACATATTCCAAGTTCAAAACGAAACGGAGTTCGTATGGGATCAGCTAGTATAATATAAATAATAAGATTTGAACACGAATTATAGCAAAACTTTAAAAACATTAAACTGACCATTTTAAATTCCTTTAAAAGTGATACATTTTCCAATAGCCTTCACATGGTTTTCTCTATTACTGATATCTCTATGGAAGGACTTTTCTGCATGCGCCTCGAAACTAAGGAGTATAAAATCTTGGAAAAGCTCAGCAGTTTTCAAGACTGCCACGAAGATAAAAAGAAGAAAAACGGAAAAATATCAGAAGTCAAGATCAGGCAAGGATCAGAATTCAGTATTACGGTCCGGGACTAGGATCCGGATCACGATGAGGGGTCATTACCAGGATAAGTCAGGAATTAGTCCGTTATTATTAGTCCGGGATCAGAAATCAAGATCCAGACTCAGTATGAAAAACTAGAATCAAGAAACCAAAATTCACGATTGTGATCAGAATCTGTATTTGGATTGGTGATCAAAATCAGTATTCATGATCAGAATCCAGAATCAGTATTCAGGATCAGCATCAAGACTCGAGATCTGGATCCAAGATCGGTATCCTGGATAAGGATCTCGGACAGATAGTTATCAGAACTAGCAATTATGATCCAGATTTTAGGAGAAGGACAAGATGCAGAGGTCGGTATCATGTCCCAGAACCAGGATTCTAAATCCGGATCCGAGTTTATCACACAAGGTAACAAAATTCACATTTTTCGAGTTTGACTAATTTGATGGCACTGAGTTCAAAAATGTAATTAGATTATTTTTTCATTCAGCTCTTGTTCTTGAGATGGCTTCTGAAAATAGCTAAAAATTCACTTTAAAAATTTATTTACCTTTTAAGCAAAACTTTAGAACAATAAAAAATCAAAAATAAAGAGAAAATTATCAGCTTTATCGAAGTTTTGACTTCTAAAAAAAGACTATAACAAGTTTTTTATTTGTTTGTTTTTCCCAATTCAGCAAAACACGGGAATTTTTAGAAAATTTAAAGAACGTTTTAAACCAAATTGCATCTTAGGTAAAGCATAAGTCAAATTGTTCTGAAGTCTTCTAAAAATCTATAAAACTGATTAAAAATCTTCAATATCAAATAATTGAGGCCATTCTTAGTGATGTATGAATGTAACCATGTTGGTGAGTTTTCTAAAAGTTATGAAGTTTCAATGTTTTAAAGCCGTTGTGTTGTATCTATGAAACTGTAATATCTAGGCGAAATTTGAACCCTCGATTGAATGGAGGTTAATTAATAGATTCGAAATCAGATGTTGTTTATCAGAGAGGTTTGTTGGCTTATCAGTTTTCAATGATTGATTTCACTCATTTAAAAACTTCTTAAAGTCATATCACCAAAGCAAGAGGTAATAGACAAAATCTTACAAATGATCCGAGTTCAGAACGCAAATCAGACCCAATGTCTTTCAAAACCAGTTATTTAAACAAAGGCATTGTTTCACCGGTTTCCGAGGTTTCGGACTTAAATTCAAAATTCGAATGTAACATTCACTCCCGTTTAATTAACAGATTAAATCGAATACAAAACTGGGAATTGATTGCAACTTTATTGCACTGAATGACGGGAATCTGTCTAGGTAAGAAAAGACAGACAACTGCGCGCGATTGCTGTTACCGACCAATTGGTTGGTTTTCATTCTCCGTTTTGTGCGGATGTTCGGTCAGCCAAACAAAACTGACCAGAAGTCGTTTATTCTACCAAGGCGGCGCGAAATATGGTTTCGAGGAAATTTGGTGTGGCGCGAATACACCCGAAACTACGGTGTCTCATATTTTGTGCGAACATACCGGCCGCCTTGAAATACTAGGGAATTTCAAAAAAACTATCTTCTATAAATCTACACTACTGAGATCCACACGGCTGCATGTTGGACTCTGCGATGGGTGATACTGCGCTGACTGTTTCTTAAACACAGGACAGGAAGTTCCAGCTCGACGCACCGCAACCTGTACAGAAGAAAACGGATAAACGTCCGAACTGGACGTTGGAATTTGACGGGTACTTAACAGATGGCGGTGGTGGGGTGACAGGTCCGACCCGTCCGATCGCGACCGCGTCACCCCCGATTGCTTTAGAGCTTGATCTCTGCTCAGACAAATGGCGTCTGGTTGCTCTTTTGCAACTGATGGGGTGATGCAAAAAACACCGGACGAAACGCTACCGGTCTACACCGGAAGCACTGAAGATTTTGATGATGACGTGATGCTTATGAAAATCGTTGTTGCTGTTGCTACTGCTCCTGCTGCTGCTACGTTAGAAGGGCTTAAGATGAGTTGAGGAGTTCCAACACGACGAACCGCAACCTGTGACGAAAGAACGGGTAAATGTCCATACTGGACTTTCGAATTGGATGGGTACTTAACTAAGGTTAGCGGTGGGGTGACAGGTCCGACCCGTCCGATCGCGACCGCGTCACCCCTGAAGGCTTTGGTGCTGGAACCCTGCTCAGACTGGCGTCGTCTGTTTGCCTCTTTGCAAATGATGAAACTTGTTGTTTTGGGAGTGGATCATCGAAATTGGTGAATTTTGCAATCGGCCGCCGACACGAATTACACAGTCAGTAAAACGAGGGTTTGACATTGGGCTGGATGATTTGGACTTCAACTGGAATCTTTTTTGAAAACCCATGTACATTTTCTGTTTTGGAACAGTGCCTGACACGATCCAACCGAAAACGGAATTCTGTAGGCTGGGACCATGATCAGACATCTTGAGTCGACCATCGGAAAGCAGATCGTAGAAGGCCTGGGCACCAATGATGATATCGATTGGTCCTGGCTCATGGAAGTTGGGATCAGCAAGCACTAAATTCTCTGGCATACTTCACGGAACATGGCTGGCTGGTTGGGTAGTTGTTATCTCAGGAAGCACGTAAAAAGTCATCGAAGACCCAAACGAAGATATTTTCGAGCAACGGGGAAAAACGGATGCCGTCACCTGTTGTTTCGAGATTGTTGACCCACCGATTCCATGGACGGTTATGTTATCGTAGGAACTCTGGAGCTTCAAACTTTGGCAGAATGTCGTGGTGATGAAGTTTAACTGTGAACCAGAATCTAACAAGGCTCTGGCTAGTCGGAAGTTTCCTGACTGGTCTTGGATGCTTACGACGGCCGTCGACAGTAGCACTTGGCGTGATGGTGTGTGTGTTCGTGTGGGCAGTGCGATTGTGTGTGGTGTGACTTCAGAGAAGTCTGCAGAGTAGTCTGGCATTTGTATAACCGGAAACGATGTGGAGGTTTGTGGTCTGGGAAGTTGGCTGGTAGAAGGGATCGGTTGGGATGACGGAGACAGTGGTGGGGATCGCGGAGCTTGACGTACGGACGGCGGAGAATTCCTAGGGATTTGCGAGACGGAGGATACAGGGTCAGGATGCAATAGTGAATGATGGCGCGATCCACAATGATGGCATGAGCCTCTGCTACAGACACGAGCCATATGACCGGGGGATAAACAGTTCAGGCACAGTCGGGCCCTTATTACTAAATCACTGCGTTCTTCTACTGTACACTTGAGGAATTTTATACACTGGAAGGCAGAGTGGAACTCGTTACCGCAAAATGGACACCTTTTAGAAAACTGAACACTGGGATGGCTTACTCCGAACCTCGACCGGTTGACTTGGAAATCCACAGCTGTTGGTTGATGCGCAAGCGTTTGTAAAATGCAACAGTGGTCTCTCAAAAAACGCATCATCTCCTGAAACTTGGGCACTTCTCGGGATTTGTGGTGCGTTTCCCAGTGCCGTAACGTCGACGGGTCCAAACGAACACAGACCATATGAACAAGCAGAGTGCTCCAACCTTCGGATGATTCACCAATCTTTTGCAGCATTTGGAGATTCTTTTCAAAATCGCCAATCAGCTTACTCAGCTCTTCGTAGCTCTCCTTGCGCATGGCCGCGACATAAAAAAGCGATTTGACGTATGTCAGCTTGCGATTTTCGTAGCGGTTTTTCAAGGCAGCCCATGCTATCTCGTAGTTAGCTGCTGAAAGCTCAATCGAGCTCACCTCCTGAAGCGCTCCCCCTGTCAGCGCGGAACGTAAGTATGTAAACTTGTCCATCTGCGTGAGCTGGTGATTGGAGTTGATCAAGCTGTCGAATGAGTCCCGAAAAGTAATCCAGTGGTTAATTTGTCCACCGAAGCTTGGCAGGCGAATCTCGGGCAGCTTCACTCGAGCCAAACTCGCTGACGATTCGATCGAGTTCTGGGTACTGGTAGTTGAAGTCTGACCATCATTTTCCGCTCTGCTGGCAGACGACTGGAGGCGTAACAGCTCACCCTTCAGGTTACAGTAATCGTCCTCTTTTTCCGTGGCAATGTGGTAATTCTCCTCAGCTCGTGCGTTGATCAGCGACAGCTCTTCGTCAGGATCATCCACCCCGGTCACCTGGTCGGTCTGCAGCTCGATTTACACACGCACTAACTGAAACTGCTTGAACGCATCGTCCAGGCGTTCAATGCGTGCACCGATAAGTTCACTACGCACAGCACTTGTGTTTGCACTCGAAATAAACCGTCGCACTGTCTCGAAAGTGCGACACAGGTTGGCCTCTAGCCTGTAGAGCTCTCTCAAATCGCGCATGATTACCACTTTTCACTTTACACTTCTAGCAGTTTCGTTAGGCGGCTACCACTTTGCACTTTTTGTTCACTTTTTTGCACTATTTCCACTATGACAGACCGAAATCGACTCGACGTCTCGCAAAATGTTGACAGCTCAACGCAATCGCCCAGGCTGATTGCAGGACAAAAATCAGCAAGATTTCAACAACCGACCCACTTCAATTCGCACGGATAAAGGCTTTCCAAAGACTGACCACTTTATCCGGAAATCCTTATGTAATGAAATGCCAGACTGTGGAGTTTCATGCAACAACCCCCCACAGACTCTCTGAACACACAAAAAGAAAATGGTACTTAGCTGCCGACTGATGATTGGTAGCAGGACTAGCTGCGATGGTCCGACGACTGCAGCACAAGCCACACAGTATTGCAGCTCTAAATCAGCTGTTCACAACAGCACACTGTACGAATTCGATCAAATCAGACAGCGCTCGCCAGGTACTGTTGGTTTGACACAAAAAAACGCACTTTTTTGGCCAATTTCTGGCGGATTCTACCATAGAAGCAGCGACAGATCGTGAGGGATATTTCACTTGCCACAATGGCTCACTTTTTGAACTGCAGTATGTTTAATATGCACTTAATTGGGACTTCACTCACTCGCCCACGGTGGGGGAAATATTCGTTCCACAATAGTACGGAATAGTACAGATGTGCACTAAATTAGTGCTTTAATCGTTCACCAACGTTGGGGAAAATTTCGTTGATACGATTCCACGGTATCACGGTACAGCAGTTGATCAACGAGCCTTTAATTAGTGCGAAATTCACTTCCTTGACTTGAATTTCACTGCACAGTTCAATCAAACCCAAGCCAAGCCACGGGACACGGACGCGCGCTTTGTAAATCCCTTTCTCCGTGTTTCTAACACGGCACAAAACCTATTGTTCACACACTGGTTTTTACAGAACTAGCGAGTCCTGTAATCCGGCTTCTCGAAGGACCAAAATGTTTCACCGGTTTCCGAGGTTTCGGACTTAAATTCAAAATTCGAATGTAACATTCACTTCCGTTTAATTAACAGATTAAATCGAATACAAAACTGGGAATTGATTGCAACTTTATTGCACTGAATGACGGGAATCTGTCTAGGTAAGAAAAGACAACTGCGCGCGATTGCTGTTACCGACCAATTGGTTGGTTTTTCATTCTCCGTTTTGTGCGGATGTTCGGTCAGCCAAACAAAACTGACCAGAAGTCGTTTATTCTACCAAGGCGGCGCGAAATATGGTTTCGAGGAAATTTGGTGTGGCGCGAATACACCCGAAACTACGGTGTCTCATATTTTGTGCGAACAGGCATTAAACAATAGGATTTTTTATTCCAAATCCAAATTGGGACCAAACTACAGCAGACGGAATAAGACTAAACATCAACATCAGGACTCAGGGATTGGATAATGATGATCTGGATCAGAGCTCAGGCTGATGTTCCAGGATGAGAGCCCAAGATAAGTATCCAAAAGGAAGATTTCGGATTAGAATATGCTCTATGATCATAGGATTAGAAGAAAGTCCAAGATACGGATCCGGAATCAGAATTCCGGATAAGAATGTGTTCAGTAATCATAGGAACAAAAGATAGTTCAAAATTAAATTCAGGTATGGAGCAAGATCAGGATAAGAACCTTGAACTTGTTTCGGATCACAATTAGTGTGGTGATCGTCACTATTCCACCGTCGAACAACCGCGAAACAACCCTCGTCCGTAATGGTGTGACACAATCGCAAAGGTAAAGTAAAATTAACACTTCAATTTTCCGAAGCAGTAAAATTATTCAACCATTATCAATTATACTGATGGACAATACAATCATTATCAAATTAAAATGAAATTAATGACCTTAGAAACACTTTGAAAACTTAAAAACCTCAAGAAGATTGCGTGCAATCTTTTCAAGAATGTGTTTTTATACGTGAAATTTACAATAAAATCATATGTAGTGCAGTGAGATATTTGAAAACTAACAATTTTTCTAATTCATCTCTAAGTATACAACTTCGTCATTGATGATTATTAAGAATTCGTATAGTTTTTTTTTTCAAAAAGGTTGATAAATTTAATGAGAAAACTTTCAAAATGTGTTAAAAATTAAATAAAACATAGTTGATAACACGCAATGAGAACATTTTATGCATTGCGTTTTGAACAACATTCGCGACCAAAATACAATCTTTAAACCAAAAAAAACTTTTTTGTTTCAAGTCCAAACGTGTAGCAATTTTTGGGTAAAATATTTTTCTCAATTCAAGCTTTAAGAAAATTACTCATAAAAGCAATCGACCAGTGAAGAAAAACGTATCAACTCTAATCCACTCTTGAGTGTCAATATGACACTGTTGGAAGGTTGGGCGGCTTTTAACTTTATTCGGGTGCATCTAAATAAAACAATTTTTACGGGGATCCTCAATGAATTCTTGAAATCTTTAATTTTGCATCATTACTTTTTTATGAACGAACCCTGAAAGCCCAGAGAAAAAAACTCCCTAATCAGACCTTGTGTGTTAATTTGACACTCCTCGCTTAAAACCGCTATATCTCTCTTATTTCACAACCGATTTTTTAAGAAATTATAGTGTTGGAAACCTCGGAACCTTTGCAGCTACTCAGCTACAATATTGCAGTTTTTCGTTATTCAAAGTCTAAGAAAAAAAAAGGAAAAAACATTCTTCGGATAAAAGACAGCTACTAGAAAAAAATTCACTTAGTGTCCTAAAAGCTGAAGTTGGAAACTATACATTACACATAACTTCATAAGTATATATTTATTTTTGAATTTTTTAAAGATCATGACCACAAACAATAAAAAAAGTAGTGTAAAAACCGTACTTTTCAATCAATGAACCATCAAAATTGTTTAAGATACACCAAATAAACCTTTGAAAAAAAAAAAAGAATGGTATGTTGACGTAATAAGGGAGTATAAATGGATGACACGCTGGTCATATAGTCTCATTACAGAGGCGAATCTACCCAGCAAGCCTCTATAATAAAACAAACAAACAAGCAGACATAAAGTCTCAGTAACTGGACCATAACAGCAGCTAGTTCGATAAGGCAGTTCGGAGTCGTACTAAAAATAGCAGAGGCGATAAAATAGAAGAAGAAGAAGAAGAACCTTCTAATCCTTTTTGAAAGTTTATCTGGTGAGACTTAAAAAAAATTTACGGTTCATTGATGGAAAAGTACGGTTTTACACCACTTTTTAACTATTTTTATGGTCATAATCTTAAGAAAAATTCAAAAAAATATGTCCTTGTGTGCCACGTATTGTTTCTAACTTCACCTTTTTTGGACACTAAGTTAAACTTTTGAGCAGCAACAAGTACATTTTCACTGCAGAACACTTCAACACGTCGCTCAAACTGTATCATCATTTGAAAATAATATAGAAGCCTAATGTAATTGGCGTAGCAAAACACCTTTTTGACCCTCACATCCAAGGACAATCCCCCTCAATTTTCCTGCCACAAATTCACTGCATCAGAAGTAGAAGCCTAAACAAATCTTATCCCGCAATTTGGCTAATGACCTGTTTCTTAAAAAATAAATCCAACCAACTGCTGCTGCTATACCAACTGGTCGAGTCGAGTCGAGACGCGTGCTAATTTCCCGTTCTCAGCTGCCGTTTTGACCCAGGGAGGTCCGCTGAATGGCGCTAATTAAAAAGGTTCTTATTATTGCTTTCAGTTCAATGGAGACATGCTCGACAAAGCAAAAAAAAAACGCAGAACACTGTACTTCAACTTTAAACGAACTTTTTCTTGTCATGGTGACGCTACCATTTTTTTTGCTTTCGATGCCCCACTACACCAGTGAAAGCAATCCAAAGGAAGAAAGTAAAAAATTATAACTTATCCTTCTTAGATTCCTCGAAACATTTTTCATTTTCGGTAAGGCCACTTGTTTGTCAAAAAACGATGTCCTTCTTATTAGGAAGTAGGAAGAAAAAATACATAAAAACTGCTCGACTCAGGTCGACACGATATTCTTTTCGCGGAGTAAAGCCGACGCAGTATGAAATAATTGCCTCCCAGGAATATTCTCTTCGATGGGGGGACACTTTGTGAAGCTTTAAAAGAATTAATCATATTCTCGGCCAAACTGCCTCATTTGTCAGCGTGAACGGGAAAAAGTGTAAAATAAAAGCGCCTGGGAGGGCTGAACTTATGCTGCTCGGAGTATTCGGAATATGAAAATCAATCCACTTGGAGGGAGCTTCGTCATTTCTTGATAAGCATTAAATTATATTATTGCAAATCAGGCTTGAAATTGATATAAGATTTGAACCCATTTGGATAACTTAGAATTATAACAAATCCAGAAAAGGAATTCTAAGGACAGTAGAACTGGTTATACCGAACCGAGATCCGTTTGTTTTGACCCATTTTTTCAATACCGAATACTGATCTTACATCATATTTTCCTACTTTTTGCATTCTTGACGTCACGTTCCATACTAAAGAGAATCCATGTTCCAAAAGATAGAAGTCTGAAAACCATATGCACATGAGCGGACATCTGTTTTAAAAATCTCTTACAGTTATTGAGAAAATGATTTTATAATAAAAGTATTTAGTCAAAATAGCCGATTTTCATAACAGGGTGGGCTAAATGCGCATATTTATGTTTTCATAAACTGAGTCAATTTGGGGTCATTTTTCAATTTCTCAAACCCTGGGGTCTTAAAAGCTTCGTTTTGGTTCAAAACTTATCCATGATTTTTTGCAGAATTTTTAAGTAACGTTTACATGAGTAAATTCCAAATTCTAGTTTGTGTCAATTTATAAATTCTCCAAAGAAAAGTTTCCGCTGAACAACTTTGTCAAAGACATTAATTTTTTATCTTAAATTTTTTTTCTTTAAACAATAAATTCAATTGACATCACTGCTGGGTGCCTAGCGAGGTACTGCATGACTTCTTTTCATGCAATGCCTTGCGAGGAACAAGCATCCGATGAAATTACCCAGTTGAATTGAGATCGATTATCAAAGAACTGTCCATACAGCATGATATTACCCGCTGGCCAACAGTCCCATGCGACTGGGACCAGCATAGATGATTACGGTGGATGAACTCCGCGAAATCGCCAAGTCTCTCTAACCAAGAAAGGCCCCCGGACCAGACGGCATTCCGAACGTCGCAATGGAGGCCGTGATCAGTGAGTTTCCCGAAATGTTCCGGTCATGTTATGTGGCGGAACGGGTGTTCGCTGATACGTGGAAGCGGCAGAAATTAGTCCTTCTGCCAAAACCTGATAAGCCTCCACGATACACACCGGCGTACCCGCCGATCTGTTTACTGGACACAGCGGGTAAGGTTCTGCAGAAGGTGATTCAGAACTGACTTCAGAAGTTCACTGAAAGTGAGGGTGGTCTCTCGGTGAAACAGTAGCACCGTATACGCCATCTGCTATGTCATTGAGATGGCGGGCAGAGCCAGCCAAAGGAAGGGGAAAGGGCTCCGCTTTTGCACAGTGGTCACTCTGGACGTGAAGAACGCCTTCAATAGCGTTAGTTGTACTGCAATTGCGTCGTCGCTCATCAACCACAGTATATGAACGGTGAAGGACACAAGAGGTTTCGGGTGGTGTGCCACAGGGGTCGATACTTGGCCCGATCCTATGGAACATCACGTACGACGAACGCCTACGAATGAGCCACCCATCGGGAGCTGAACTCGTAGGATTTGCGGATGATGTAGTCCTCTTGGCGATAGGTTCTCGACAGCGAAGGTACAGTTACTTGCCACAGTAGCTATCCAGGCAGCTGGATGCACTCCAAGTGCCTGCGCCAAGCCCAGCACAAAACCGAGATTATGCTGATCACCAACCTGATCTCACTCCAAACAGGAACCATTGCAGTTGGGCCATGTGATAAAGATCCTGCAGTGGTCAGTGGCTGATGAGCCTGCAGGTTATCAGTGGATACCAGACCATCTCGTCCGAAGCCTGCGTAGTGGCGGGCATCATACCCATCTCTGTTTTGATAGAGGAGGATGTCTATTGTTATTACAATAAAGACACGATCAACGTTCGAGATCTCACCAATGAGGACTCAATGGCAGCAGCTGTGGGACAGCTCAGCGAGAGTAAAGTCGACCCATCTTCTGATCCCTGATCTGAAGAAGACACGGTGAAGTGGACTTCCATGTGACGTAATTTTTTGACTGGTCATGGATGCTTCATAAAAAACCACTATCGGTTTGGACAGGTTGCACCGCCATATTGTCAATAGACAGTTGACAATGTGGTGCAGAAGATGTGTACGGATTCCAACACTTGGCATGCGGTCAGCGATAGGTTCACGGATCATGACTGCTCTCCAGAAGAGCTGGAGTCAACGGCAGTCCGCGAACGGTGTAGGATGACTCCATCGCCCGGAAGCATCTGAGATAGTTTGCGTCCGGTCCCTTGATCGGAGTGGCAAAGATATGGCATCACCTTTTGCGTAGTCGAGGTCAAGGGAGCGCCGCGAACGTTTGTAGGATACCCTAACGCCGGGAAGTATCCGAGTAGTGCCGCTTCCTACGGTGGAAACTGTGGGGATAAGACAATACGTTCCTTGTAACGGACTTCTAAGGAAGGGGCTAAACCACTGTCGGGTGATACTCACGGGTAGAGAGGTTCTCGATGTCGTGTCTTGTGTCGGTGTAGGATGTCGTCACTGTCTGGAAACATCCAAGTCGTAGCGTCGTAGCTTAGAGTCCAGGTCAAGCTGCATTCGATCTATCACACACACGGGTAGAAAAAGCCGCGTCCCAAAAATCCTAGGCTGCCAGCCAAACGAATACAAGAAAACCGGCAAACTTTCGGAGCAGACTGACCCCATTGACGGGGAGCTGTCGAGTAGTGTGCGTTCGACCCCACGGTTTGAAGCTTCAAAGATAAGGCAACATTTTCTGCGTAGTGGATACCGTGTGTACGCCGCATAGGATGCTCCACCTTCGTGAAGTATCCGAGTAGTGCGGTTCCCAAAGACCGAAGCTGCGAGACTTGACCTTCTTCGCAGTGGGAATCGTTGGGAAAGGGTTATTTCACGATCGGGGAATACCCACGGGTAGAGTGGCTCTCGACGCCAGGTGAGCCATTCGAGAAGGTGTAGGATGACATCTTCGTCGGAAATCATCTGAGTAGTTTCGTTAAGCCCCGCAAGTGTGATGGGACAGCCGCCAGTTTGGCACACGATGGGCATAAAGGTGGCAAACCTTGAATCGTGGAGATAAGAGGTCGGGCTTCGAGTCTTCAGGATGAGGGATATTGCCTTTAATCAACAAGATGAAGGGTAGAAGTGGTCACCTCCAGTCATTATGACCAGAGGTCGAATCTCGAGTCGCTAGAGGAGAGATCGGACCTTGAGTCGTGAGGTAAGTGTACGTCAAGATGTACGTCAGATCTCGAGTCGTTAGAGGAGAGATCAGGCCTCGAGTTGCGAACAGGAGAGGTTTACGTGGGAATCTCGAGTTATTGCGAGGAGATGTCGGTTCGCAAGTCGTTAGAGAAGAGTTCAAACGTCGAGTCGTAAGGATGAGAGGTTTTGCTGAAAGTGGCCTCGTCCATGAGTCGAACACTTAGAGGTGGGAGCCCGGACTGAGGGCTCCATCCAGGTGGAGTTTAAAGAGTAGAAGTTATAGAAGGAGTATATCACGAGTCTTTCCAATGCACAGTGGTGCAGAACATCAATCTAGCTGTACGAAATTAATAGCGCCCAGAGATGAAGAAATAGACAAGTCCTGTCACATCACCCTCAGGAGTTACAGTCAAAGTAAAAAAAAATCTCTTGAAAAAACAGTTTTATGAACCTGACACGTTGTAGATTGGATAAAATGGTTCGCTGTCTTTGAAACAAAGTTGTAACAAGCCACGATCTACAATTGTCTCATACATTATGATGGGTTTAGAAGTTGCTGAAGCTCTATAGAAAGCATTTAGTGTATTTTATTGGCAATTTTGAAGGCTCGTCCATCGAAAAGTGCACATTTTCGCAACACCCCCTTTTTTGCGATTATTTTTTATGATAAGCGGAACCATTTCCATTTGAAATTAGCGTGGAAATTGGTGGAACTAGTAGAGATTTCAATGATTGAAAATACACATTTTATGTAAAAATTACCTATTTTACTTATAGAAAAATAGTTAAAACATTACATTTATTTATAAAGTGTTGCAGTTTTCTTTTATATATTTTGTTATATTAAAAGGCGTTTAAATTCGATTTTCCGAATCATTTAAACTCTAAAAAAATGAATGGAACTGATCTGTTAAATTTGGTAGAACACTAAATAAGTATTTGAATAATATAATTTCGCCATTACAATATAACTGCTGCAACTGGTTCCAAGCAACTGTATCCAAGTAACCAATCTTACAAGCAATTCACTTTTGTCTTTTCGTTGAGTCATAAGTTTTAATCGAATTTCAATGCCTTTTGATAAAACAAAATATATAATAGAAAACTGCAACATTTTATTAATTGATTAAATGTTTTAACGTTTTTTCTATAACTAAATTAGGTAATTTTTACATAAAATGTGTATTTTCAAGCATTCAAATCTCTACTAGTTCCACCGATTTCCGCGCTAATTTCAAATGGAAATGGTTCCGCTTATCATATAAAAAAAATCACAAAAAAGGGGTGTTGCGAAAATGTGCACTTTTCGATGGACGACCCAAGTAACCATAAGCACTAAAACATAGCCCTTAATCAACACTGTATTCCCATATATAACTCTGTATTAATGCTTGTTTTGCACTATATGCGTATATAATGCAGATTTTATGCTAAAAAGGCGAAATAGCGGGCTGATTAAATGCTATCACAACAAAGCCTTTAATAAGCATTACAAATGCTGAATTACAGCACCATCAAAACGTCATTTTTCGCAAGCCGTATAAAAGCATTAACAATGCATACTTAGAACACCTTTTGTTTATTTAATTATTATTTGTTAAATAATTAAAATGAACAAAAAACTAAAAAAAAATATTATTATCTACAACATCAATCAACCTGCTGAATGAAGGATTATGTCTGCTAAATGAATTATTCTATGAAATAAGAAATGGTTATGATTGATTTATGGATTACATTTGATGAGTCTCGAACCGAGGATCCTGCAGCAGCCTTTATCTTTTCTTGCGCCTTTGCCATTTCGACCACTCTTGATGCTCATAAGATGGGTGAAAAAAAGCCGTACTTCAAGTACTGTTCGGGTCACACCATTCTTAATGCTTGTTAACTTTATATAGTAGCTCTATATGTGCATATAGTGCTGTCATTAGTGCTAATTTTCTTTATTGCTTCTATGCATTAATAATGCTTATATAAAACTAAAAAGCATCATGAATGTTGATATAATGCCTACTTGCATTAGAAATGTTGATTTCCCACTTATTTGCATTAGAAATGTTGATTTCCTGCTACCTTGCATTAGGCGGCATCCATAAATTACGTAACGCAAAAAATGCACTTTTTTGACCCCCTCCCCCCCGTATGTCACAAATCGTAACGCTTCGACGTACCCCCCTTCGAAAATTACGTAACGCTAATAATTACCCCCCCCCCCCCCCCATCTTCTCATGTTTTTAAATACAGATTTTCGAAGATCAAAAAAAATTTAACATATTTTTTTAACGTTTTACAAAACGGAATTTATATCTATCCAAATCGCTTCTTAGTACCGTCAAACGGGGCATCATGCAACAGCGGGGTTCGATGCAACATTTATATAACACTACATTGAATCAATTTTCAATTTAATGTATTGTACTAAAGTTATCTTTTAATGATAACAAAATGATGATGACATAATTTCTCGCATCTTAAGCTAGTTGTCTTAAGTTTTTTATTTTTATGTAAAATTTGAAAAATCGAGCAATAAATATACAAATTTTAACATTTTTTGATGCCGAAAAAAACATTACCCAGTATGACGGATCGGCTTGATAAAATTACCTACAAACTTTTTAAAGGTTTCCTCATGTTATACCAACATTGTTGGTGTAAAAATATTTTTCGAACAATCACCCAATTTTTTTAAATGAATATTTTTAAAATTCAGTTAGGTGTCTGGGGTTAAATGCAACAAAATGCAAATCAAAGAAATACCTTGTAAATCTCGTTTCCATGTGCTGGAATATGAATGTTTTGCATCACGCGTTTGTAAACATTTAAATTTCATTCATCCAAACATTTATTTTTATGATTTCAGCTTGTAGATTTTTTCGTAGTATTATTTAACCCCTAAATGTATGCAGCATCCTTATTTTCAGAAAAAATGTGAAATTTTGTTTTTACAGACCCAAAAACAAGTGCAATTGATGTTGTCATGCGTAATGGTCTTTAAGGCATCGCAAATATATTAAATACTTTGAATTTTCGTACGTGTTCATAAGATTTTTCAATAAAAACAAAGTTTGTTGCAAGTTACCCCATTTTCTAAGGAGTGTGAAAATCGCATGTTTTTAGAAAATTAAAAATAACTGAAGGAACCAATAATTTTTTAAACTTCGCCAATTTGATGCCCCAGCATCCTTAAAACTTTTGATGCATAAAGGATACGATTAACTGTGAACATAAGTTTTTTAGAAGCCATTGAAGTTGAAAATTGTTGCATGTTGCCCCAGTTGACGGTACTCATTGATGATAACTCTTTGATAAAATAAATTGATTGTCTTAATCCGAGTTGCTCTGTGCTTGTTCACTGATGATCTACCTTGTTTACTTTAGTTTGTTTAAGGAATATAACTTGTCGGCATAAGCAGTATAACTTGTTATGCTAAATATACTCAACTTAGTACTATTCGTCGGAGTAATCAAAATTGCATTTTTTAATTCAATTGAGATAAAAATAGTAAAATTTCCGTCTTAAGGTTGAACCTAATAGTCGGTTTTCCACCGGTTATTTAACGGATATTCAATCCGCATTTGTCGGAGTCTAATTCAAAAACTTTAAAGGGGAAAGGTTACAAACCAGTTTCAATCATGTTGAAGGCTACAAATTTTAAGCAAATTTTGGTATGTTTATCATTCTGCGAAAATGCCATGACATCAAAATAGCTGCGATTAAGTAAACTGAAATTTTGAAGGAAAAAATCGTTACGTAACGATGAGCATACCTCCCCCACTCCCCTATGTCACAATTCGTAACGCTCGAGCTTACTCCCTCCCCCCCCTAGGAGCGTTACGTAATTTATGGATGCCCCCTTAGAAATGTTGATTTAATGCTGATTAAGGGTTTTCGCTTAATGCTTATGGTTACTTGGGGAGCCTTCAAAATTGCCAATAAAATACACTAAATGCTTTCAATAAAGCTTCAGCAACCTCTAAACCCTTCATAATGTATGAGACAATTTTAGATCGTGGCTTGTTACAACTTTGTTTCAAAGACAGCGAACCATTTTATCCAATCTACAACGTGTCAGGTTCAAAAAACTGTTTTTTCAAGAGATTTTTTTTACTTTGACTGTAACTCCTGAGGGTGATGTGACAGGACTTTGACATATTCAACAAACTTTTGTATTTGGATCAGATAAACAACTTTGTCGAAGACATCAAAGCTCTAATTTGAAAAACAAAAAAGTTAGCATTTTTATCTCGCTATCGGTGGACCCCTCGGCAAAAATTTTGATACAAGAATATGCTCCTTGTAAAATTGAACAATGTTGCTGAAGACATAAAATTTCTATCTCTTCATCCCTGGGCGCTATTAATTTCGTACAGCTAGATTGATGTTCTGCACCACTGTGCAATGTACTCATGGACCCAGAGTGGTAAACTGGGGGGACGCGGAGGCTCACCGTGCCTTGGAATACAATCCGTAAACCGGGATATTCCACCTGTGGTTACCAACTAAAAAAAGGCAGCTATTGGCGGAATTGGCGCTGAAGCTTTTTCAAAAAGGTTAACCTCTAGACTTGGTTTGTTGTACACTTCATTGAGACAATGATTTTGCAAAGCTTGGAGAGGTCTTAGGTCTCGTTTTTCACAGCTCCCCAAACGGAGACCATGTGCTGCAACTTAAAGATTGCACAAATGCATAGTATAGATATCTCAGAAGTTTGGTGGGTACAAATCTGACAATCTTCCATATCATGCTGTATATAGAGCACTGAGTTCTTTCGTAGACGGTCTACATATATGGTTGTCCCATCTCATGAGTTCATCAAATAAAGGTCCTAGATACTAGAACGATTTGACTTGTTCAATGACTGTCGAACAAACTTGGCTGCTGCTTGTGAGTTTCGGGCTGCCGGAAGCAGATCGGAAGATTACATATTTGGTCTTGTCTAGGTTGGATTAAGATCTTCTGACATTTGAGCTATCCTTACATCGGAGTTCTCGTTGGACAACGCGGTATCGTCAGCAGTCTTGGTTTGCCGTGAATATGCAATCTTTGTAAATCATTCGCAAACAAGATAAGAAGCAAGGGTCCCAAGTAGCTGCCTTGGAGAACTCCCACGGGAACATGATCAAGATCACTTGTCGATTGATTAACTTGTACATACAGTTTCATACTTGCAAGATCGTTGGCAAAGAGAGAATTGGCCATACCTTTGATTCCGTTAGCATCCAAATTGTAAAGGAGTATGGAATGGTCGATAGTGTCAGAGGCTTTTTTCAAATCTAGGAGTAGCCCACCCATTAACATGCGACTGTCGAGGGTGTTATGTATATCATTGACTAGTTTAGTCGCTGATGTTAAGGTAGTAGAACCTGTAGTTTTTCTTGAAGCTTAAATTATCCCAAGTAACATTTAAAGTTGTATAACAGGCTACTAGATAAAGTTTTGGTTTTATAAGGGGGTTGAGGAGTCTTATGAAACTATCGATGTTACTTGGGTATGACAAACATTTTTTTTACAAAAGACCGTATTTAAATTAAAAATAGAATACTTCAAAAACGAGCTCTATATCATTTTTAAATGTAATATGCAGCAGTGTTAATGAGGTGTCATGATGTTCGACCGCTTGCGAAGAACGTCGCAAAAAACTGTGCAAAAAAAGAGTCATAAAATAACCTTAGCACAAGGTTGCCTAAAAAAATTCTGTGTTTTTACAAAAAAAAATCTGACTTTCTGTGATTTCACCCAAAAATTCTGTGATAGTTTTTTGTGATGCTATTCCCATGAATTTTATTGGAAAGTCATGACAAATTGGGTCTTTTTACATTTTACTTCAGAAAAATCAATGAATTTTACCAATTTTATCATATTTTTGCAATTAAACCTTTAAAATCCCAAATTCTTATAGAACTAAAAATCAAAGTTTTGTAAAAACGCACAAAATTATGAAAATCTGTGAAATCTCTAAATATTCTGAAAATTTTGTGTTTTGTGACACAGATTCTGTGATGAAAATTTGCTAAAAACTCTGTGAAATTATATATTTTTCTGTGATTTTTGCAGGTTTCGAATAAGTGGACTGCTACAAACTTTGCAAAAAAAAAATTGTTTGAAACGAGAGAAATATTTATGTATTAATTGTTTAATGAACCAGAGTCTTTTATAGATAAAGATACCTAAATTATTTCACTATTCTATTCTTCGAAACATAAAAACAGTAATTCCGAACCATGCAGAATCCCCATCGGTCATCGGACGTGCCTCCCAGGCTGGATTTCATCCGGTGTTGACAGTTCCGGCCTCAGCAATTTGCAGAGCTTGCATTTTGGAGGTCCGTTCACAATAGCAGATGAAAACAGAGAGCTTTCGTCTGTTGCCTTGGTCGGGGTGAGCATTTCCCAGAGACAAAAGAGGCGTAAAGAGGCGATGACCCCCGTGGTGCGCATCTTTGGAGTTTTTATGTTTATTTTCTTATTATTCCCGATTCTGGACATCCTGCAGCACGCTTCTTCGAGCTTCTGTTGCTAAACACTGGACAAACTAGCTGCTTGACTCTCGATTTGAGTAATTTATCGCTGTGTAATTACGTTTTTATTGCTCCCCAAATGCTTTCGGTGCTGCGTGCCTTGGACATAAATTTGCAAAGCTCGAATGTTGGTATACACTCGGCACTGTTGAATCTTACAATATCGTGGCTGACATTTGAGTTTCTTGCAACTGGAGTAAAGAAACTGCAATCAAATTTGAATAAAAGTTTAAAGATGGAAGTTTTATACACCTACCCTGGTAGAAACCAGTTAAATGCAGTGCATGTTTAAAGTAAATGTAAAAATAAAAGTTTAAACATAAAAAAGATATACTAGCTGGTATTAGTACCGATACAGTAATATTCTATTGGAAATAAAACAAGGAAACTCATAGTTACTCTTTATCCTCAAACAAATTTCTGTTTAAGTTCCTCTAAAACTTATGTAGGAATTCCATTATGAATGATAAAATTTATAAGCAATTAAGTTCTAACCCCTTTAACAAAATACTACAAAGAATAGGCTATATTCCGAATGCCATTTGAATTTTTTTCCAAAACCATCTCATTTAACGCTCCATCTACCATCAAAGATAGTGGCCTCTGTTTGCTTAATGTGGTAAACCTCGAAAATTAATATTAACTCTCTAATCAGCACCATTTTCGGAACTGGGTTTCCCAATTCATTAGTTTAAATTATTGACCATTCAGTTTCAGCTGTTAAAACTGTCTCGAATGACATGACCTTTCCGAACTTTAATGAGCCCAAAAGCTTTTTCGCCATCCCAACGATGAAAGCCCAATTACTTGGTTGATTTTTTATTTCACTTTTTCCAACCCTTTGATTATGGAATGGAAGCTCTGAGAGAACAATTGGTTCATAATTTTTTTTGGTCGACTGTAGCAATGCAATTATGGCAATGAAAAAAAAAATCCAACCGCCAAGAGGTACTTATCATTTTCAAAAGCACTATGGCTGCCACAAATTTACCCATCGAGTTACTACCTACTACTCTTTTGTGTATTTATATGCACTTCGAAGCCCCGACGAAGTGAAAATATCACCCAAATTTATCCTCTGCATTTTCCACCCACAAGCGCACGGGCAAATCATCAGTGAATGAAAACGCAACAATTCATTTGCTCAAGTCAGGCGTAATGGCAGTGGTGTTCAAAAATTGTGAAAAAAAGTTTTCAATTTCCTTTCGTTTCTGGATATACATACACCTACTATCTATCTTAATTTTTTTTTATAAATTTCTCTAACGATTCTTTGTAAACAGGATATCCGTGGGGCTTGTGATATAGCTCAGTTGGCAAGCCGATGTCCACGAGTTCGAGCCCAAGAGCAAACATCGAAAACAGTTGTACCGGATAAGTTTTTCAATAACGATCCGCCAACTGTAACGTTGATAAAGTCGCGAATGCCATAAAGATGGTAAAACGACTATAATCGAAACAAAAAAAAATAAAAAAATAATAAAAAAAAAAAATAAAAAAATGATATCCGTGGATATACAATACTTACACGGAAAATAATAAAAAGGTAAAATTTACCGAGATAGCAAGGTGAACGCTCGTGAAAGTCAAAAAGGTAACATCTACCTCTTCGAGGTGAAACTCACAGCGAGGTAAAATTCACCAAAATCGAGGTTGGAAAAACGGTACAATTCACCGAGAAAAAAGGTGAATCGAAAAAAGGTAAATATTGCCTCGTAGCGAGGTGAAGTTCACCTGAATTGAGCTGAATAAAAAAGTATAGAAAAAAAAGATAAATCCAAATAAGGTAAAACTTACCTCGTAGCGAGGTGAAGTTGACCTTGATTGAGCTTAACAAAGCGGTACAATAATTCATCAAAAAAAAGTAACTACCGTCAAACGGGGCAACATGCAAAAGCAGGGCTAAATGCAACATTTGTGTAACACAACAATTATTCAATTTATATTTTAATATACTGTAATAAAGTTATCATTGAATGATAACAAATTGATGATGACATAGTTTTTAACATCGTGAAAGAGTTTTTATAAGTTTCTGATTGTCATAAAAATTAAAAAAATCGAGCAATAGATGTACAATTTTTTACATTATTTGATGCCATAAAAAACTTTTCCTAGTATGACGAATTGGCTTAATGATATCACCTATAAACTTTATATTGCTTTCATTATTCTATACCAATACTGTTGGTGTATAAATATTTATCGTACAATCACCAAATTTTTTTAAATAAATATTTTTATAATTCAGTTAGCTATCTGGGGCAAAATACAATAAAATGCAAATCAGATCTAAATCTCATAAATCGCGTTTCCATATGCTGGGATGTGATTGTTTTGCATTATGCGTTTGTTAACATTAAAATTTCATCCATCCTAAGATTTATTTTCATGATTTAAGCTTAAAGAATATTTTGTAGTATTTTTTACCCCTAAATGTATGCAGCAGATGAACACTTTTTTCTTAAAATAATTTTTGACAGAAAAAATGTAAAATTTAATTCGAACAAAACCAAAAATTACTGCAATTGGTGCTTTATGCGTTACGATATCACAAATGTATCAAAAACTATAAATTTTCAAACGTTTTCATTTTATTTTTCATTAATTACAGAGTTAGTTGCAACTTACCCCTTTTCTTTAGTAGGGTGAAAATCGCATGTTTTTGTAAATTTAAAAATAACTGGTAAAACCTATAATTTTTCTGACTTCGTCAGTTTGGTGTCCCATCAACCTAAAAACTTTTGATGTATAAGAGGTATGATTATCTGTAAGCATTAAGATTTTAGAAGCCATTGAAGTTGAAAAATGTTGCATGTTGCCCCAGTTGATGGTATTTGCCAAACCCGTTTATTGAGGTTAAGCTGTTTTGTCGTTCAGGAAGGAAATTTTGCTTCGTGCCCAATATGTGAAAATCGTAACAGAATGGTAAGTATTTTCTCAAATATATTTTAGTTGTGCTGGTTCTCGTCATAATACTTTACTTTTGTTTCAGATCGGCTCACAGAGCTTCGATGTGTATTCCACGTCATCCTCCAGATATCATTCCGGAAAAGCCTGACCGGACCAGGTGGACCTCCAGGAGGATTCAGCGCCCATAATAGCTCGGAAGAATGTAAAAGCTGAATTGCCACGAGCCTGGCGAAGAAAGGACGTGCCTCAAAATTTTTACTAAACACGGTGATACATTTCAAAAATAAATATAAGGTAAAGTCCCTATTTATTTGAAATAAACATCAATTTTTGAGTGAATTTGGTTTTTATTTTCATTGAAGAAACCAATTAAACCAACTAGCATTTACCTTTTAAACCAGTGAATGAGTAAACGGTATTATTTACTATTTTTCTTGATGAATGCGAAAAAGGTTAAATTTACCTTTTTGCCAGGTGAATGAAAAAAAGTAAAATTTACCTTGAAAAAGGGGTGAAAAAAATCACCTCGCTTCTCGGTAAATTTTACCTTTTTTTTTAATTTTCCGTGTATGGATTCATATGGGATCAAGGTTGCCGAAATTACAGAAAAATCTATAATTTATCAGAATTTTGAGGCAATTTTCATCACCGAATCTGTGTCACCGAACACAGAATTTTAAAAATATCCACAGATTTCCCAGAATTTTAAAATTTTCGTTTTTTTAAATAATTTTTTTTTTGGGTGATATAAATTTTGGGTTATTCTCTTTGAAAATATGATAAAATTGGTAATGGTAGTGGATTTTCTTAAGTAAAATGTAAAAAGACGCAATTTGACATGACTTTTGTAGAAAATAAATGAAAATAGCATTACATTAAAATCCTATACACAATCAAGAAAATATCACAATAACTCTGAACTGATAACATGGACGACCCCTTTTACCGATCCCTAACTCTCGTCTCTCAAAACTCCTATGTGGAAATTTTTATCTCGATACATTGTAGAATAATGCCAATATTGCAAAAACATTAAAAGGTTTATATTGACGACCCCTTTGGCCGACCCCTGATCCTAAATTTGTAACCTGGATATGATTGCTCGTCCCTCAAAACACTCATGTGCTAATTTTCATCACAATCCGATGTCTAATAACGCCAATATTGCAAAAACATTTAACACAGTTTATATGGACGACCCCTTTGGCTGACCCCTTGCCCCAAATTTTATACCTGGAATCGATTGCTCGTCTTTTATTTCTCCCGTGTGCCAATTTTCATCTCAATCCAATGTATAGTAATGTCAATAGCGCTAAAACAGTAAACAGTTAATATGGATGACCCCTTTTGCCGGCCCCTTACACAAAATCTGATACCTGAAATCAAATGCCCACCCCTCAAAACACCCACGTGCAAATTTTCATCTCAATCCGATGTATAATAACGTCAATATCGCTAAAACAACATTTGTTTTGTATGGACAAACCCCTTCAAAAGGGGTCATCCGAAAATCTAAAAACATTTTTCATCATTCCTGGTCCTAATGAGCACCCATGCCAAATTTCAACCTTGTGTTTTCCCAGTGTTTAATTTTTTTAATCAATAATCGCATGTGAATTATGAATTTTAATGGTAGCAATTTTATTCGAAACCTTTCGAAAATCTCTAAAGCAACTGGCCCGAAATCGGTCGAAATAAACTGGCCCATTTTGGTCGGGGAAAATGGGCTGAATCAGGACCAATTCTTGGTCTGGAAACGAACCAATTTTGGGCTGGAAAAGGTCTGACTGTTTTCACAGCACACTCGTCCAAACTTACCGTCAGGAAAGTTGTGTCACCAGGGCACTGAATTGGTCCGAATTTGTTTCGATTTCTGGTGTGTTTTCTGACCGATTCATGGGTTCATCGGACCAAATTCCGACTGATTTTTGTTCGATTTTTCGATCCGGGCTGTCGCAGAAATCTTTATGACATAGGTTACATAGGGGCATAATGGGCACCTGCAATACACAATAGAAGATTATTTCCTTTGTGGCTGGAAGTTGAAAAGGTAGAAAATAACATTTAGGTACCTAATAAAAGTGCTTTTTTAAAAATCGTGTATCAAAAGCTTCAAACCAGTCCCTTTGTGGGGCGAACCAGAAACGAAAAAAAAGTTTGACTAGAATAAAACTTCCAATCTTTAGAACCCCTGACAAACAGTAGGTATGCGTCGTATTCGACTTAGCTACTTAGCTGATGATCTGGAATGTGAAAAAGTTGGGGTAAAAAATGTCACGAAAAGTGGTTTAAGTACTCGTAAGAAGCGGAGGAAGGGGTTTGAGGCCGGTATCATCTCTACCCTGCAACAAAGTTGCTTTACAAGCGCCCTCTCTTCTGTGCGCATTGCAATTCTTCTTTGAAATGCACTTTGAACATCACATCAACGAAATTTAATTTCGACGACCTTCTTCAGCCGGCGACAGAGCTTTCCAGAGTCGGTCGTGTGCTTCACAATTTTTACGCTTTGCCGTTCGGTTTTTTTATTTCTCTCTCGCGCTGCTCTTGTCTCTTTCATCATCTACTACACTATGCTACACTTTTCTTCCGACTTTTTAGTCCGCGTTTTTGTCTCTACCTACGACGATTCTCAACATTGTTGTTAGAATTGATAGTAGAAGCAACAGCAGCGTTTTCATATCGAGGCTTCAAAGCTCCCCATGACGATTGATTAAAAAAAAAGTCTACCGTCATATCAATTTACATTGTACGCTTCATCCGTTTTTGCTGGAAAAAAGTTTCAATGGAATCGTTTGACATTACTCTTACCTTGGAACTTACGTCAATGTAGCGATTCACTTAATTCGACGGTAACTCAAACAAGTAGGAGGGAAAAAGCAGATCTACTTTTCATTTATACCCAGAAGACCCGGGTTCAAGTTTCGATTCCATTCTTCATCGGCACCTGTGTGCTTGCACTTGCAATGAGCATTCTGCACGAAAGACAATGGAATATCGTGTGTCTGGGAGATTTCCTAACTCTCATTCATCCGGAGGAGACCCAAGATGTCGTCATTTTTCTGGTCCGTGTGCTGCTGGAGATTTTTTTTTTAATAGGGAAGGGAAAAACATTGTTTTTGTAATGTTTGGGAATAAAAGAAAGGGAAAAATTTTGCATGGCAAGAAAATTTGTGTTACTTCTCTGTACTTGCAATTAGTCTATGATATTTGTGAACCGAAACGAGATTTTTTTTGTAAACATTAGAAAAGTTTTTCAAATATTTGGAAGACACGTTTCAAAGAATCTCTGTTTAACTCTAATAAGTTTAAGTGCGTCTGTGACAGAATTCAACTGATTTAAGACAGCACTAAAATTGATCTATTCCACCTTAAACATTCCTCACCCGATGTGTTCAAAGTGGGTGGCTCAATGATGATAACGAGAAACTTAAATTAAAATCGATTCTGGAGCAAAGTTTTCCTATCCAGCTAGCTAACTGTCGTGTTTTTCGTCGTTGTCTTTCGCTTTCGAAAGTTTTTTTTTCTCCTTTTTCTTGCATCTACCTTCACTGTTTCATCATTCCGGTAGCAGAGCTTTATTGTTCTAACGATTCTGATCTCTTGGGGGTTGTCAGTTCGAGAGCTTCATTATTGTGGATCCCTTCCCTTTATCAGCTTCATTATTGATAGTTTCAGGATCACATTTTTTTCTTTTTGAAAAAAATGCTCAAAAAGAAATTTCATCGGTATCCTGGTTGATGGAGCAACAGTGTTGGATCTTGAACATTTTTGAACTTTTGAAACAGATTGAAATTGGAGACATCGTTTTTTTTTTATTCAATCGAGATATAAACAAATACAATTTTCAACCTTGTTTTCATTCAACAATTAGGGTGACAACATTCCTGGAAAAATGTTGATGTTGGAAATTTAAGCATGAATTACTACACTGCAAAACTTACCAATGAAATAGAAAAGTTTCAAAAATAATAAAAAAAAAAAACAAAAACATAAAAATACCAAAAATATAAAAACTACAAAAATTTTAAAATGTAAAACACTAAAAAAAAATGAATAACAAAAATTACAAAAATTACAAAAATTCCAAAAATCACAAAAATTACAAAAAATTACAAAAAATTACAAAAATTACAAAAAATACAAAAATTACAAAAATTACAAAAATTACAAAAATTCCAAAAATTACAAAAATTACAGAAATTACAAAAATTACAAAAATTACAAAAATTACAAAAATTACAAAAATTACAAAAATTACAAAAATTACAAAAATTACAAAAATTACAAAAATTACAAAAATGACAAAATTTACAAAAATTAAAAAAAATGACAAAACTTACAAAAATTACAAAAATTACAAAAGTTACAAAAATTACAAAAATTACAAAAATTACAAAAATTACAAAAATTACAAAAAATTACAAAAATTACAAAAAATACAAAAATTACAAAAATTACAAAAATTCCAAAAATTACAAAAATTACAGAAATTACAAAAATTACAAAAATTACAAAAATTACAAAAATTACAAAAATTACAAAAATTACAAAAATTACAAAAATTACAAAAATGACAAAATTTACAAAAATTAAAAAAAATGACAAAACTTACAAAAATTACAAAAATTACAAAAGTTACAAAAATTAAAAAAATTACAAAAATTACAAAAATTACAAAAATTACAAAAATTACAAAAATTACAAAAATTACAAAATTTACAAAACTTACAAAATTTACAAAATTTACAAAATTTACAAAATTTACAAAATTTACAAAATTTCCAAAATTTACAAAATTTACAAAATTTACAAAATTTACAAAATTTACAAAATTTACAAAATTTACAAAATTTACAAAATTTACAAAATTTACAAAATTTACAAAATTTACAAAATTTACAAAATTTACAAAATTTACAAAATTTACAAAATTTACAAAATTTACAAAATTTACAAAATTTACAAAATTTACAAAATTTACAAAATTTACAAAATTTACAAAATTTACAAAATTTACAAAATTTACAAAATTTACAAAATTTACAAAATTTACAAAATTTACAAAATTTACAAAACTAACAAAATTTACAAAATTTACAAAATTTACAAAATTTACAAAATTTACAAAACTCTTAGAACTTACAAAATTTACAATAGGTATATGCAAAATTTACGAGAATTCCAATTTTTGAACTTATCAGGATGTTTTTTATGTAACTTAACATGATAAGATTCAATTAAAATTTGGTAACTGTGATTTCGATAACAAACTGATTTGGTTTAACTTTCGTAATTAATTTTAATTATTTTGACAAGTTCAAAGTACTTTTTTGATGATCAACCCGTGATGGACTGACGCAAAGATACAAAAAACTTAAAATTCACTATAAGAAAAAAAAACCGCTCATCAGCTTCCAACTTCAATAGTAGGTAGGTATCAATCATTCTGGAAAAATTCCCGTTGAAGTTCCAACTGCTGAAACATCTCAGATTTGTTTACCCAACGGCTCTAAAAGTAACCTTTTATTCTGTTTTCAGTTTATTTTTACAAAACATTCCAATTTTTCATCTAGCTTGGTATACGATCACGAAGACGAAGACGCCGCCACAGTTCAGCTTTCGCCAGTCATTCCCATTCAAATCTTCAGCCGGTTGGTATCTCCCCGAAGACTCTTTGAGCTAGCAGTGTGTTTGGTAGATTGCTGGAAGACTGGAGACTACAGAATGGAGCCGATGAAAGCAGAGTAAGGGAAAAAATAATAGTGTAAAGACGCACGTGAGCCAGAGTCTGAGGAAAAAAAAAAGTTTTATAGGGAAAAATACTCTGGATGGAAGCAGAATGAAAAATCAACTCTCGCGTTGAGATGGATTAATATTTTTATGTCTCAATGCGGTCGAGTCTGGTTCTGGTGGGTCGAATGCTGGGGCATGGATGTTTGGTCTGGTCTGCTGTATAGATTGTTATTATTATCTTTATATTGTAGAAAGAGGGAGAGAGAGAAGAGGGAAAAAAAAGTTTAAACAAGCATATACTCCAGCCAGAAGGTGAGAATGTTTTCTTCTGACTCAACCGAAGATCCCGGTCATCGGCCGGATTTCCATTATCATTTTGATCCGTTACGTTTTTTTTTCTCCTCTCGATTCACATGATGCTGCCCCAAACCTTACCTTATTATTCTCCCAGTACCAACAACATATTTGGTTGATACGATGAGGTACCTACCTTCAACATAGTGAATCTTGTTTCAACGCTTTCGGCTTTCGAGATTAATGGATTCTTTTGCTTTCGAACAGATAGGCGCGGTTTGTGAAGAACAATTTTTCAGGGAATGATAATTTATTAGAAAATGTGTGTTTGTTTAGGGAGACAGACACGAAGCTATCGACAGATTAAGAGAGAAACGACCCTCGCCCGGGTGATGCTGCCAATAGACGACCTCAGCTGATGCCGCAGATCTTCGAGAAGAAGAGGGTTCTCCATTAGGAAAATTGAATTTCATAATAGCTAATTAAGCAATGAATTAACGATAACGGTGAAAGCAGTGTGATCAATTTAATCTCTTTTTAATGTGCGAACAATTGAGTGGATTGTCTTTTGTTTTTTTGCCTCCCAGCAGCAAGCTCATAGTGCAAAAAGTAGACAATCAAGCCCGAAGAGCAGAGTGCAATTTTCCCATTGAGCACTGTACCCCGACAAAAGAGCAATTTCTTTCATTGACGGCGAATGTTGGTTCGGGCAAAACATAACTTAAACCCACATCTGGTTGGCATATGATGAACCACTTCACTTTCCAGAACAACAACTACAGGACTTTTGGCCACGCTCATCCTTGGCTGTGCAGAATGTTGTGTAATTGATCCTTTTTTCGGGCGGGTTTCTTTAAGTTTCTTTTGTTATGGTATGCGGTACCCTTATCTACTTTTCGTCCGAAAGAACCGAGAAAGGAGCTACCGATGAAAACTGATCCGAAACGAACCTATACGAAAACCGAACGAAAAAGGATCGTCGGATAAACAGTACTCAAAACAATCGCGACGAAGACAGAAAACGATATTATTATTATGGGTTTCACGTACGACCCTCGGGATGTTTTTTTTTCGTTATGGTTCTATTACTGCATCATCAAGAGGAGGATAGCTTAATTTACAATGTTTTCGATGCAGAAAATTGATTAAGTTCAGTAGCGTTTGCTCCGTTGAAAATAACTTACATAATTGATCCTCCGAAAGGATGGGTTCTGTCTTGAGGAATGAGCGTACGCATCTCAGAAAATTAAAGTATTTGCAATCAAGATAGAATTCGAGAAAAAGCTGTATAGCCTTCGTAAAGTTGTACGGAACAATTAATTCTAATTGGAGTTATGGTGATATCTTTTTTATTTTCATGCTTCAACCACATTTAGAACTATTCTTGTTATGTTCAAAATGTTATTCATCATATTTGTTAATTTTGCCATTTAATATCTTTTTTAAGATTTTTGTCATTTTTAGTCCTTTGTATGTATTGGTTTTTGAGTTTCATGAATTTTTTTATGATTTTCGTCATTAGTGAGTACCTACTTTATATTTTTTATAGTTGTTATATTTTATCATTTAAGAACGTTAACACATATGACCCAAGCGCCCCTCAACCGGAGAACCAATTTTTATTTTTCGTTATTCAAAAATAAATCGCACAGCATTAGAAAGGTCAATTCTTGAACTTCATTTTCCATCAAAAGATATTCAGTTACCTTTTTTATAGTTGAGTATTTTGACGTTGAAATTTAAAGATTTTAGTTCAAAATTTTATAAATATTTTATCAAGTTGTTAATGAAATAAAATGAAACTTAATTTTTGCGCATAAACGCGGTTAATTTAAAACGTCTCTAATAAAAAAAATATAAAACCGCGCTTGTCAAAAACTTGATTCGAGAAAAAACAAACTATCATAAACATGAAAACCTAATCGTTTTCTTTGAAAGGATATTTGTTAATAATAAAGCAGGTAGTAATCAGTAATTTGAAAAAAAAAATTAGCAAAAAGATCAAGTTCTTCTATTGTGTAATGAAAAAAAAAGCGTTAATAGCTTTTATTACTTGCTGCAAAAATTATCCATTACAAGATTCGGAACTCTTGCAGAAATCCACGGACAAAATCCAAAAGCGCCACCATCAAATGCTGCGGCAGAAATGCAACTATTCAGTAAAACACGCTAAGAAAAAAAAACAATTTATATTACATGGTCGGAAATAACTAGCATTTTGAAGGTTAATTTGCACAACAAACACACTGAGATCTTTCTCTACGTGGACTTGGCTCTCCAAAATTAGCACGGTTTTCGGTATCAGAGTCGTCATTCGCTATTCAAAGCTTTTTTTTGCTTGGGGGCCGTTCAGATACCACGTGGATAGAAAAATGCGATTTTAGACCCCCTCCTTCCTCTGCGTGGACAAGCGTGGACGTTTGGCAAACCCTAAACCCGTCCTCGGATGTCCACGTGGACAGGTTTGAATTTTTTTTTTTCTAAATCTCATTTGGCTCATTTGGCTCATTTGGCTGGTAAACGGTGGATAATGTGCAACACGAGACCCCATAGTGGTCATATCACCTCTTATTCACAACTCCTATCTCTACCTCCCCGTGGTGCCGGCTGGGGTGCGAGTAACCTAAGCGGAGATCGGGTACCCAACCCCGGTGGATGCTTTGGTCGCATGCAGACTGAGAAGGTGGTCGCACGCGTCTGTTCCCCATGTCAGGGGCGGCGTGCAACAACAACCGAGCGTCTGTTCTCCAGGTCAGGGGCGGCTCAAACAGCGTCTGTTTTGCAGCAAGCGGCTGAATTTATGAAATGCGGCTCCCGCCAGCTAAGTCCAAGATGGCAGCCCCATCGCGGGATAGGGACTTTAGACTAACAACCTACTGCTCTTGATATCTTGTATTGTTACAGAAACTGAGAGAAGAAATAACCGATTTGGAACTTTGGCAACGACTTTTAGCATGAAAACACGGACTAGAATTGGAACTTGGAATGTTTTGACCCTTGCCCAGCCAGGAAAGCTGGCTCAACTTGCTAAAGAAGCTAGCCGCCTCAAGCTAGAGATATTGGGACTGAGCGAAGTCCGTTGGCCTAACACTGGAGAACACAAGACACAGTCCGGGCAAGTACTGCTTTACTCTGGCATACGAGGAGAACATGCTACTCGGGAACGAGGAGTTGGTTTCCTGTTAAGCCCGCAGGCCCATGCGGCCCTCATAAGATGGGAACCGATAAACGAAAGAATAATCGTAGCCAGATTCAGAACACGGGTTAGAAACCTTACAATGGTCCAGTGTTATGCGCCAACTGACGTTGCCGATTTGCAGGAGAAAGAGCAGTTTTACAGTCAATTGAACAGCGTGGTTGAGAGAATTCCGAAGGGTGACATTCAAATCCACTTAGGCGACTTCAACGCAAAGATTGGCTCCGATAATCAGGACCTTGAGCGCATCATGGGGCGCCATGGCCTAGGACAGATGAGCGAAAACGGAGAGCTGTTTGTAGAATTTTGTGGCAACAACAACATGGTGATCGGTGGATCGCTCTTCCCCCATCGACCAGCACATAAGGTCACTTGGGTATCCCGAGATGGCCGAACAGAAAATCAAATTGACCACATCTGCATCAGCCGAAAATGGAGAAGGAGCCTTCTTGATGTCCGCAACAAGCGAAGCGCAGACATTGCATCTGACCATCACCTCGTCCTTGGCGAGATACGACTAAGAGTTGCGCGTGTCCAACGGCGCGAGGAGAAGGTCGGGTGTCGATACGACGTCCGCCGGTTGGAGAATCCAGAGGTGAAAAGGGCATACGTTGAACAGCTAGAATCCCGAGCCTCGGAGCTGCCGACAGACGGAACAGTCGAAGAACAGTGGTGTGGAATCAAGAATGCCTTTATCACGACGAGCCATGGTACTCTCGGTAAAGTTTGTGGAAGACGAAGTGAATGGATGTCGGATGAAACCTGGAGGATGATCGATGATCGGAGAAAGGCGAAAGTCGGAATTGAGCAGGCATGTACCGGGTCAGCCAAAGCAGCCGCCCGCTTACGATATGCGGAGCTGGAAAAGGCAGTTAAACGAGCTTGTAGACGAGACAAGAGAGCCTGGACAAACTCCCTAGCCGAAGAGGGAGAAAGAGCCGCCGCCATTGGAGATATCCGATTATTATATGATATTTCTCGCCGCCTTAGTGGTGCAAGGACTAATGCAAGAATGCCGCTGAAAAACCGAGCAGGTCAGCTGCTGACAGATCGAACAGATCAGCTCAAGCGTTGGACTGAGCATTTTGATCAACTTTTCCGAGTTACAAATAGCAATGGCCAACAGAACCCGCAGCTCGAGGCGCCCACAGTAAGTCGCATTAATGGCGTCAACTCGGAAGCACCCTCGCTGGCTGAAATAGAAGCGGCAATCAAAAACATGAAATCCAACAAAGCGCCTGGAATCGATTGCATTCCTGCTGAAATGCTCAAAGCCGACCCTGCCTTGTCAGCACAAATGTTGCACCGTCTTTTCGCTGACATTTGAGATACTGCAACATTCCCGGCCGACTGGATGCAGGGTATCCTCGTAAAGGTCCCAAAGAAAGGAGACCTAACAGAGTGCGGTAACTGGCGTGGCATAACTTTGATCTGTACAACCCTCAAAGTACTCTGCAAAGTGATCCTGAACAGGATCCAGGAGAAAATCGACGCTACACTCCGACGGCAACAAGCTGGATTCCGATCCGGACGATCATGTGTGGACCACATCACAACGCTACGAATAATACTGGAACAAATCAACGAATTCCAGGACTCTCTTCTGCTGGTGTTCGTTGATTTCGAAAAAGCATTTGACCGACTGAACCACGAAAACATCTGGGCTGCTCTTAGACGACGAGGGGTCCCAGAGAAACTAGTCCATCTCATCGAAGCACAGTACGAGGCATTTTCGTGCAAGGTCTTGCACGACGGTGTCTTGTCCGAACCAATCCCGGTAACTGCTGGAGTGAGACAAGGATGTATTTTATCACCGCTACTTTTTCTCATCGTAATGGATGAGATCTTGACTGGATCGATTGACTGTAGACCAAACCGAGGATTGCCGTGGAATCCTTCAACCATGGAGCAACTGAACGACCTTGACCTGGCAGACGATATTGTTTTGCTCGCCCAAACACAACAAGACATGCAGAGCAAACTCGATGACCTCACCGAAAGCTCCAAGGCAGCAGGTCTCAAAATCAATGTCGGAAAGACCAAGTCGATGGAAATCAATACAGGAAATCGTTCCAATTTCGTGGTAGCTGGACAACAGGTTGAGACAGTGGAGTGCTTCCAGTATCTTGGTAGCCAGATTACGCCTGATGGTGGTACCAAGAAGGACATCGAAACCCGGATCAGAAAAGCCCGATTTGCGTTTGCGAGTCTCCGAAACATCTGGCGGTCACGCCAGATCTCTCTACGAACTAAGATCCGAATCTTCAACTCAAACGTTAAATCCGTATTGCTGTACGGGTGTGAGACTTGGTGCACATATGCGGTGACGACGCGAAAACTGCAAGTTTTTGTGAATCGGTGCCTGCGGAACATCATCCGCGCTTGGTGGCCTGGCAACTGGATCTCAAACGTTGAACTTCATCGCCGGTGTCATCAAAAGGCGCTAGAAATCGAGATTCGAGAACGTAAGTGGAGATGGATTGGGCACACGCTGCGAAGAGATGAAAACGAGATTTGCAGAGAGGCGCTTGACTGGAATCCAGATGGGCATCGAAGAAGAGGCAGGCCCAAAAGCTCGTGGCGGCGAAGTCTAGCCGCTGAAATCCGCACAGTTGACGAGAACCTTGGCTGGCAGCAAGTGAAGACGCTGGCTCCGGATCGCCAGCAGTGGAGATCTTTTATCTCAGCCCTATGCGCCGGTGCTGGACCCTTAGGTAGGTAGGTAGGTAGGTAAATCTCATTTGACAGTTAGAAAACACTACTTTCTGCTTTTTTGTTATAGAAATGGCTGGTTTTGAAAAAAAGCGAAAAAGCGTTTCCTGATATGAAATAAATTTTAAATTTTAAATTTTTAATTATGTTATTTATCACTTAAACTGGAAAACTTTGCAATTTTAAGATGCAATACAAATAAGTTATCTGTTTAAATTGAAGATTATTATTTTTAATTGAGGAAGCTGAATACGCAAAAACGAGTCAGGTTCTCAATTGAATTGAGTCAGTGGCATAGCATTTCTCCAAAAATTGACGAAAGTAGTTCAGAGTAAAGCCCTAAAATAAAAGTGCGGCAGACTGTCATCGCGGAGTTCCAATCGAACTGTCAAAAGTCGTTCCAATCAAGCATAACCATTTTTACCATTTCAAATTCGTGGCAGGTATTGCAATCTGTGTGACTGTGAATTTCAATTTTTTGATTGAAATTTATCAAGAATGCAGAGAAAATTCATTGGAGCAAAACGGAAAGAAGCACTTAATTTTTGTTTTAACAATTGACATAACGGAGAACAAATTAAATAATATTCACAAAACGAAAATCAACTTCACAATCTGCGACACAGTTGCACATCAACAAGAAGTCATGCGAATGTTTTCGTTATTGGCAGTGTTGAAGTATTACAGAAGCTTTTTCAGTGCTGCCGAATCGGTGAGAAATTCAGTCTGCCGCACTTTTACTGTAGGGCTTTAGTTCAGAGTACATTTTGCAAACGTATTCCAAATTTGAATAAAAGCATATTAGAGTGCATTTGAACCCCCCGGAACGAGGGGTACAAGTGAAAAATTCAATTATCGAGAAATGTTGACCTTTTCTGTCAGTAGATGGTGTTAAGGTTTAGTTAAAAGATTGTCCGTTGGCGTTTATATGAAATATTTTAAGAGCTAAGTATCTTGGAATATATTATTTTTGCTTGCTGGCATTATGTTCAAACAAAATAAGTACCGTCAACAGGGGCAACATGCAACAATTTTCAACTTCAATGGCTCCTAAAATCTTAATGCTTACAGATAGTCATACCTCTTGTACATCAAAAGTTTTAAGGTTGATGGGACACCAAACTGACGTAGTCAGAAAAATTATTGGTTTTTCCAGTTATTTTTAAATTTACTAAAACATGCGATTTTCACCCTTCTAAGAAAAAGGAGTAAGTTGCAACAAACTCTGTAATTAATGAAAAATCAAATGAAAACGTTTGAAAATTTAAAGTTTTTGATACATTTGTGATGTCATAACGCAAAATGCATCAATTGCAGTAATTTTTGGTTTTGTTGGAATTAAATTTTCCATTTTTTCTGTCAAAATTTTTAAAGAAAAAAGTGTTAATTTGCTGCATACATTTAGGGGTTAAAAAATACTACAAAATATTCTTTTAGTTTTAATCATGAAAATAATTCTTAGGATGAATGAAATTTAAATGTTAATAAACGTTTAATGCGAAATAATCATATCCCAGCATATAGTAACGCGATTTATGAGATTTAGTTCTGATTTGCATTTTGTTGCTTTTTGCCCCAGACAGCTAACTGAATTATAAAAAAAAATATTTAAAAAAAATTGGTAATTGTCTGAAAAATATTTATACACCAACAATGTTGGTATAGGATAATGAAAGCAATATAAAATTTGTACGTTATATCATTAAGCCAATCCGTCATACTAGGTAAAGTTTCTTACGGCATCGAAAAATGTAAAAATTTGTACATCTATTGCTCGATTTTTTAAATTTGTTATGAGAATCAAAAACTTTCACGATGTTAAAAACTATGTCGTTATCAATTTGTTATCATTCAATGATAACTTTATTACTGTATATTGAATTAAAAATTGAATGAGTGTTGTGGTATACAAATGTGGCATCTAATCCTGCTTTTGCATGATGCCCCGTTTGACGGTATTCATGAAATAATTGCAATAAGATTCAAAGAATCTTTCAAGACGGTGAATTTTATAGATAACTTTTTCTAACACTTTCATAGAAAATGAATTTCCAATAATATTATTCTAAAAAAACTATCCTTCATTAAATTTCCATCCTGAACAATGTTACTAGAAAATCCAAATCGAACCACGTTTTCACATGAAATTCCACGAAAGAGACTTTTAACTGAAAAACAAAATTAGATAATCAAATTAGAATATGTAGGTACTAGCACAGGATCACAAGCAAAATTAGGGCCAGATTATACAACGGAAAAGGGGCCGCGCAACAAACCTGATGTTTGAACAAAAAAAAACTGTTTTTCACCAATGATTTTGGTCTTTATCAACTGATTTTTATTTTAAATTGAGTGTTTTAAAAATTTAATTTTGACAAAATTTCACTTGAAGAACGCATTTCGATTAGAGTTTTCATACAACAGTTATTAAGCTTCACAAACGGGTATATAAGCGTCGATTAACGATCATTCATGTATTTTTTTTTGTAATTGACCCTTCAGAAGCTTATTTTTGGAACTCAAAATCTTTTTTTACCATAATTATTATCGAAATGGGACTATGGGATAAACTATTTGTCATAATGAAAGCTTTGCGAATGGCTATAAAGAAAATGTATCAGCCGATATGGATTTCAGAAATTGATGCAAAACTGGGTTTTCATGTTCTTTCCAAACAAATTTTTCATAATTCAATATAAATTTTAGGCTCATTGCGTCATCTATTTCCGTGGTCTGATCCCCCTATTATAGCTTGCAACTTATTAGATTTTCAGTAATCGGTCAATTCGGGCACTCTAGTGTATATTATCTGACTTTTAATAGAGCGAAGGCTTTTGAAATTATCATTTATTATTCCATTCCTTTGCAAATAAACATTAAAAAGATTCAGAAACACATTTCAATGCTTAGTTTTTTTTTACATAATATTCACATGATCGCACAAATAAATTTCTAATAAAATTGATGTGCGCAGTGTTGCAAACCTTATCTGCTTATACGGGCTTTTTAGATTCAATGCCCTTAATATTTTGGGATTAAATGTATCGATTTCACCATCAAATCACATTATTTGTTTAGTTTTTAAGCATATTTTGTAAATCGAGCATTAATTTTAAGATTATACTTTGATTTATTTCATGTGCATTGTGATGTCACGAAACTGAATCGCTCTTAAATACACTGTATCAAAAAATTGTCCGTACAGCACGTACCTTGAAATCCAAACAATCAAAAAGTGCACTTTTCAGTCAATAAAAATCCTACAAATACATCATTCGCTGCAGAAACTAGTCCTTTTTGTAGATCAGTATTAAAAATGCGTATGAATTAAACCTTTAAAATAATCCAATTCATTTTGTATAGAAAGTCCCAAAAACGACGTCAAAAAATTGTCCGTACACTGAGGCCTTTGTCAAATATTTGTCAAGTAAACAGTTATGTGTCAGTCTGTCAAACGCAGAAACGTCAGTTGAATCTCAGCAAAGACAATTTCCAGTGGTCTGAGCGATAAATACGGTAAAATGAACTTTATTTAGCATAAATCAGTAGATTTCAACAATTTGTGGATTAAATTAACAGGAAAATGTCTGTTCCTCACAAAAAAATACCCGTTGACATCTGGAAACTGATTATTGACCTGAAGAATGACGGTAAAAGCTTGTCTGAAATTACAAGTATAGTAAAACGGCCACGATCGTCGGTTCAGTATGTCCTTCAGAACTTTAAGAAGACTAACTCCCTGGAGACTACTCGTATAAGCTGACGGTTGGTTTGATCGTATTTTCGGGTAAGAACCAAACAATCATAACAATATATTCCTGTAGACGCGTAATATGACTGATAAATCCACTTATTTTTCTCCGTGAATGAATGTCAAATTTCCGGTGCCATTTGCGCTGAAAGCACCCCACACAATTTCATGGCCACCACCGTTTTTAATTGTCGGTCGCAAATTTTTCGGATCTAATCTAGGATCTAGGCGTAATCTAAATACTGATCTAGGATCAGTATTTAGATTACGCCGTACTCTTACATGTCCGTCAGATCCAAAAAATATTAAATTTGCTTTCGTCAGTGAATATGACGTTCTGCCAGAACTCTTTCGGTTCCAGGACATACTTGTGAGCGTATTCCAGCCGCTTTTTCTTATTCATAGCAGCAACACGACCTCGGTATTTTTCTCATGAAGTATGTTCCGTACCGTTTGAGGATTAACCTGTAAGTATTCAAAATTCTTCAGGCTGTCAGCTAGTTTCGGGGCACTGATTTAAGGATTCTGACTGATTTCCCTGACAATGATGCGATGGTGACGATCCGTAAGCTTCATTTTGCGGCCTCTTCCTGGAGTAGTCTCCAGGGAGTTAATCTTCTTAAAGTTCTGAATGACGTACTGAACCAACGATCGTGGCCGTTTTACTATACCTGCAATTTCGGACAAGCTTTTAACCGTCATTCTTCAGGTCAACAATCAGTTTCCGGATGTCAACGGGTATTTTTGTGAGGAGCAGACATTTTCTTGTTAATTTTTGTGGATTTAATCAACAGGAAAATGTCTGCTTCTCAGAAAAAAATACCCGTTGACATCCGGAAACACGAAAATCTACTGATTTATGCTAAATAAAGTTCATTTTACCGTATTTATCGCTCAGACCACTGGAAATTGTCTTTGCTGAGATTCAACTGACGTTTCTGCGTTTGACAGGCTGACACATAACTGTTTACTTGACAAATATTTGACAAAGGCCTCAGTGTACGGACAATTTTTTGACGTCGTTTTAGGGACTTTCTATACAAAATGAATTGGATTATTTTAAAGGTTTAATTCATACGCATTTTTAATACTGATCTACAAAAAGGACTAGTTTCTGCAGCGAATGATGTATTTGTAGGATTTTTATTGACTGAAAAAGTGCACTTTTTGATTGTTTGGATTTCAAGGTACGTGCTGTACGGACAATTTTTTGATACAGTGTACATTAAAATCAACATTTGAGAAAACCAAAATCAGTGATTTGTTGGTTGTAATGAATCGATGCTTTTCTAAAATTTTCAAAAAATATGATCGAGTAGAAGAGCAAAAAAATACAAAAAGAAAAGTGAAAAAAGTGGCGCGTTGTGACGTCACTTTTTTTTTAATATTTTAATAACTATTAGTTCAATAAAAGTACTTTAGATCTCAAATTGTAGCGAATTAAATTCTGAACTAAGAGGTATATTTTTTCCAATGTGCGATGTGAACTGTAAAATTTACGTACAATATACCAGAGAATTGTTTTGCAAACGTTGTGACGTCATGCTGGAATGGGTCATATGTATTTATGATGATTGTCAAAACTAAATAGGTCCTGTGAAAGCTAAAAATACAACTATTTAGTCTTTTAGATTGCTGGCTCTAGATAATCAATAAATCAATAAAATCAAAATATGAGGTAATATTATTCTTAAAAAAAAAACCAAAACCGAATGAAGCCAAAATCAGATGTTACCAGAACCAATCATACCGCCTGGAGTTGAATGACGCAAAACAACTTTTCCGCTGAAATAATTAAACTCTCTTGTGTCTTAATCGATTTTTACAAAAATAATAGTTTTAGTATGACACCGTGAATCTATTTGCATCACTTGAACTGATGTGAAATTGCCTTACTTGTGGGGATAGTTTTATTACAAAAACCTTACGTTAACATACACTGCCGGCCAAAAGTTCGGGATCACCCCTCTCAAAAACATGAACATTTTGATCGGCCAATTCTCAGTCATCTTATTACATATTGGAATTCTTTCAACTAAATATCCATAAAGCAAGTTCAACTCATTAGCTTCCAAATCAGCTTACCAGTTATACAATACGTTGTTTGATAACAGAGATACGCATGAAATAAAAGTGCATGTTTTAGAAGACTGATCCCAAACTTCTGGCCGTTACACCATACTACGGGGTGATCCCAAATTTTTGGAGAAGCTATTTTATATATTTTAAGTACGGGGGTCCAACGTCAACCGCTCCTGGAACCGCTTCAACACTCTGGAGACGGTTGTTCTTTTACTTTTTCATACAAATTTTGGTATAACACTATTTCTTCCAAGAATTCTTATTATAAGTTACCTTAGGAAAGGATGTTTTACTCGCTTAACTAATACTTGCGTAAGAAAAGGCAAAATAAAATATAGTATTAATATCGAAAAGAAGGCGACATGGTTAGCAACGTGATGCCAATTTTTGCTTGTTTTGAGTCCCATATAAAACTTAGTTTGGTCGAAGTTTCGAGAGCATTTTAATGTCAAAATTTGCTATCAAAGCAAACTTTGTGATGCCTGAAATCGGCATCATTTTGCTCTCCAAGCTCTAAGAAAAAGATTTTTTTAGGGTCTTAGTTTCAGCTTAATTAGGTATCACTTTGTTAACCAAGTATGGAAATTTGTACTCCCATTTTTGCTGTGTACCACCTTATGTCAAGCGAAATGAGAGCAAATTTGGCTCTCAAGGCTTAAAATCAAAATTTGTTATAATTTTGCCATGAAAGTTTGCTCGGGATTGATTCATATAGTTCATCAAGACAGATGTCCTTGAAACAGAATTAGAATGCTTTCGTTAAGCAACAACAGTAAGCGAGTTGAAATTTGCATTCGTATAATGTGTCCGTAATAGTAATTCAATATTGGAATATCCGATGAATAAATTTTCTACACCAATGCAAGTGGTGTTACAGACCCTGTTCGTTTTTGGCAACACGCCCGTAAATTTTATGTTGCCAAAATCGAATGTTGCCGAAATCGAACGGGGTCTGTATTTGAAAAGTTTACAAATACAGACCCCGTTCGTTTTTGGCAACATTCGTCTTTGGCAACATCCAATTTTGGCACATGTGCCAAAATCGAACGGTTTTCAGAAACAACATTACTTTTAAGTTTTCTTTATAACAGGACCAATTTAATTAAGACAATCATCATTAATACGTCTTTGTGTTCTGGAATGGTGATAAAATGACACAAAAAAAAATCATTTTTTTTTTAAATTTTTTAAAGTACTCAAAAATGACAAAAAGATGAAAAATTCAAAAAGTTAAAAAACCAATTCAAACAAAAGATTGAAAATGACAAAAAACAACTAAAAAATGATGAAGAATGACAAAAACAGCAAATTTGACAAATGAAAACGAACATTATAAACAAAACTAGAAAAGTGCAAAATGCATCAAAAACATGAAATAAGAAAATAAAAAATGAATACAAATGGTCGGAAATTGATTAAAATTAACTTTTTTGAAAATAATAATAGTTGTTTTGTGAAAATAACTGAAAAAAAAAGTTGAGAAAAAAATCGTTCGATTTTGGCAACATTCGATTTTGGCAACACAAAATGTACGGGCGTGTTGCAAAAATCGAACGGGGTCTGTGTAAGGATTACAGTGTCCAGTGAGCATAAATTAAGAAAAGATATAGAAAACAACAAGAACGTAATTTATGACTACTGCGTAGTGTGACAAAACATCAATTTTAAGACATTTCTTATTCACAAATTTTTAAATCACCTAAAAATTTAATTGTTAACATTCTTCTTATAAGTCTTTTTCCGGGTTTTTAAGCCCAATGGGTTTATTCGCTCAATTCTAACAAGTCTCATAATTCACTCACGCTATTTAAATATTATTTTTCACCAGACCACCGCATCTATTTTTATCCCAGCAGGCTTTGTTTTTCACTCGGCTTATTCTCAATCATCCTCGGGCTTGATCCTTACATAATTGCCAACAATTTCAACTCGAGGCACCCCGGCCAGACGCTATAATCACAGACGGAAGTTTCCGAAAGGCCAAAAATCAAACATGAAAGAACAGCAACGCCTCAACGCACACCGACCTGGGTGATCCGCAAATGAAGTAATCAAAACAAAAGAGACAGAGCAACGACGACGCAAACGGAACGGATTCGCCCGAATAGTAGGTATTTTTTTTTCACTGTGCGGCACGGCAGCCGCTCTCCATCCAATGTTTGTTTACCGGTCGTCGGTGCCCACCAGAGTAACAAAAGATCTCTTCTTTTCTCACCTCGTCACCCGCCGATTGATGGTTTTTGCGGAGTTTTCACAGCCAGCCACACACAGCCCGACCCGAAATCCCAAATCAACGAACTCAACGGCCTCTTCTTCGAGGCTCCGGCCGGACGGAACGGAAAAATCACCGACGAAAACCACTCTCTGCTCACATAAAACGGAGAGCAAGAAAAACCGGGCGAAGAGTTCCGTTTGGTTCGAAAAAAACTGCATCCCTGCTGGCGCTCACCGGCGATGCTGCAGTCACTCATTTTATGGTTGCGTCACTCACTTGTGCGAGGGGAGTGCCCGGCAGCACGGCCAAGGAAAAACGGGCGAACTATCAGAAATCCTTTTGCTTCGAGGCTTCTGCATGGAAGCAAACCGTGGCCGTTCCGTGGTCGTCGACGTCGACCAGTCAGTTTGTAGTTCGGCTTTGCGCCGGGACGGTCGTGTCGGTTTTTCACTGCGTCGTTGCTACGCTTGCCAGTGTTTGCAATACGTTCGTCGCCTGCTGGGATTTGTACGTCGTTCGCGTCTCGTCGATACTTGGGGTTTATTCTTCGATCTGGTGGTCGCACGTGATTTGGCGTTTGGCGGGACTGGCGGACGGGTTTCTTCTCCGGATTTTTTTCTTCGGTTCATTGTAGTGCATGGTGCGGTGTTCTGTTTTGGCTCCGTGCTCCGTTTGAGCTGGGCCTTAATGGGTGATCATTTTTCCCACCGCTCCACCGCCGCACCCCGATAGAGTGCGCGAACGTTGTTGGCCGGGGCCGCAATCTTCATCAATTTTGTAGTCTCATCTTCATTTCGGGAATCTACGTTCTTTTTTGGGATAAATGTGTATCGGGAACATCGGTGCAGAGCCGCGCGGGTATCTGGTGGCGTTGAGGTGCTTGGATTGATTCCCCCGAAGCCGGAAAGCCGTATGTGCGTGTAGTTTTTGGGTAAATATTTTGGTTCAGCATCTCCATTAGAGTGAGCAGCGCTCGCGGGGTCTTTAAGAATAATTGCCGGGTACTGTCGGATTGAGGAAGCTGGCCAATTGGAAACCGGGTGGGTGTATTGGGTTTTTCTTTTGCTGTTTTATGGTACCGTAGAAATGGTCGGAACGGGATTGGAGACGTGCCGGATTTGAGAGGGAAAGTTTGGCGAGATGAGAAGACAGCGACAAAATGCCATTCAAGTGCCGGAATGAAGTAACGATTGTGGGATTTGTGGTGATTGTTCTTCGGAGACCTTAGGAGAACAATAGTTTTGTTTTTTGTTTCGGTGACCTGAATTGGTGCTGGAAATGATTCCCATCGAAGTTTCACTGGAATGGGATGAGAAGACAGTTTTTCTAGGCATTAAAGAAACGATTGTGCGTAACAGTTGTTCATGCTCCGTAAAAGTAGGATGCTGAAAAGATGTTCTAATGTTAGTAAATGTGTCATGAGCTCGAATTCATCATCTTCAGTGCCAAACTACTAGTGAAAGCGATACCGACAGATAAGTTTGGTCTAAAGGTTTCGAACAAATCATTTCTGAAAATACTATTCGATTCAGGGAAATCGCAAGAAGAATTTTCAGAAAGCAGGATTGGTACCGATGTGTGCACTTGAAGCCTCCTATAAATACAAGCTGTTATGATACGAAGCAACCCGAAGAAAAAGCATCCAGATTGCAGGGAAACATCCTAATGGTTTCAAGTGGAAAACATCAAAGATGCATTTGAGTGTCCTGTTTGTGTTTGGTGACGATTGTTTCTGTCGAATCATGAACCAGATGTCACATCACATGAAAAGCCGTCTGTAGCATCTCACCATCCCAGCAAGCTTTGCCTTCCAGTGAAAGAATGTGCTCGTTGTGAAGTCAAAACGGCAATTGCTTATTCAAACAGTGATCATTATTGTTCTCAGTTGTTGTTACGGTTATCTTGATCTGGAACAATTTCATATTGTGTGAAACGTTTCCCAGAAATTTTGGGAACTAAGTGCTCTGAAATCCCTCTGAACGTGTCAAGAATCCAGTTAGTCAAAACCAACCTCCAGGCGGGAAGTGAACGAGTTAGTCCAGTTGGTTTCTCTTCAAGGGATGCGGGCCGAAACCCCTTATGGTTACTTCCAGAGAATCCGCAAAGACGACGAAAGTGACACACACGTTTGGATCCTAATGAAGCCGAAAGACAAAAGCGGCAACGAAGAATAAAACAAAATGATATCTCAAGAAAACCCAAATCGAGGAGACACGAGAAGAATTGTCGTTGGGTTGCCGCGCTCGAGAAGATGATGGGGAATGCAGATCATGATGACCACCTCGTATAGTTGGGCGTTCTTGTTTGGGTCAATTTCCTGGGAAATAAAAAAAAAACGACAGAAAAAGAGTTGTCTAGATTTTATCGCTCTGGGTTCAAGTTACGTTTCTTGTTTTTTTTTTGGCTGATGGCCGTGTTGCTCGTGTGTGATGATTTAATTTTCAGCCCGAACCCAGACGAAAGTTATATTCTTTTGATTATAGTTTGTTGTTCTTGGATCCAAGATCATCGCAGCGAGAATCGAGAGTTCGAATGATTGTATGGATCCTGGAAGCAGCGAACTCCCATGAATGCAGTTACTAATTGATGCCTTTTTGATGGATTTTGTTTCAGCTGAAAGCGTTCATCAATGAATTAGAAGATACTCTACCGATGAGTTCGAATCGATAAACGAGTTCTGAGAAGAGAATCAAAATATCAAAATCAGTGAATTTGGGTGCAGGTTTAGGAGATATCTATTGGTAAAACCCCCTTGAGGTAGTAATTTGCTAAGAAATTGTGAAGCCTGGTGCATTAGAAGATTTCTCCAGATATACATAAAAATTAAGCAGTGCAAATCCGGATGCAGAAAGAAGTAAAATACGTAACCAAGTTGAAAAGACCCCGCCAAATTGATGAGGTCGTTATAGTGATAAGTGAAAAGCGTTAAACCAAATTTAGATTTTAAACCTACCGATGTAGAAAATGTATGAAGTGTAAAAGATTCAATTTCGTATAGTGGTTTCAAGGATACTTAAACAGGTGACTTTCATCATCCTGGCGTTTTTTGAACGAGTCGACATGATTTCGTCAACACTAAAAGGTAAGTTTTTCACTAATTGATTAAGTCATAGTGGGCTGCCCACAAATTGGAAACCACCACGTTCTATCTACAATTGCTTTCAAAAGATCAAAATTGAAAAATTATCCACTTGTTGTTGATTTTTTGTTTGTTTGAACGGAAATCTTGTTTCAGTCTACGGCATATTTGTACAGGGTGGCAACGTGAAAGTGATACACTTTGTTTGTTGCATAAAACTCAAACCATTCGTTATTTCTATTCGGAATGAATTTCAATATCATCTATATGTGGTAAAATTACAACTTAAGAACTTGTTCCAAATCTACACCAAACGTTTTCAAAACTGCCCAACAAAGGCTGATAAGGATAACATTTTTATAGGTTTTGCGCGGCATACACGTTTCTTCGTTTCTGTGCATCTGTATGTCATAAGCATTTTCTATGAAGTCTAGAAAATCTTTTGGAGCGATAATGTTTTAGATAGAGGAGAGGGGAAAAACGTGTGCCTTGGGAAAACGTGGGCCACCCTGAATATCTCAGATGTGTGTTGAGATAAAAATTTCAATCCAACTGTCATCGTCGTCGCTTTGCGTAATGCTATTTTTCTGCTATATGCTATTTATCAAACTTAAAAATTATGCAAAATATTTACTTGAGGTACACCGTGGTAAGTGTGGACGGTTTTTCGTATAGTTCAACTTTAAAAAATCATTAAAAAATCAGCTTTGGAGCAATTTTCATAAAATTACATTCAATGTGATGCAGAACATGTTGTTTACAAACGCTGAAGAGATGAGCTCGATAGAAGCAAAGCGAGAAAAGTTATCACGTAAATTGTAATGGACTGCTGGTGTCAACTGGGCCCCACTTTATGGGGTAAGTGTGGACGGCAGATTTTCCTTTTGATTTCTCAGGAAATTTTCAAAAAATTTGTGTTTTCTTGGTTGAATACGTTATTTTATTGCTCGAACGGTCCAAAATTTTATTAAAAAAAGTTCATGATACTATTAGTAAGGCATCTTTCAATAATTATTATGTGTAATTTATGTTGCAACGCACGAGATCCGATTTTATCAAAAACACAGAACAAACAAGTACTTTACCCAACTTCTCATGATCCGAATGCTAAATATAGCTAAATAATAGAACTCATGAAGGATGAAGGACAGAAAATTGAAAAAAAAAGTGTAAACATCAAGTCTTTTTGAAGCCATCCACACTTAACCCAGGAGGGGGTTAGAAAAACAATTTAAGTTTTTTGAAAATAAACTCTTTTTTATTTATTTTTAACCGCCGTTTCTTTTCCTAATTGGTTGTTTGGAATGTAAGGATTGTTTAAATGTAGAGTTTTTCATCGAGAGCCAGCTAGTTTACGAGAAATTTGCAATTGAAAACGATGCACATCAACTCGACATCGTAGTTGAAAATAGAAAATTCCAAAAAAGTCGCTGTAAACATCCGTTATTGTCTGAATCGAACCTTTCCAACATTTATTGGATAGATTACAAGTGAATAGAACATTCTGCATTAAAAGTTTGAGAAAATAGTGCACCGTATTGTTTTAATAGCCAACGTCCACACTTACCCCGGTGTACCTTACATAATTAAACAAGCACCTGCTAATTCCACCGATGGGGAACCTAAACTTTATAACAAAAATATGCTCATACGCTTATGATCTTAGTTTTGTCATGTAATTTCATGTGGAAAACGAATTTTTGGTGAAACATCGATAAGTCACACAAACGCAACCAATTTGCAAATCATAGCTTGTGGAGAATCTTGGGCCACATTTTGTGGGGTAACTTGGGCCTCCTATATTTTTATGTTTTTATACACATTTAGAACTTAAAATACGTTTTAATCCCCCTCCGCCATTTGGTTTTGCACCTGGTATCAAATTTAAATCATGTTTTTCACAAATTTAATGCATTTCCAACATTTTAATAATAGTTTTCCGAATATATATAAAAAAAAGAATTTTGTTTTATATTCCAATTCGAAGTTCTGAAACTTATTTCTTACAAAAAATTTATACATTTAAAGCTTCTAAATGGCGATCCAAAATTGAACACGGTGTCTCTGGGAGAAAACCTAATTTATCGAAAATTAACATCGCACAAATTAAATTTTAAATAATCCATCGAGGGTTCTAGAACAATTTATTTTTATGAAATTTTTTGAACCTTTTTAATGGTTTTTTCAAAGACAAAATCATATTACTCACTGTGAAAACGCTTGTCTTCCCTCTAGCGTTAATCCAACTCCATATGTCGATAACATGATTTAATAGGAAATTTCTTTGGCTACAGCTTTGTAGAAGACATCGAAGTGATACAAATTGATATAAAAGAGTTTATCACAAACAGAGTGATTAATTTCATTTGAAAAATCTCATAAAACTTTTCATCACTGTACCAAGACCAGAAAGAGTATTCTACCAACTTAGTTATTGATTGTAGGATGTTTAAATGTTCAGGATGGTTAATTTACATTGAAAAATCAATCTTTTACATAAATTTGTTCAGGATAACCTGAAGTAATGAGCATTTGTGGGGTTTTATTATGACAAAAAGTCTATCGTTTTTTTTTTTTAAATTGAGTTATTTATGTTTTGAGATAAGTTAGTATGAGAACTTAATGGACATATATTTGGGACTAGGAAACAAATTGAACTTTCATCTTACATTAAAGCATCTCATAATCAACCTGGATATCGAAATGAAATAATTTTGTTGAAAATCTTTCATCCTTTTCATGAAAACTCAAATTCAGATTTATTATTTGAAATTCACATTTTAATTCAGATTCACAACACAGATTAAAAATAAATAATTGAAATAATAAATTAAGATCAAAACAGAACTACAGAATTTAAATAATTCAATTCATGAATTAAGGCTTTTAAACTTTGCTCATAAAATTCTGATCTGGAATTATGATTTGGAAATTGTATTTTTGTACATTTCTGAATTCGTATAGAAATTTGAATTCAAAGTTAAATTTTTGAATTTAGATTCAGAATGCAGAGTCGAAATTCAGAAAAAGATTTAGCTTGTAAATAATTTTTTCAATCAACATTATATTGTTGAGGAATTCAAGAGAACATGAACTTAAAAATTTGCTTGTCAATTCAGTTTCCAGATTTTATAAAGTTGAATTTTTTGTTATTTTCTGAATTTTTTTTTGCAAAAAAATCTCTAATTTAATTTAAAAATAATCATCCACAGAATTTTTATTATGGAATTGATTCTTCATGAAAAATATTTGCTTTTAGAGAAACATGTACCTGATCTTCACCTAAAAAATCAGCTCAAAACTCTGATCAGTTATAGATATTGAAAAAATGGCGATTTTACATGAGAAAGCTCCTATAGTAAAAATGGCTAAAACCCTATCAAATGGTTCAATTTAAAGAAAAAAAGAACATGGGAGCAGTGCGAGGACCTAAGGATTTTTTTTTTTTGTAATTTCTTTATTTGAAACGGCTCATACCTAGGCTTTAAGGAGCCAAACTCGTTTTGTTTGATTACAATTGTGTGCTTATATCTAGTTCACTTTTTGAAAAAAAAATAGAAGATAGATAGGGAAATGTGAAAATAAAAAGAATTATAGACGAAGATCAATAGCTTTTAGGAAAAGGTATATTTCGAACATGTAGTCCAAGTCTATCACGGCCAGCACATCTCTCAATGGAACATAGGTTGGTTTTCCTCGGGCCCTAAGGGAGTCTATAAAATTCGTTCTGGCGACAAGATGGACCTCGCACGACCAAACAATATGCTCGATGTCATGGTAACCTTGGCCACAACCACATAGATTGCTGCCAGCAATATCAAAACGATAGAGTATCGCGTCTAAGGAACAATGATTGGACATGCGACGGGAAAATATACGAATAAAATCCCGACTCAAGTTCAATCTATTAAACCATGGTTTAAGGCTTACCTTTGGGATAAGCGAGTGGAACCACCGACCCTGCTCATCCTCGTCCCATTTGCGCTGCCAGTTGACAAGAGAGTTTCTTCGAGCCAAATAGTAAAATTCGCTGAAGACAATTTCACGTTGATACGTGTCGCCTTCCATCGCTCCCACCTTTGCCAAACCTATGGAATTGCATGAAGTTAAAATTTCATTTGTTTTTTAGGCCAAAAAAAAAATTGAAAAATGTTTGTAATTTTTACCCCTAGATGTATGCAGCAACATTGTCCATCTTTTGATTAGGGGAGAGTGGGGATACTTGATCCCCTTTTCTTATTTTCACCATATCTTTTTGGAAAAAATTAGCAACTCGTCGTCTTTGACATTTTCTGACAGCTTGTAACTTCAAGTTTCTATGCTCCAAAAATTAGATCGATACTTGAACCCGTTGATGAACTAGAAGCATTTTCGTGGGAGTAAAAAAATTGCGAATTTTCTGAAGTTAGGGGAGACTTGATCCCCTATTGAAGGAGACTTGATCTTTTATTCAGGAAGCCCTAATCCTTGTATAAAAATCAAACAAAACCCCAAGATAGAATGTTAATTGACTATTTTGGTCATGTTTGTTCTCATTTCACTATTTATAGCAGACATAAGAAGAGAATTCTATAACTTTGTCTCAACGCTAATGACATTGCATACTTAAAGGCGCTATTTTCTATAACTAAGAGAAAATTAATTATTTTTGCTCTTTTCTTCAGACAATTGTTTGATAAATATTAGTTTTTGGATAAATATTAGTTATTTCGTAATCAACAATCATAACGATCAATTCAGAAGAAGAATATGCCGTTTGGAAGGGGGATCAATTGTACCCAACTATAGGGGATCAATTGTACCCATAATCAACATTTTAGAAAACTTTTTCTGAAAAAAGTTCAGAGTTTTCCATTGCTTTGAAAATATGGCATTATGAAGTTCATTTCACGCTCGAACGATTGATACATTGGAACAAATATTTTTTTCATTATTTTCCCGTGTAAGGAACATTTTAAAGTGATGAAAAAAGATCTTCAAGTTACATTTTGTGAAATTTTTCAAACAAAGTTCAATTACTCAAACAATTATTATGTTAAAATTTTTTAAACTACAAGCATTGTTATTTTGCTCTTTTTGGCACATTTTTCTAGAACATTTGATTTTTGTAAGACATTCCAGTTTCGAGATATAGCTAAGGAATCAAGTATCCCCAGGGATCAAGTATCCTCATTCTCCCCTATAGGTAAAAGTTAAAAAAAATCGTTGAAAAAAAAACAGTTTAGTCTTTACAAAAATTATGCCTTCTGTGCTAAATGGCACCCTAAAATTTCCAATAGTCCATTTGTTACTTGTTGTAGACGATTTAACGAAATCAGTAATCACTTCGATTTTAACATCACTAAAGAAACATTCAAAATTAGAATAAGTAGGTCATAAGGAAAAGTCTGTGCGAATATGTTTAATTCAAAGACCAGTAAATAAATAAAAAAAATAAAAAAAAGAAGTTTTGAAGATGTTGAGGTACCTTAACCTTCCAAAGCCGTTCGCATCCGTTTCGGGGAAATTTGAGTTGTAGTTTGATTTCGTTTTCCTGGCGATTTTTATGATAATTGTGTAGGTAATTTATTCTAATTACTCGACATTTAAAAATAAAGTCGCTATGTATTACCAGGTTAACAGAAACTGGTTCAGAAAGTAAAAATTCCGAAAAATCAATTTTATTTTTAAAATACTCATAACTTCTGACAGCGTTTCTGTATTTAAGTGTTTCATTGATGTTTGAAATCGTCAAGAATCCATCTATCCGACAAGGTATAGACATGTTGGATTCCAATGAAAGTTTTGACCGCTATCTCAGATCTACCAGTAGAAAAAATCTTATTTAAAAAAACGACATCTTTTCATTTCCCAATGAACCGATTTTCAAAACTCAAATTTTAATTTGTTGTCGTTAATTTGATAACTATTTTCATAGTACATACTTGTTCTGTCAAAATGTCCAGTGCTTTAGTATATTGGAATGATAATAAAGTTGTTTGGAATGAACGCTTCGGGTCATATTGACCCGAACAGCTTTGGAGGGTTAAAAACCACAGTGATCAAAGTTACTCCGAAACTCGAAATCTTGTTTTGTAACAAACATTTAGTTGTAACCACTAATGTCGTTTGAATTTACTGCAATCAATGATCATGTTTTATACTCCTCATTTCAGTAAGTGTTACAGTTAAAAGCATAATTTTTTTATTCGTGCATTGTTGGACAAAAATCATAGATAAAAATTAGTCACCATACCCCCCCCCCTCCCCCACCTGAACTATGTTTAGTTAAATTTTTTTTAAATGGTATAGAAACAAATTGGCATTTTCGAAAGTTATGTTTCAATTTTGATTAGCTTCTATTTTGTTCAGTTGCGTTATTCAAGTTAAATTGATATTGTTTCACTTAATTAGTAATTGCTATACTCATTAAAAAAAAGTCATGCATTAAAAAGATTGATATCTCGATTAATGTTGTTGCTTTGTTTCAAGTTTTCCTAACGTGTATCAGGAATTCGTGTTCTTGTTGAATATTTATTTGTTTATTTCGTTTGAAAATTTCTTCATATCTGTAGGTGTCTCCATAAAGTGAAATCATCAACAACCCATGTTTATAAAATGCAAGATACTTCTCTTCCGTATGCGTCATCAGGATTTATCCGATTTGAAAGTCGAATAACTCCGCGTTGCGTTTTTTCAGTCGATTTCAACATATTAACGCAATTTTTAAAAGTCTTTTAGTGCCATTTTTGATAAGTAAGTCGAAACAGACCAAAAGAACGTGCTGCAATTCTAGTGTTTTACATAAAAAACGATCGTTCAGTTGTGAAAACTGTGAAAAAGGTGACTCGAACTGTTTTCCTCGTACTCAGAATTTAGAAGTACACTTATTTCTGTGAACATATCTCAAAATTAAAATTGACGCCAGCACACCAAAAACATTGACGAACTTAAAGCTAGTCTACGATCTGAAATAACCACTATGAAGCCTGAAATTCTAGCCAATGTCCGCGAAAGAGCTGCTTTTTGCTTATCAATTAGGGGTGGTCATTTAATCGACGTTCTGTTCTAAATCTGGTTTGGAATAAATGACATGAAATATCCTGACAGACGCATGTTTATTTTTGGAAATTGACCGACAATTTGGGGGGTCATTTTACGTTGAAATCGGATACATCCAGATGGCACTATGATATTTTTTATAAAATTCTTCCAGATGAACCTGATGACATTTTTCGTCAACCCTCGAAAACTCAATCCCGCCTTTAGACGAGGTTTACTGAAATCGTCACTTTTTCAAACCTAATCATTATTTTACTTAGTTTTTTGTGCAAAATGTTTCAAAATATGTTGTTCTAACAATTCATATGAATGAAAATAGTTTAACAATCAGAGAGTAAAAAACTTTAAATGGACCTATTTTTTAAGAAAATATCATTTTGGTAACCTTAGAAATTATTGGTCCATGTGTTTTTCGATTTAAAACAAATGATGGGCAAAGTGATTGGGATTTTGGATTGTTTTGTTTTCACACACAAAAATTGACCCTAAATTAGGAAGAAAAACGCAACATAAGCCCCGTCTATTGGAGGGGTTTAGAAAAATAGACAAGAAATCGAAAACTATGTACAGTATTATCTTTTTTTTTAAGTTGTTTAAGTTTAAATATCTCAGTTATTTGTGGTATAGTTTTTACAAAAACTTTAAAAATATAGCTTTGAGTCAGTCATAATATGTTGATAAATTTATGATGAATTGGTTGAATTACAACCGAAGAAGCACTGAATATAAAGTTTCTTAGCCCTGTGGCATGCACTTTATGAAATTTAACACAGCGTTATTATGAAGATTGTTGTTAGAAAAAAAAAGGAAGCGACGGGCTAAAAATGGGCTTTGCGTGAATTTTTTATCAAAATAGAGGCACACAAAAAAAAAGATTTGGTGTTTCGAAAGGGATTTTTTTAAAAGTCGCCTTGGAATTTGTACTCATCATCTCGGCTGATCCTTTCTCGAAAAGTTCCTGCAAAATTTATTATATTTAGGTGAGTCATTTAAAAAATCCTCCACACATCTAGTATTTGTACTAAGCCACCATCTCCGTATTTTGGAAATTTATTGATGAATAATTATTCAATCCATAAGAGATCTAATTTACTGGAACGGAAAACGAAATCATTTTATGAAGGTTAAACGTACCGTCAACTAGAGCAACGTGCAACACTTTTCAACTTCAATGGCTTCTAAAAACGTAATGTCTACTGCTTGTACGTCAAAAGTATTAAGGATGATGGGACATAAAACATACGCAGTCCGAAAAAGTGCTGGCTTCACTAGATATTTTCAATTTAAAAAAACATGCGATTTTCACCCTTTTAAGAAAAAGGGGTAAGTTGCATCAAACTTTGTTTTTAACGAAAAATCTAATGAAAACGTTAAAATATTTATAGTTTTTGAAGTTATGTCATAACGCACAAAGCACCAATTGCAGTGATATTTGGTTTTGTTCGAATAAAATTTTACGTTTTATCTGCCAACATGTTTTTAACAAAAAGCATAAGGGTGTTGCATACATTTAGGGGTAAAAAATCCAGAATTTCAACTAGCTGAAATCATAAATCATGATGTTTGGATGTATAAAATTTCGAAATCAAGAAACGCGTGATGCAAAACAATCATATTCAAGCATATGAAAACGAAATTCAACGGGGATTCTTTGATTTTCATTTCGATGTATTTTTGGTCAGAGAATTTCAAAAATATTTATTTGAAAAAAAAATTTTGATTTTTTGAACATCAACAGTGTATGTAAAGAATAATAAAAGCAAAATGAAGTTTGTAGGTGATATCATTAAGCCAATCCGTCATACTGGGTAAAATTTTATACGGTATCGAATGTACATCTATTGCTCGATTTTTTAAATTTTCTAACAGAATCAAAAACTTAAAAAAACTATCTAACGATGTGAGAAACTTTGTCATCATCCTTTTCTTACCATAAAATAATTACTTTATTACACTATATTTAAATAAAAATTAAATAAGTGTTGTGGATCTAGCCCGCCTATTGCAAAATGTCCCGTTTGTTGATATTTTTCGAAAATTCAGTTCTAGAAAATTTTATATTGTACTTGATTCAAATTAGTTATTCTGTTTATAAGTTCAGAAAAGCATTTGGATCGACAGAGATAAAAAAAACTTGAACGTTTTTTTAATTATCAATATCATATTTATCACTGATTGACCTCATATGGCAAACAAAACTCAAGCAATAGTTCCAAAATCATCATGATAAATTTACCGAAGTGCGAATACAGTCGAAAATATATAAAACTTCCTCTCACTAATCAAGCAACAAAACCTAAGTAAATCACATAAAGCACATTCCAAGAAACAATTGCCTTTCATGAACTTCCCTCCCCCGCATCAAAACCACGCCGCGCAGTACCTATTTCCGATTTTCTTGATCAAACAAAACGTTAGCACCCCAAAATTAGTGGAGTAAACTATAAAACTCAGAACTAGGGAAGGTACAGCAACGCAACGCAGCGCAGAGAGTGTTTGTCGTTCCGCCAATTTCCCCATTTCAATTATAAAAGTTTAAACGATTGATGTGTGTTTTCTTTGGTTGTTTTATGTGAATGGTATTTCGGTTGGGGCCAGAGTGTATGTGCGTGTGTGTGTTCGTGTGTATGTGTGCTTTAGTGTGAAAGATTTCTCATAGCACTCTCCAGCAGCGATACGCTTGTACTGCGAATAATCAATTTCCAGCTCATTCTAGCGGCAAATTGCCCCAAAGTCGACGAAGGTGCCTTCGGGATTTTTCTTATAAACACGTACATACAGAAAGTCGAGTATGGGGGGATGAATTTCGGGGAACGCAGTGGGGAACCAGGTGAGTTAAATAGCGATACACGCTGTTCGATACAGTTCATTGGGTGGTAATTAAACATTCATTTTCGACACTTTGCCGCGGAATTCAGGCAAAGTTTGTTTTTTTTCTGTATCTTCTTCTTTTTCTCAGTTCCGTTTACCCCACTCAATGTTTCACCAATTGCGTGTCGAATAACCGTATTTTTTTCGGTGCTGCACTTAGTCGAGTGGGTGTTGGTGTGAATTGAGGTGAAGTTGAAGTTTTTCTTTTCCAATGAATAAAATTTACGCTTGCCGAAGCGGATGGAATGTTTTTTTTTTTCGTACTTTTTTGCATCGAGAAATTTATATTTTCCCATAAATTCACACCACCAAACATGCACCGCACAAAACTTGGAAGGAATATTTCACGTCCCAAGTGCAATTAAAACAACTTTCTGGGCAAGTTTGTGAGCAAGCAATGCATCGCTCGGAATATTGGAGTTTTGATTTCGAACTGCTGCAAGGATTCTTTGAAGACAAAGAAATACTTCAACATTGAGTTCACTTATTGATTTATGAAAGTTTGTTTTGATTGCCTACAAATATTTAAATATTTCGGGGAACCATTTGTTAATTTTGGTTACGTTTTGAGTTATGAGTTTTAAGTCACATTATTTTGTATGTGTGCTTTTTCAAATGAAACTTAAAACGTTTAACATCATCATATTTCTTCGTTTCTTCTTGTAATTTCTAACCTTTCACAATTTGAGACATTCTTTCTTCTGATATGAAAAAAAAATGCATGTCAAATCAACTTTGTTTTACGAATATCCACCTACCAAAAAAAAACGAAATAATTCAACATTATAAAAACAATTGAAAATGTCCCTTTGTTTTAGATCTGTTTCAATTTTATTGTCCAATTTTCTGGTACATTATGGCATCTGAAAAAATAAATACCAGAATGAAACAGGCAGCTGAAATATATGATGAGTTAAATTAAGCAGAAGAAAATATTCGCTCGGTTCTAACAAGAATGTCAATGTAGTGAATCACTCAAAAATGTTCATTGAAATTATTTTTAAAATTTCACCTAATTTTGATTAAAAAAAATCAAATGTATTCTTCATGATTTTGTTGAATAATAACGTGGTTTTTACCAAATTTGACCGGGTCTGGATTATTGCAGGTTTTTCGTTAAAATTGAACAAATTTGTCGGGTCCGGATACGTCGAAAAATCTGGCAACCTTATTTTATACCCACCATTATAAATTTGTCTTCTTGGTAACATTTGGTTAAGTTTTGGAAGATTTGATAAAAATGTGTCAAATAAATTCTGGGTTGTTTGCTATCGTGTGGAGAAGAATTATAGAGCATTGATGAGTTATAAGCCTGGTCTATAAACTACAATTCTTCAAATGTTTAAGTCGCCGTTGTTGTTATCTTCTCGTTTTTGGATTGATTTTTCTCGGTGATTCAATGAATTAACTGTCGTGTAGTTTACGTTTCGGTTTATTTATTTAATTTTAACCATCTTCAGAACCAATCATTATAAAAATAAAAAATTAAACGGAAAAAAATTAATAAAATATTATAAACTTTCTCATCTGTCTGAATCATGTATGAAGAATTCGGGGAATATGAAATGTTCATCTAGAAAATTTTGTCATTTTTCAATCAAAGATACAATTTTGTAGCATTACCACGATAAAAATCAAATTTTGAACTCTTCAATCGGTTTTAAACATTGGCAGAAGTTTCCGAGTTAGTTGGCTCAATTTCGTTGGGATCGAATTTATTTGTACTTATTTCAAGTATCCCCATTTTTCTCATTTCTTCTTAAAATTGCTTAAAATACATATGTTATTTTGAACCGCTTTTGTATTTTACAATCGACATTAAATTGATTGATTCAAACGGTAATGATTCGCAGTAAAAGGAATCTCTTCAAGGAAAAATCAAGTCTCATTGAGATCCTATATGTGATTGTGTTTGTATCAGACTCGCGTTTGTCAGTCGATAGAAATACGATACGTTCGTTCGGAAACAAGAATGCGAAATTGACAAAACTTTCGAACGAATGACATTCGATCGAAAACGATAATAAGAGTGGTGTTTCTGGGAATAATGTGCGATTGGAACGAACGCTTATTTTCTACATACGCTAAAGCAATGGGCCAATCGAAAAAAAAATTTTTTTATATTCTAACAAAGCAAATAAAAACAGATTTTTTAGGATTCCATAAAAAAATATACGCCTGGGTTACCGTATGTATGTATACACAGCAAATTTGTGTGTGCTGGAAACCAGCGAAATTTTACTGGTTTTTTCCCGCTGGTTTTCTAACAAAATTTTCAGCAATATTAATTTGCTGGAAACGGTCAGCAAATTCAATTGCTGAAAATCTACCAAAAACAGTAAATATAAAGCAAGACGCTATCGAGATCTCTGAAATATACAGCTCAATAATCAAAAAACTAAGAGCGACGCCACAGTTCACAAGAAAGAATTCGAAAACGACGACACCAAACACGACGACAACAACCGACTGCATGACGTCACCAAGAACGCAAAACGCAAGCTACTAGAAGTGATTCAAAATCTGACTCACAGTAAGTTAGACAGCCGTTAGGAAAGCACCCGGCGAAACAATTGTAAGTGCTTCTAGTGTAGTTAACACTAAACGTACCGGAGGCGGTCAAATGACGGTTTTTGAACTTTGAATGATGATTACGCCTAATGGAATTTTTTTTCAACAATTAAACGACAGGACTATTTTTATTTTGAAAAGGCGAGTATTTTTGCATATTTTAAAATTTTCTAAGTTTTGTAGTTTTCGAATAACGCATGTGGTATACCTATTCATACGAGCGGTCAAATGACGGCAAACACCATTTTCGCTATAACTCTCTTGTTTCTCAACCGATTTCTACAAAATTTATAGTTTTGAAAATCCTATAACGTGACTCAAATATGTTTTTCAGACAATTTTCAGCTACAATCAATAATTTCAAAGTTATTTAAAGTCCAAAAATTTTTTTATGAAAAAACATGCTTCAGGAAAAACACTGTAGATCAGTTATGCGGTGCTTGAAAAAAATTTCACGTAGTTCCTGAGAAAGCTGAAGTTATAAGCTATATTTTGCACCTACGGATTTTTTTAAAAAAAATTTTTAAAGATCATGGCCACCAAAAATGTAAAAAAGTTGTGTAAAACTCGTACTTTTCAATCAATCAACCGCCAAAGCTGTTCCTGTTACAGTAGAAAAATTTTAAAAAGTGAATTGGAAAGTTGACGTGATTTGTCACATTTTGGCATTTTTAGATTTTTAAAATACGAAATATATAATTTATGACGGCTTTTCAAAGGTAGCTGTTTTTCGAACTTTTTATCAATCTGGATTTTCTGATACAATTCCTACACCTAAATTCAGCTTTGCACTGGATTTTGAGCATGATAACGTAAGGTTTAGGCAATAAAACTATATGCAAAAGAAAGGTAATTTCATACCGGTTCTAGTGATGTAACTGCATTGACGGTGCAATGCTTTACAAAAATAAGATAAATAAAACAGTGAAGTATTTTCTGAATTTTGAAACGTCAGCACAAATTCTTGCTTGGCAGACGGGCGCAGTGGGTGGTAATATCTCAAAGCTATTTTGCACACGAAGACGGGTGAAAGGAAACGAAAAAACAAACGAGCATTCGCTCAAATTTTCTGGTTTTTCTTTCAGAAATATATTTATTATATTTTTGTCAAGCATCGCGCAGCCAAAGTAGTTTCATCACTAGAACCGGTATGAAATTACCTTTCTTTTGCATATAGTTTTATTGCCTAAACCTTACGTTATCATACTCAAAATCCAGTGCAAAGCTGAATTTAGGTGTAGGAATTGTATCAGAAAATCCAGATTGATAAAAAGTTCGAAAAACAGCTACCTTTGAAAAGCCGTCATAAATTATATATTTCGTATTTTAAAAATCTAAAAATGCCAAAATGTGACAAATCACGTCAACTTTCCAATTCACTTTTTATAATTTTTCTACTGTAACAGGAACAGCTTTGGCGGTTGATTGATTGAAAAGTACGAGTTTTACACAACATTTTTACATTTTTGGTGGCCATGATCTTTAAAATTTTTTTTAAAAAAATCCGTAAGTGCAAAATATAGCTTATAACTTCAGCTTTCTCAGGAACTACGTGAAATTTTTTTCAAGCACCGCATAACTGATCTACATTGTTTTTCCTATAGCATGTTTTTTCATAAAAAAATTTTTGGACTTTAAATAACTTTGAAATTATTGATTGTAGCTGAAAATTGTCTGAAAAACATATTTGTGTCACGTTATGGGCTTTTCAAAACTATAAATTTTGTAGAAATCGGTTGAGAAACAAGAGAGTTATAGTGAAAATGGTGTTTACCGTCATTTGACCGCTCGCGGTATGAATAGGTATATACACAGCAAACTATTTTTTGCTGGAAACCAGCAAAATTTTGCTGGTTTTTGTCCCGCTGACTTTCCAGCAAAATTTCCAGCAATTTAAATTGCTGGAAAAAACAGCAAACGTCAATGCTGGTTTCCAGCAATTCAAATTGCTGGAAAATCAGCAATCCAGATTGCTGGAAGCCAGCAATTTTTTTCAAAACCACCGGCTGTATTTAGTACCAAATTTATATTTCAATTCTAAATTAAATATTGATTACTGCCTGTGTTTATAATGAGCAATGTTCCCTGAGAAAAAAGGAAAGAAATGAGCAATGAAAAAGAATTTGTTTCTTTCATTTTAAAATTATGTTTGGATTTATTTCCAAGAACTTAGTTTTATTAATTTTCCAACACCTGCCCTGGAGTGGCAACTTTGTGCCAAAGTGTTGATCATTTGCCACCTGAGAAAAGAGTTCTGATTAGTATCTTTATGAAATATGTCCAATAAAAACTCATCCTTGCCTTATGTCTGGTTGCTAGAATATAGAGGAAAATAAAAATAATTATATTAATCTAACCAAAATTCGTAAAATAGAGTCTCACCTTGCTTCAGCGTACGAAAACAAACAAACTCCAATGACCAATGTGACAACTCGATTGCTGATTTTCCAGCAAATTGAATCAATTGCTGGAAAGTCCAGCAATTTGAAAACCGATTGCTGATTTTTCAGCAAAAATGACAAGAACCCAACCGATTGCTGAAAAATCCAGCAATTCGAAAACCGATTGCTGGTTTCCAGCAAACATTTGGATTGCTGAACGTTTCCAGCAATTTTTTTTGCTGGAAACCGAGGCAAAAATTTACTGTGTACAAAGTGTCGGTATGTTTAGTGTTAAAAGTGATGGAAAACTGTGTAAAACTTTTATTCTAACAATTTTTTGTATTATATTCTATCTTTGAAATTTTATGAAATACAGTTTTTCTGAAGATGGCCGAAACAAAACAGTAAGCCGAAACGTAAAGAAGTTGTTTTGGATTTGACTTAATTTTCACCGAAAAATATCAACCAAAATCGATAATATGGCAAAATTTTCAAAATGTGCTAAAAGTGACAAAATTTCTACCAATTTTTCCCAACACCAGTGAACTTGCTCTTAAATAATCACAATGATTAAACATTTTGTGAAAACATTTTTCAAATTTTCAAAAATTTCAAATTTTATTAGATTTATATTAGATAAAAACTAAAATAAAATTTAATATTTTTCCAGAGTAGAGTTCAGGTATCAGGTATCAGAATGGGGGTAGGCTTAATAGCGGCACGTTATCCAAACATACGGGAAAATTGTGCCTAGCCTTTTTTTATCCAAGATTTCATCATTTACCTGAGAAACCTGAAAAACCTATAAAAGGAAGAAATAAATTCAATCTATTTAAGATGGCATAAAGCCTTTCCACTAGGGATTATTAGCATTAAAGCTCTTTTCTACATTCGGTAAGGAATGATAGAATGTTTTTTAAGTTTAATTTCTTAAACTCAGATTCGCTTAAAGCGTAAGATCCCAGAGTACGAAAACGTAGTCTGGCAAATGAGGGACAGTTACATATAAGATGGAAGGGATCTTCCACATCTGATTCACAACTACCACATACTGGAGATTCAGCACGCTGAATGTTGTGCATGTGATAGTTGAGTTTACAATGACCGGAGAGTGCTCTGATCAAGATGCTGCAATGAGATTTATTTAAAGTTAATAAGTAACTCGATATGATTGGAGATGGTTTTTCTAAAAATAATTTAGTTTGACGACAAGTGTCCAACTCTTCCCAGTATCGTTCATGCTGGTTAGAGGGCCAAGTTTGAATTTGGTTTCTGAACCAACATGGTGATATTGGGACAGCCGGCTCTGGTCCGTAAAATTCCTTTTCCGACCCAGCTCTAGCGAGTTCGTCGGCGCATTCGTTTCCAAAAATTCCCTTATGTCCGGGTACCCATAGAAGGTTTAATCCATTGCCTTCAGCAAGTTCTTCGATTGCTTTCCGGCATGCGATTACCAGTTTTGATCTAGAACTGGAAGCACTGAGTGATTTGATAGCTGCTTGGCTATCTGAACAGAAATAAATTGTTCTGAACATAATCTTCTTTTGAAGTGCAATTTGCACTCCATACATAATAGCATATAGCTCAGCCTGAAAGACTGTACAATATTTTCCTAGAGGTTGAGCATATTCTATGTTCAACTCGTGACAGTAAATTCCTGCACCTGCACGGCCGTTTGATAATGAACCGTCAGTATAGAATACAATATGAGAGGACATTTGGTCCTCTACGAAACCTGATAACCATTCTTGAGGAGAAGGAAATTTGACTTTAAACCCCATGTAGGGAAAACTACTCGAGAGTGTTAAATCGTTTGGCGCTAGATTAAACTTGTTTAATCTAACTAATTCAGGCCACATATTTGTATGACTCGATGATCTTTCGATATTTCCTGACAGCCAGAGACCAACTGCCTGTAGACGAAAAGCACATGAGAAGGCTTCCTGTTTTAGGAACAAGTGTAGAGGTTTGATAGAAAACAGAGCCTCTAGTGCTGCAGTAGGAGTTGTAGTGAACGATCCGGACATCCCCAAAAGACACATTCTTTGAAGGTGATTTAGTTTAGTCCGAACTGTTGCAACTTCTCCTTTCTGCCACCACACTAGACACCCATAGGCCAGAATTGGTCTTACTATTGTGGAATAAATCCAGTGAATATGTTTAGGTTTGAGTCCCCAGTGTTTTCCGATTGCACGTCGGCATTGTCCGAAGGCATTTGTGAAAACATTTTTCAAATTTTCAAAAATTTCAAATTTTATTAGATTTATATTAGATAAAAACTAAAATAAAATTTAATTTATTTCCAGGATAGAGTTTCTTTATTTTGAAATAATTTGCAAAATTGTAAATATTGATGGATAGTCGAAGTTTATCAGAATTCAGAAACAGAATCCAAGTTGCGACTTATTTAAGTTTCTGTAAAAATATGATTTCGATTATGTTCTGAATTTGGCTCGGTAATTTGAAAAAAATATTCATTTAGTCAATAGTTTGGTATGATCTCATTGTCTTCATGAAGCATTCCAAAATTCCTTGACAAGAAAATGAGAGTCCGATTGAAACTATTGTGAATTCGGGTAAAGCTTTGCGGGCCACAAAAAGTCAGTCGCGGGCTACATGTTGCCCGCGGGCTAAATTTTCAACAGGCGGGCTCAATTTCAGAAATGAATTCGGAAATTTATTCGGATTTGCCCGGATATTTAATACAAAATTTATGAAAAGTCCAGTACGGCCCGGTTGTTCGGATTTCATTGAAAAATGCATGGATTTTTTCCCGGATTGCTTCACTTTTTTGCCAAATCTAACAAAACAAAATGCTTTGTAATTTTTGTCTCTTTCATTTATGCCATCAAAATGAGACTTTTTGAGCAAGTTTTATAAAAATAATCATGAAAGGTTTGGTGGAAGCTTAATTATGATTTAAAATCTGCTGATGAGTTTTTGTGCTATTTTTTTCAATTTTTTGTTTTGATTTTTGTTGAGCAGATTGTGGGCATTGACCAACTTTGTCCGGATATTTTTCGGATTTTTGAACGAAAATTTTGAAATCAAATGCTCGGATTTTCCTGAGTTTTTAGATAAAATAGTCCAGATTTTTTCGGCCCGGATACGTACTGAAAAAAATCTGGAAACCTTATTACAGATTTATTTTAATGAGTCATTTTTGTTGTTGACATTTTTTATAAATTTTGGTGCATTTGAAAAATAGAAGAAATACTACGCAATACGAAATAAATAATCATTCATATGCTTTTGACATTCAAAAGATTTTTTTTTTAACGAACTCTAGTTAGATCATAAATAATATTATTTTTTTTTTAAATACGGACCTCATCCTCAACTCAATTCAACTCTTTTAAACTTTTCCAGTATCTCTATTTGTCAAATATAGCCTTCTATAAAAACAGAATCAATTCGAATTTGATTCTTTTATATACATTGCACCTTTTAAAAAGAAAAAACTTTGCTAAAAAAGTCATTTCTCTGAGAGATCTGTCAGTACCAAACCGGTTCTAGTTAAAATCTATTGCCCAACTGAACTTATAGTTTTTCATTATTGATGTACATAAATACAGAGCAAGATGTCAATAAGAATATAATTGGATTTGGTTTAATTTTCATAAATATACCATTTTCTGTTAAATCTAAACAAACAACATTAAATTGGAAATATTTACAGAAAAAACTTTTGATAATGTAAAAAATTAAAATATTTACAAAAGTTATTAAATTTATTAATTAAATTACGAATTAAAGCTACGAATGGTTGAAATTTGTTGTGAAAGTTTTATTTTAATTATGATGTTGATTCGGTGATTTTTTACGATGATTGATAGATTTTAATACGATCTTACTATCTTTCTGAGGCTATCTAAACATCTCAATATTAAAACTAGATTCCGCTTGAATGGTCTTCATACCATTGATATGTAGTCACCAAAACCCAATCGGAAAACATTGAAAAATGTGTGTCGAAATTTACAGATAATGTATAAAATACCATACAATTTAGATAGTTCAAAAGTTTTAATTGTAGATACTAATAGTTCCAGGGCATCAAATCTTAACAAAATTAACTCTTTAGTTCTTTTCTCATGAAAATATCAATTTTGTGGCCTTGTGTAATTTATCAAAAACCTTTTGAATGTAGAGTTGTGCGTTGAGAAGAAAAAGATACACAAAATAAAATTTAGGTCAGAATTGGTTTCTTGAAAAATATTTCACATCAGCATAAAATTTTAAAGATAGAATTATTTTATCAAAGGGATAAGTAATAAAGTAATGGATAAAAAAAATTTTGAAGACGATGAAGAGTTTTTGTGTAACATGATTTGAGTTTCAATACAAAGGGTTTATTGAATTGTAAATAGAAATTGACAATTAAAAATTAATTTTAATTCGCGACCGTTACATAGAGTCGTAGAATCAAGCGGCTTAGCCCGGAGTGATATAGGACTAAATACCGCTGGAGAAAAGCTCATTCTCTCACAAGTTTTTCAACACTTATTTTTAAACACTTTTTGGGATGAAGAATTTAACGTAACTGCGGTAAATTCATTTCATGAATTTAAAACTTTACTTGGAAATAATCTCCATGTGAGATTTAGTGCCATTAATTGCAGAACGTTACAAAAGTATTTTTACTTCTAGTTTATACTAGTGTTTTTATGTCATTTGCAATAAATCTACGTCGAAAATGGTCAACTATTACCAATTTCCTGATGCCCGTTGTAACTGAAAATAAAAATGTGTAAGTTAGCGTTTCACCAATAAACAAGTAAATGCTTAAACCATCAGCCCAAAGGATGTCATGACCTCTGCTTTAGAAAACTTAAAAACTATCCTCTAAACCACGTTCGGCAGCTAAACCATTTCTTGCTCAAATGCTACAGTGCAGTGGCATAAGAAATAGTTCTCAATCGTCCAAACAAGCGTTTCTTAGCAATTATAAGTTCCTTCACAACTCTGTGAAGAAAGTGATTTATTTGTATGAATTCGAATTGTTCACCAATAATTTTGTTGTTTATTATAACAACGAGTGGTAGTCCAAGTGAAAGAGTCTAGAGGTTTCCAAATTGATCGATAAATAAGTGGAGGAAGAGGCAAATTATGATGGTGTGAAAATTTTCGTTGTTCCATTTTTCATTTGTTCCTTGAACTTGAACACATCGTGCTGCCAAACGTTACGAAATCTTGAGGAAAATGAAACGTAACGCCTTCGATGACGGGAGAATGGGAGGGAAACAAACAAAAACAGTAACCAAAATAGCGGCGTGAATTACAAGCAGCAGTAAATCAAATTTTAATTCATCCTACCCGAGAGCTGAGAATTTGGGAATGATATCCGAAAGATTCGGCAAACTGTTGTATATGTCTATGATAATCTACACTCAATTGAAAATATTCAAAACCTCCATTTTACTACGGGGTTGCGAACTCATAACACTCGCCAGTCAGATTTCTTGCAACGAAGCCGATCCACAACATCATTAGGGCAAAAAAGAATTTCATTTATTGGACCTACTAAATACAACACCTTACCAACGGATATTAAAAACATAACCAATCGTTCCATGTTCAAAACCAAAGTGATACAGCTTTTGAAAGAAAAATTGAACCATTAAAACAGTCGATCATCAACCAGTCTTTGTTTTGTTTACCTTTTGTACTTTTGTAGCGTTAATATCTAATATTATTTTTCTTAAAAATCTTGTAGTTTGTATTTTATCTTATAAAATTATTGAACATAACATAATAAAATTAGCAATAAATAAATAGTATATTAGTAAATATCGAATAATGAATCTCTTCAAAGGAAATTATTTTCCATTGAGATTTCATATTGTAGTCAATTTAGTTAAATAATACATTTCCTCGCACGACATTATAAATATTTGTGTTCTCAGCATGATTAAAATTTGCTCGCGTTTACTCTTATTATCATTTTGCTGCCAGACATGCTGAGAACAGTAGCGTCCATTACCAGGGGGCTCAATTGAGCCTTTTGGTGTGGGGGAGTGTGGTGGGCCGCTACAAAAAAAAAAAAAAAAAAAAAAAATCAGCAGTAATACAAAGCTAAGTACCCCTTTACATTTTTATTTGTGTTTTGATTGGATACAGTTGCGGTGAAGTAAGACACTTTAATTAAAATATTTTCTGCTTCTGGGAGTGGTTGGATCACAGGTGTAAAATGTTATCCCTACATTATCTACGTTTTTTTTTCGCGAGTTTGCTGAATATTTTCATTCTGATTAACCTTTTTGTTGCTTGTTTAAATAACTTTCACATACTTTCCAGTATTTTACCATTTTTGTAGCAATTGGTCTCAAATCAAATATTTTATGTTGTCTTAAATTTAAAATTCAAAAGTTAAATGAGTTACGTGATTTGGTACCAATGATACGGATTGCTATAAGCTTTCGAGTTTCTAAGCGAGTGTGTGATTAGAGTTGCGGGACTACTTCATTGTATTTTGTGAAAGGCCCTGTTGGGACTAACTTTGCGTTTGACATTTTTAAATTTTGCATGTGCATGTTCTAGGTGAATAATTTTCAAAAAATTTCGTGAAATCTAAATTTGAAGTGTGTAGGAGTAAGTTCAGTGCCAGGTTTGAGTAAGCAATCCACAGAATCGAGGAAGAACGTAGAATTGTTTTTCAATGTTTGGTCTCCGGATGACCCGGGCGGTAGTGGAAGTAACATTTTTTTTAATTGCTACTGAAAGCATTTACAAAAATAGATACGAGATGGCGCCTCAAGCAAGGTTCGAGTCTCCGCAAGCGTTATCGTTAGATTCGATATTCTTCAGCATCAACGACGTTAAAAATCAAAGTACCCATTTCCAATACACAGTTTAACATAAATAAGATTTCCAGTTTATCTGTGGTTCGTCTAATCTCTATTTATGTAACAGACTTAGAAAAAAACTACAGTTTCACGAATTGCTTAAATGTTTTTGAATTTGCCTACTAAATAATCATTATAATACAATTAATAAACTTTTAATAAAAATAAACTAAATAAACTTTTTGTAATCAGTGATCCGTTTTTATGTTTCGTTGTTGAATTTGATCGACGTTTTTATGTTTCTCTAGTCTGGGAAGAACCACAGTTGGAATTACTAGAAAAAAAAGTCTCGGCTTCATTCTGGTTTCCGATACCAATTTTATTCTTAGCCACAAAAGCCGATAAGCTAAGATAGTATCATGCCAGGCGTACACATTACAGCCGCCGTTCATTCATAACTTAGTATAACTCAAGGCGCCATTAAAGGCACTATAGATCAGATTTAGAAATAATGATTCATTTTTTGACAGTTGACATTTTGAAAAAAGTGGTAATATCGTTAATAACTAACGGGTAAGCAATTTTATATTATGTATTACACGACTGGAAACCTCAGCTAAAATTGAACGCGCTTACGTTATCAGTTTTTACATCAATTTACAGGTTGTACAATCACAATCCATTTTGCTTAAATATCAAGTAGGTATTTTATAGGAATATCAGAAAAAATTATTATCAAATAGAATAAATTGAAAGCTCTTGATTTTACATACTGTAAAAAAAACGTTCAAAAATATTTATCTTGTAATATTGGTTTCCTTATTTTTTTTTATACAATTTTTTTTTTTTTTTTGATAAAATGCTTAAACCAAATTACACAAGAAATCGCGATTAACCTAATTTATTAGACAAAAAAGGATCATAAAATTAAAATTTTATGTTACAAGTAGGTTCCAATATTTTCATTCAAAATAAAACAAACCAATGATGTTGCAACAATTCCTATCATTCTTCACTTTCGTAACAAATGCTAAATGTACTAGCTTAAAACACCAGAACATCACATTGCACTTATCAAAACACGAACGATTCATAAATATTCATGAAATAGAAAAATGTAGATCTAATAAGGGAAGAAAAAACAAGAAATTTATTAATTGTTGAAAATTATTACACAACATTTGAAGTTCCATTTTGGTAGTTCGAAACTTATAAAATTGCAAAAAATAGGAGAACATTATGAATATAGTTAACATGAGATTGCAAAACTTCTATTGTTTAGTTTAAATTCTCTAGCTTTCTTTCAATGTACATCATTTTCCATTATCAAATACAAATCCGAGTTGTCTTCTTTTTATTTTGAATTTTTTTTTTTTGAAACTTCTTTTTTTGCAACGGCGCAATTTTGAAAGATTCTGAGACGAATTTTTAATTTACAATGTTAATCATATTTCTCATTTTGTAACTCTCGTAAGATTGTTCAGCATTTCCCTGAATGTAAAATGCGATTCACTTCTGTTTAGTTTTTTTAAATCATTATTCAGAATAATTGTTTTCATTTAAATTTTTATAAATCCGTTATTCATTCAACTTATACATTTATGTCATAGAATCACATTCGAGGAAAGAGCTGGTTTCATCGATTATCAACTTAAATAAAATATTTCTGATCGTTGGTCTATTTTCGAATATTTTTCCTTAAATTTTGATCTTTAATGCAGGTTTCAAAAATAGAAAAAAAAAAGTTTTTAATAGACCAAAATCTAGGAGCATATGAGGAGAACTAACTAAGAGATAACTGAAAACTGTGTGAAAAAAAATCATATAAACATAGACTTGTTGTATTAACCAAAGGTTTTTCTTTTAACAGTTCAGGTATTTTAATCAAATGATAATTTCGAGAATAGGATTAAAATACTATATCGCACTGGTCAAAAGTGTTTCCTGGTCATATCCTTCAACCCACACTCCAAAACAAAATTATTTGCTAGGATGCAGAGGTAACCTCGGTCCTAAAGCACAAATTTATTTCTTTCATCCCTTTCTCTTTCTTTCCTTACTATCTATTGACTACTAGGACGTGGCCGGCGCCGTTATTGATATTCAAAGAGAGAGCATCAGTTTTGGACATTGTGAATGTTTTGTCAATCCCAGGCACCATTCTTTTGACCTTTGATCAAAACTGATGGCCTCGGTCAATCACGGAGTAGCAACCATTGGCGATGTGGAATTATTTCTACTGAGCCACGCCTGTGTTCATGGTTTTCGAAATGCATTTCTTGTAGAAAAAAAAAGAAAAAAAATGTAAATGTTATAATTTATTGATAATTGATACACAAACTTTTTTTTTAATGAATATCATTTTGTAAAAAATAATAATGTAGCATTTCGGGTTCAATGAACCAGGTGGATGTGAGTAGTCAATCAAGCTAAGCTAAGCTAAGCTAATTATAAGTTCCTTCACAACTATTCAGCTCGCTTAGTCTTCTCCAAAATGAACCCAATGAGCCACAACATTGTTCACTAAAATACGAAATACCCCGTGGAATGGAGCGGGAAATTCTTCAGGGTTCAACCGTTTCTGGAATTTATATATATATACCAAAACCCATCCCACGCAAAAGGCCTGCCTGTGAGAAAAATAATTACCCGTGTGATTGCGCTCACCCAAATCGCGCGGAATAAAACCGAAAAAAGTAGGTCCACAAAAGAAAGAAAACACTTTTCAAACCACTAAGAGCAACAACGCCATCGCCACCAAAATCTGCTACTTCTGGTTCGCGGAATGAATGCGAGGCACTTGGAGGGGTCTACCTGTGTCAGTTTTCTTACCGAGCCGGGCGAATTTTTGGGGCCTCAAATTCGTGTGGGGCTTTCGGGCGGATCGGAACAGCACCTCAGAGCACGAATGCCAATCCACATTATGCAAATTATCGCTCCACAAATCCCCGGAGCCTCACGCCAAAGCCAAACGCCCATATGTATGTGTGTATGGGTGTGTTTGTGTACCTAGGAAGCGGTGTGTAGAGCCTCATAACTCACTCAACCTGCCTTACCGAGTTGATCCGAGCCTGACTGTTTGGCGGCTGTTCGTTCTGCGAAGGAAAAAATAGAACTGAGCTGCCTTCATTTTACACACAACTTAGTGGCTCTTTCCGTTTTCCGTTCTGTTCTGTTCTGTTCAGCGCGGCGCAAAAACCGAGCCGACGCTTCAAGTCCAGGAATTCCCACCGCGGGAGTTCCACTTGAAAAGGCCACGGTCCCAACCCGACTCGGACTGGGAACCCTGCGTCCTTTTTCGGGCCCCGCAGTGGGTTATTAATATTGAAAATCTCATTAAACCCAAATCAGCGGATAACGATTGGTCTTTCCCTGTGTAAGTGTGTAGGTCGGTGTGTGTCGTGCGGATATGTTTAAAGGCTCTCCGGTTCCGGCCAGTCTGGGCCAGCCGGGTCATAGCCACTGTAAGTGATGGTCCCCCTTCCGGCAGCTCGCGAACTTCTTTAGACTGGTGAATATAACTAAATTCAGGCGCGTTGCATCCCCCACTTTCAAAAGGACGGGACTGGGGGTAATTTATATGCATGCCGCCGTTTGCGATCGCTTTAAGACTTGGACTTGGACCTTATCGTTCACTTTAATGTTTTTTTTTCTGTCGTTCGTTCACTCGTTCTGGAGAACAAAAGGGAGGTGGCTTTTCCTTTCACTATCCGGTTTGAATAACTGCATAAGATTAATTACTCATTCATAGTCAGGATTACGTGCATTCTGAAGGTTGGAACATTAGCAGTCCCCCATTTAGAGATTGTCAATCGAGTTCATTTTTATCTAACTTATATTTATAGTTAGATATAGGCTAAAAATAATACATTCAAACATTAAATTTGAATTGTTTAACCTTCTATATTCTGGAAAAAATTAATGGATGTTCAAGGCTTCCGTGTTCTTAAATAACACTAGTTTACAGCATTTTTGAACTCAGTAAACTGAAGGTCATTTCCAATGTGAAATCGGGCGCTGAATCCGAAAATGAAATTCAAAAAAATCTCAGTAGAACCGTTTTTGAGTTATGCTCCAAATATGAAATTTCGAAAAAATTGAAAAAGTTCTTGTACTTAGATTAAAATATTTCGGACGGCATAACAGTAATTTGAAATCCAATCTGTGACTTTTGAGCTGCCTTAAATTGAATGCGAAAATAAACTATTTATGTCTTCTAATAAAATCATAGAGTTTATTTGTGTTACCATTCTTCAAAGCATGGGTGGCTAAACCATAGCCCGCGACCATCTTTTTGTGGCCCACGAAGTTCTTTTAGGAAAAACCTTGTTCGAAGAATCAAACGTGTTTAAATCATTTGGATCAACACCGGCAAGTGACAAAAATAAATCTACACTCACTAAATTCAAAACAAAGATCTGAAAATCTTTTAGAATTGATATGAGAAAAGGGTAAAAGTGTATAAACACTTATTTGAAGAAAACTCGCTTTTAAATGTTTGTGATTAGCCATTTTCCATACATTTTTCCATTCATTTCAAATTTTCATTCAAACGTAAAAGTACGCGAATATGATTTGAAAAATATGAAAAAATCACTAACTATAATTTGAAACATGGGAAATCGTTTGACATTATTTTCTATAAACCATTCACTTTTGCACTAATTCCCCTTTGACATTGAAAGCCTCACAAAAAACTTTTATAAAAACAATTAGGTAATATGTCAAAATTGATTAAGAATATTCTGCGCTTTTCTGACTTACTTACTTACTTACTTACTTACTTACTTACTTGAAAATATTACAAAAAAAATAAAAATAAAAATAAAGGTTTCTATCAAGTAAATAATTTTGACTTCTGTGAAAAAAAAAAAAAGTTTTCTATTCGTTGTCTTTTCCCGACACTGTATGGTAATAAATTTTAAACGAATTTTTAAACAAGTGTTAACTCAATTGAATTTTAGATATTTTAGATAAATTTTGAATAATTAATTTTTCAATTCTTTTTGCAGACTTCGGCAAATTTGTTGAATGAAATAAAACCAGACCTAAACCAGACATACATGTCTTTCCAAATTAAAAAAAAAAAACTTTAGAACCTCACTTTTTTAGATTATTCAACATCATCACTATCATCAAAAAGTTATTTTTCAATAAAATAAAAATGAAAATCAAAATCAGTTTTTTTTTCTTTTATGTAGATTTGTTAGTTCATCAGTAATCAATTATTGATTTCACTCAAAACTGATCCTTTTTAATCTTATTAACACCATATCACCAAAACGAGAGGTGATAGACATAATTTGACTCGAAATTCGAGTTCAGAACATCAAAATTTACCAAATTTATCATAAATACTTGGGAATTAAAATGCTGCCTCTTGAGTTTTGAATAAAATTCCATGAATATTTTTTTTTAATTTTGAGACATTTTTATGGTTTTTTTTTCTAAAATGTTAAAACTTATCTTTTTATTCTTCATATTATAATTTGAATTAAAGAAGTTTAGGGTAAATGTACCCGACCTTGGCACCTAAGGCACGGTTTACCCTTTTTTTCAAGATTCCAACCTTCCTGTTGAGTGCACCATAGAACATCCTTTGAAGAATTTACTTGCTAACTTGCTTAGAGTTCAACAAAAATATGGTTTCTCTATGGAACTTTCAGTAATGTGAGCAAAATGCATGCAAAGTACTCACTGCGGTGCTCCAATTACTTGGCCGCCGTACCAATTGTTTGCCGTTTCGATGATCCGATTCTTGGCCGCCAGCAATGTGCAATAGATCTTTACCAATAATGCTCAATTGACAGTTAACAGAATCATCGGCTATTCTGAATATAAGGTCACTGACAGAATGACGTTAGCTGAGCGTAAAGTTCTATGCGACGATGGAACACCGGGCTTCACTCATACAACAAAAAGGCTTTTGAAAACATTGATGAAATTTGGTTGGAAGGGAAGTACAAAACAAGCTTTCATTTCAAAAAGTCGGAAGTCCAGAATTTCCGCCATTTTTTTTTTAAACTTTAAACTTTTTACTCATTTAAACAAAGTGATGATTACAAACAAACACCTCAGGTTGTTTCAGAATATTTGTGTATGAACAAGAATCATTGGTTTATGAATGACAACCAAACCTTCATGAGAGGGTCCGATTCAGAAACGAATTATGTCCGCTAGTGCTTTGAACTTTCTCTTCTTTATGAACATAAAATCCCTTTGATGAAATCTAAACTAACATATTTTGTAAGCAAACTTTTTAAACTAAACCCTTCAAAAAATTTCTCCAATATGTATACAGTAAGTTACTAATGAAGGACTTATAAAATCTGAATAAAGTCAATTAATCTAGGAAAAGTATTTCAGATGGCATGGGCTTATCTAGACTAGTCTAGGTTTTCAACGTAAAGTTAAAAAAAAGTTGGTGGGGTCCAGCTGCCATCTGGCACCGATTGATTCACTTTCCTTATTACACATTCCTTTTTTAAAAAAGATTTCACAGTTCATCATTTTTGAGAAGTTTGTTGAGACAATTTCAACGAAATAAAAATTGAATACGACTTGAACGGAAGTAATACTGAAAGGTTTGAGTCGTGTCAAATAAACAAATTATTAAAAAACGACTTAAACGTGGTTGTTGTGAAAGTGGTATTGTAACGTTGAATTGAAATATCTTATTTTGAACTTTTCTCATCGATTACATTTTTCCAAATATTGAAAAAATTATTTTGATTTTCTCAGTTATTTTTGGAGAATTTCTAAACCTAAAGACAGATTCATTTACGACATTTCTATGGTTTTGTGCATCATGATGTGTTGTCATTTATAAATCATTGTTTAAATTATTTCTTTTGATTTTTTATAGACCATAAGATTATTAGGGTTATTTTCACTACCAAACAACTATCTTCATATTGTGGAGTTTGGCTTCATAAAGTAAGAAATTGAAAAGTTCTTTGAATGGTATTTTAAAATTTTGCCCTTTTGAATTTGTCAGCTGAGATTATGAGCTTCTAGCAAGAGCCATCTCAAATGCCCGGGGCGTTGCGCAGTGGTTTGACAGGCCAAATAGATGTTAGAATGTAAACCTTGCTAAAACATTTTTTAATTCGACTCACATCTAATATTTTAAGGAATAATTGGAAACGATATTTTCCTGAACTTCCAACTTCTGTTTCCAAGAAAAAAAAAACTAGAACAAAAATCCAAAAAATTAAATCTGAGTATATGGTTTCCAAGCAATTGAAAACGATCCCAACACTCAATTACTTATGTATTTTATATACTAAAGTCATAAATTGCCATCGATCTAACAGTTTTTGATAAGAAAATCATCTTAAGTCTTTTTTTATTTCGAGCCACTGTGTTCTGTAGGAGACCACGTAGTCTCTGTTCGGCAGACTGCAATGCAAATGCTGTTGGCACGCATACCAATGTACTTTTGATTCATGGTTCCCAAATAGCGATTTTTGCATTTAAAATGCTTGGATATGACTTTTAGTTAGTCGAATCACTTATGTTCTGCAACTTATTTCGAAGCTTAAGTTGATAGAAACGATCTTATCATACAACCCAATTAGTATAAAAACATTTGTGCGTAGTTTTAAATGAATTTCTAGGGAAAACATCAGCCCAAAAATACCTCTTAAATGAACATGTATTTTTTTCCAGCTTCCAACACTGGTGGTGTATTTCGATTGAAGTTGCATGCCAAGAAAAGGAACAAAATTAGTTTTAAATTTTTATTCAAAACCTAAATAAATATTCATTCTTTTGTCTTTCTAGTATTTTTTTTTTGCCGAGTTTAACTGTAGACATGAGTATTTATTGCAAATTTTTCAAATAAATGCCCGCGTTTGAAATCGCATGTGAATTCAACAGTTGCACTAGAAAGGTGAGTTCTTCTGATTTTCATACGGTGGTTTCCAACATAATTGCCTCGGATGGAGATAAAAAAAAATTAACTACTTTAATAAAGTACAAACAATTAAAAAACTCGGTATGCACAAATTTGAAACAAATTATTCTCTTCGCAACTAAAATATATTCATAATTTTTTAGCTCAATTTGGACCTGAAAAACATGAAAAGGCATGTTGGCATGCCAAGATAAGGACCATGCCAAAATAGGGCTCACTTACCCTAATTACTGAAAGTTAAAAAAAAAAAACAAAAAAAAGTTAGAAAAAATGAAATGATAATAAAAATAGCGAGTAGAATTGATTATTTTTAATTTTATCAGTTTTGTATCTCAGCATTCAAGAAATTACCACCCATTTCTTAACCTGTACTTTGTCAGTGATGATGAATTGAACATGTTGTGTTTTTATGAACTTCAAGCAAACATAAACTTTTTTTACCTTTTTATTTCGATAGCTAGAAAAATTTGAATGTAAAAAAAGGATTTCATCTTTGATTTTCATCCTTGACATTCTTGAAACAAATGAAGAAAAGAAGTGTGATTTAAAATGATTAATTATCAATATCACTTTTCTATAAAAAAAAATCAATTTTAGTCAATCAGGACCGTAGTAAAAACCGATTTCTGGATGGGATGGGGAGAAGGTGGGTTTAGTGATTGGCTTTTGACTATGATTTTATTTGCTCAAACAATGCATGAATGAAACATAATTTAAAACATATTTTTTTACTATATGATTATTCATTTTTGAGTACTTTTACATTAGACTATTTAACCGTAACATTAGGAAATACGAAATAAAATCTTTAAAATGAATAGCTTAATTTATGTAATGAAACATAGTAACAAAATATGGAATTCACTTTCATCGATGGCTGAAATCTTTTTATTTGTTCAAGTTCCATTTTTTTTCTTTATCATAGAGAATTTCAGCTTCGGGCTGGTTCGTCTCTTAAATACCATTTCCTAAACAAAGTTAAATAAACTTAATCTTCCAAACTCTTGAGCAAATTCAAACATTTTAAACATATCGATGAAAATAATTCATGTTTTCAAAAATAATAGTAAGCGATGTTTTTTTTTCGGTTGTAGTCAGGTTCTAGCAAACTTGATTAAAATTTGGTTATTCAATGATTTCAGTTGAAAATTTGGTTTTTGAAAAAAAATTGTAAACTTAAAAAAATTAACTCAAATTCTAGTAAATATTTTTGATTTTCAGCTCAATTGTGTGTACAATTAAAAATTTGAAGATTTGAAATTCTGCTAACAAATAATTTTACAAATTTGTGATCTTCGAATTACTTCACGAAACAGTCCATTTGATATTTTTATCATGATTGAAAAACTAATTTACGAGCTAAATCATATTCTCTCTGCTTTGAATTTGATGCTTTGGGTTTACATTGATCAGTCTCTATTTCTTTTCAATAATTTACAATCGAAAAAGGAACTATGTGTTATGGTGCATACATTTAGGGGCAAAAATTAAAATTATTGCTTAGTAGTTTGAGCTAAAAAAATACAAATGAAGTTTAACTTTTACACATTTCTCTTGGCTCTTCCACTATTTCCATTTTAATTTTTTCTTCAAAGTTAACCATTTGATACGATTCCTATCCATTTGTCCAATACGGGCTTACTCTTGGAAAATGTCCTAATTTTTTAAATATCAAAAATTTATCAAAAAATGACTTAAAAATAGCACTATAACTATACATAAACAAAGAAAAAAGTAGTTTTTTTACGTTAAACAATCCGGTTGCTTCTAAATGCTTTTTGGTTTCATTATCCAGCTAACATGAAATCGTAATAGAAATGATAAGCCGAATCGATTAGTTACACATTTTCAATAACGATCGTAAACACGTTGGTATTGAGTGATTTTCTACCATTCATTTGCGACAAGCTGTGCCTAAAAAAAGTTGAATCGGATAGAAGTTTAGTCAATTCGTTAATGTGTCTCCAAAAAGTTGAGAATATGCTTATTCGACATTTACGATTTGAGTGAACTAATTTACTATAAATGGGCGGTCCTTTAATTGACACTCTATCCGGTCTCTTCCTTTGACCGGTTAAAATCTCGGTCGGAGAAATTTTTTTTCGTTTATTTAGCATTTTCAGGGAAAATCGAATCGTTGGAATCTTGTCATTGCAGATTTATCGCCTCCACTTTTGTAGCTATATGCTATTTTGGTAAGTGTTATACAATCTTTTCATCTGGTATATTTGTTTGAATAATTCTGTTGTTCCTGCGTTATACCTTCATAAATGTTTGCTGGGTAGGAGAGCTATTTGTTTGCAAGCCTTGGAAAAAAAAGATATTTTAAGATTTTTAAATTACACTTTTACTACCAGAAACAAATTTCAAATACAAACCAAATTTTGCTTATTTGAAACTCAATTAAAAGGCTTTCAAACGTAGAAAACATTTTTCAAAAATTCAAACGATAGACTGAGTTATTGATGATAATGTGCAAAAATTTATTGTTGGTCAAAGTTACCCCGGTGATCTAAGTTACCCCGTTTATGGTACTGAAATGTACAAAAACTTGTTTTCCGAATCTTAATTCACGATCAGAATTTTAAAAACCAAGTGTCAGAGCCCTAATTTATGAACCTATAATTTAAATTCTGTAGTTGTGACTTTTAATATGAATTCATAATTTATATATGAATATGGAACAAGAACCATTGCAATGAATTTAATGTTATTAAAATTAAATATGAAGAACTGAATTTCTATAAACAAGCGAGAAAGTTTTGAAAAACTCCAGAAGAATTCGGAACTTGAGATGGCTTTTTAAGGTTTTGGCATAAGGTTTGAGTCAAGATTTTTACTCTTGAATAAGTAGAATACCTCGCGTTTAATCCCCAAAATCTCCCCCCCCGTTCCTACGGCTATGTAGTAAATTTCTCACCTGATCTAAGAATTCGGATTTTATCTCTTTTAAAATTTTGTTTTTATTTTAAGTATTCAATTTTTGAGCACTGATTTTTATGTCCAATGTTTTAAATTCTTGTTGTATTCCAATTTTTCATATCGCATTCTAGTTCCGAATAATGATCATCTTTTTGAATTATGGGACCAACCCCCCTCCCCACCACGGGGCCTCCACACGGCTCTGGTGAGCAGTACAGTTTTGATTGATTTTAAAATATAAGGATTTGCTATGTTGAAAACGAGAAATAAGACCCAAATGCACAGGAGTATAAGTTCGAAAGTGTGATGCGTGGTTTTCAAATTTAAAAGTGGCTGTAGCTTTTATTCACTTTTAAAATTTTGAAAATAGAAATACTCAACTAACCCCAAAGATAAAGATATAAAATAACATTAAGCAAAATTAGTATAAAGGTGATTATTTAAGTCATTATCCCCTTAAACTCCAAACACTGTGATAATGTGTTTTAACTTAAATTAAATTTTTCCGAAAGTATACATTAGACATTTTCAACCGGTTTTTTTTCTAATCTCGAACGATTTAAAGGTATTGTTATACAAATATTTCTTATTTTCTGAATAAATTTGAGCTCGTTCAACCGAGTTTCACTACATCAGTCATTGGAAGACACAATTCGCATGGAAGAGTTCTAGCCCATTATGATTTTAAATTATTAAGTGTGATTAGTTATTATACAGAAATGCCTAACGGTCTAAAAAGGAGCTCTTAGAGCCAAAAGGGTACAAGCGCTTTAAAGCTGCTTTAACATTTACACGATTTTTAATTTCACATTGAATCTGATCTTACACTACGATTTCAATTAGAAAAACTCAAAAGCATACATACCCGCCAACATAGTTTTACCGGAGCTTACAAACTTAAAGCACTGCATTATTCTGAGTTTCATGTCTAAATACTTATTCCTCACAGCAGCGCGGACAAAAAAAAGAGTGCTCTACCATTTGCACGGATTAGGCTCGCCGTTGTGGAACATATTTTCTGGTGGTTAATTTGATATGCAAATGAGCGGCGGCGTTGGCTGATGGTGGTTTTTCACAGGAAAAGGATAACTAGTTGTGGGCCACACCATGAATGAACCAAGGGGATTGTAGGGAGGAAGCTTGTCGGGAGGAGCAAATGAGATTACGCTCCATTATAATCGTGGGCAACAAACGGAAAGAGCAAATTGTCGTCGTCACTGGCATCGATCGGTCAGAAACATTCTATTGTGGGCAAGAGTTCAGTTGAACTTAGCAGTTACTAAACTTATTTAATTGTTTAAAAAAAGCTAACGAAAGTTTCAATCAATAAATCATTCATAATAAAAGGACTCAAAAGCTCAATAAGCATTAAACAACCTCAACGCCTGATCGCTGCTCATGCTTCTCCCTTTTCACATAAAATTGTAGTGGTTTAACGAAAACCAAACCACTATTTTATTTGCACATTCAAGCAACATAAAAAACATCCTTTTAAAAATTACAAAACCTACTGAAAACACCGCCAACCACACTGTCACAAATTTCAAATTATAAAACACTATATGAACAAACCATTCGCTCCAAGCTCATGGTTTTATCATCGGGAAGGAAAATTAAATTTTCTGAACAAATGACCGTTGTTTGGCCCAATACACACAGATCAGGACAGAAAATCCGCCCTGCTTCGGGTCCTCCGTGCCATAAATTGATTCTGCACAATGAATTCATTCAACTGCCATTAGTTAGTTGGCGGTCGGTCGCCACCAGCTTAAACCATTTTAGCCATCGCACAGTCAGTCAGCTAGCCAGCTTGCAGAGTTACGATTATTAGCTGGATGTCGGATCGGGAAAGGACCCTCTCAGAGGGCTCAAGCGAGTGGAATTGGGGAAGGGAAGTCCTCCTGTTGCACTTAATATTTCCAGCAACACCCCAACGACGACGGTCCGGGATGAATTGGTACGGTAGTTGTCACCAATGTCGGATTATCTTGTAATTACTAGATCGTTGGGTGACGCTTAAACCTGAATAATTCACCTATCATCCAGCATTGGAAGAAAACCCAAAATAAGTACTCACACCCTCCTGTTATAATAGAGGCGACGAGTGCCCCCAGTAAGTGGATAATTGATTAGCTCTCATAAGTGGCAGTAGTATTTACACAACTACATCTACAATTTCACCGTTTTGTGGTAAGAATTAATTTCCAACGCTCCAAATCTGTAATAATCTGCTCAGCTCAGCTGGACCAGGACTTAGGAATATCAGCTCAGTTTAGCTTAGGGAAAATTTCATTTTCAATGGTCCTCGAAATCGATTATTGATTGTATCGTGTATGCATGTAAATTAACGCTTTACAGTCAACTTACAGCTGTTCACAGCAAATTGAATTTGGATGGATGGAGATTTTGATAAAATATAATTTAAAATAATGAATAAACTCTCAAATAATAATGTTGTAATTTTTGAACAAGTTAAATTATTGAATGCTCAATCAAAAACACTATTTTATGTTTCAGGATGGCTTTGATCACCCAACTAATGTCAAGCTCACATTTATATTCGCTCAAAATAAAAAAAAAATTAGGTATTTTTTCTGATATTTAAAATTTACTTTAACTTAATTTTTTTTTCCAAGTTTCATCAAAATAATCATGAATGGTGTTTTGGATGCCTGATTTATAATATGTTTATCTGTTTTTATGGAAAAAAAATATTTCGAAGAATTTCTTTTTTTATTTTTATTGAATAATTCCGTGGATTGGACCAAATTTTCCCGGAGAATGTTCGCATTTTTGGTTGACAATTTTGGAATCAAATGCCCGGATTTAGCTAGGTTTGAAGATAAAATTGCTAGTATTTGCTTGGTCTGGATACGCGACGCTCGAGAAAAATTTTGACAACCTTAGTTTAGATGCACTCAACACCAATCATTTGAAGCCAAATAATCATGAATTTTCTAAATCAGTGGATCGTGGATCAGTGGATTAATTTACTGAAAAAAAAATTAAAATCCATGTTTTTTATATTTGAATCAAACCAAAATTTTAGGGTAGTTTTATACATATATTTACTTAAAAAATTAAATGAAAAGTTAATCGATGGAGCCTTGAGTGTAAAATTGAACGCATTTTCGCTTGATGCCCTCCATCAAAGTCTTTACAGTGTCATCCGGTACCAGTTTCTTAGTGTTTTTTTTTTCATTTTCTTAACATGTCCTTCTCCTTTGATTTTCACTTCTTGCTTTTGCGAAGCTCCCGCTTCATTATTGCCCAGTACTGCTCCACCAGGCGCAGCTACGGACAGTTTGGATTCATGTCCTTTGGATAAAAATGGACAGAATTTGCCTCATACCACTTCAGGACACTTTTAGAATAGTGGCATGATGCAAAATCTGCCCAAAATAGCGGAATTTTGTCGTACTGCTGCAAGAACGGCAAAAGGCGCTCCTCGAGGCTCTCAGATTTGTAGATCTCGACATTTACTGTGCCCTGTGTCACGAAAAGCTCACTCCTCAGTCCGCAAGAGCAGATGGCCTGCCAAACAAGATATTTGGAGGCGAACTTCGACATTTTCTTCTTCTTAAATTTGTCGTCCACATCGAACTTACTCTTGCTGGTGAAAATCTCCAACCCCGGAATTTGCTTAAAATTGGCTTTTATATACGTTTCGTCGTCCATCACACAGCAGCTATATTCTGTCAGCAACTTTTTGTAGAGCTTCCGTGCCCGAGTTATAGCCGTCAATTGTTGCCGCTCATCGCGGTTTTGGAAGTTCTGTACGTTTTATGTATGTAGACGTAGCTCTGTGACAAGCCGATCTTTTAAGCCAAATTACGGCTTGAGACGTTGGGATTTGGTTTAATCATCCGCTTCAACTTTCCCTCCGTCATTTTGTTCTCCGGTCCCGGTTTTCTTCCAGCTCCTTTTCTGAGCCACGATTTCGATTTTGACAGCATTTAAAAATACAAATCAATGAGAAAGTGTGCAAAATTTCGTTGATTTTTACCCAACGGTAAAAAAAGTTTTGCCCTGTTAAATATGTCGCAATAATTTCGTGCTCCCCCTTTACTCAAACCTTTTGTTGTTCTCATAAGCTCACAATTTAAATTGACTGGAATAATAACAGCAGAACAAAATCAACAACATATGATCTTTATTATACTTCCCATATCAAAGCTTTAGTAAGCGCAAAAACTTTGCACATTAATATTTTTTTATCTTTTAACGGAAATCAAGGCATGTTGCCGAGCATTCGCTTCATGAATTCAAAACAAACTCATGAATAAAAAAAATTCCAGAACAATCATTTGTTACAATATTTATTTTATATATACTTTTCTGCATCGTGAACCTTAATTGCTTTCAATGCCCAATTTTCCGCATATCAAACCAGTCAAGCCAAAAAAAACTCCCTCCTCACAGCACTGGAAATATATGTTACTATGAGAATTTGTCACTTTCAAAACTCCTGGTAACCAGGCATTAGTATTCTTAAGTATACCAGAAAATACTTTGGCAGCTCCCACCGGTCTTTTTTCGAAACATTTTCCACTAGGTTTTTCTTAAAATCTTAGTTAAACTTAAAGTTCAATAAAATAAATGACGGAGAAAAGAAAAAATCGTACGACGCCAAAAAGTCATGGCTTACTTCTCACTGAATCATCCCATTTTCAATACCGCACACCGTAAACTGAGCACATAATTTTGTTGGTAATACAATAGGTAGTTTTTCCATTTCATTACGATCAATTAATATTTGCGTAAATTTTCAAATTTCCGTAAAGATCAATAATCTTTGAAAGTAATGGATACCCGATTGCGAGAGCATATCAGAATGATAACTCAAACATATCTCAAGGAGATATTTATATCTGTTTCAGTTATTCAAAGTTTTCGACTAAAACTTTCTTAAATCTGGATTATATCTTGTTTTGATTGACATTCTTGAAATGGATTGAATTCATTTCAACGAAATTTCAAAATATTATAATCATATCTTAATTGAATTTGTATACAACTTTCCATGAAGCATGAACATCGAAGTCAACGCCCTAAACCGTACTTTGGTGAGTTTTGTTTAACAGATTCTCTCCTGCCTTGCACTAAAACTTTCATGCATTGTAACAAACTTGCTCAACTCTTGAAAAGAGACAGGAAAAATAGCTGTTTGTATCAAATGAATTAAAAAAATTATTTGAAACGACAGTAGCGAAGATTTTGATATCAAAGCTATATCTGAATAAGATAATAATATCTCTTTGGGATGGGTTTATAACCTTATGGGTTGGTCAGCCTGCCCAGCACCAATGAGAACCCCCCTCTACACGCCTCAGGGCCGGCTATCCGCGGTCTAGCTCGCACAAGGAAAACACTGAGCTTTGTAAAAGCGAACTTTCCCCGTTTATTGGTGTTTAGGTCGACAAGATGGTTTCCACTAATGTTAAAGGCTTCACAAATTATGGGCTCTTCCTACCTTGAGATGGCTGCCAATAAAGAACTTCGGGGCTGCTTCTTCACCTCACTCCCTTCCGCCTCCGTTCGTTGAACTACGCTGCGGCGCAAGGTGAGTAACTTGGTAGGCTGTTGTCGCAACTCCTCTTTGGCTGACCCTTCGGATTTCCGGACCACCAGGTGTTGAAGGTTACCTGGATGCGGTATAATGCCGGACACCTCGGCGTTGACGGCTGCCTGGGTGTGGCGGGTACTGCTCAGCTGTCGTGACGGGGCCTCTTATGATTCGCCTCGCTTCTCCGTTGGCTATCTCCAGACTTGCAGCAGACCTTCAGTGGGTATTAATCCAGACAAACAAAAAGGGGTCCTGTTGGCGCAATGGGATAAAACGAAAGCGGATTAGGAACCATTCCAGTGGGCCAGTTCATCATCCCATAGGATTCCGGGGCGGCAATCACTCCTCACCTGGTTGTTGTGTGCTTAATTTTCACTACCAGCACTATCGGATGAACCGTATGGTATGGACGTTGTTTGTGGAGTGATTGTCGAAGCTGTAGGTCATCGCCCCGGATCTGAACTTTCGGCTCCGTCCTGGGATTCCGCCCCATTGCGCCGCTTTCGAAGCCCGCCTATGGCTGCCCATCTGTGCGTTTCAATCAGCGCCCTCTGTTGAACAGCATCTTACTCAACCATTACCTAGCCATTATTTGCGTATGGCGTCGGTGGTGTAAGGTACGGTCCGCCTCCACTTCACACAGCGCTCCCTGTGCACATTTACATTTACACCGTTGATTCTCACTGATCTTGGGCTTCTCACACAACGCACTGGTTACAGGTTTGAGTTGTAATTTTGATATGCTCACCTGATCGAGTCCCCTCCCCAAATTAGAGTTACATCACAGTTGAGTGATCGCGTTTATTTAGCTTATTAATTATGAATAAGAAGGGACTTACAAACATAGAGTATCAACAAACAATATAAGAATAATAATCAACATAGTTTAACAGTTTTACAGTTGCTTGGTAGCATAGGATGTGATCAAACACCAAAAAATAGAAGTTGCGATGTATATTTTTTTAACTTTCAAAAGATACAAACAGATTTCATGTTGAAATGATAATTTCAGACACCAGTAAGGTGGATCTGGAATATTTTTCTGAGAATTTTTCAACAATCAGGGAATTTAACAACTATAAAAATAACATTTACAAACACCCTTTATCCTTTTGAATACATTTTAAGACGCTTAAGGATTTTTCGAACTGTTCAACTATTTATTTTGAGAAAAGCGTGCTTAAATTGAAGCATGCTATGTTCACGTCTGTTCTCTGTTGTTTTAACTTGAAAAACACATGGTATTAACATTCTTATTTAAAATCATGATAAAAAACCATCCGACAAAATATTTTAGAAAATTCGGTTGTCATAGTCAGTTTATATCTGCCATTAATAACAAGGTGTTTTAAAGCAAAATGCTTACAAACCGGTATTTACTAGAAATCCTAAAAAGTTAATTTATTTAACTAATCGTATGTATGTATAATGAAAGTTCGGATGATCCGTGGTATAATTTTTTTTTTGTAGTTGTAACAAGAGGAAAATAATGTCACAAACAGTCAAAACCAAACGATATGTTAACATTAGGCACACATGCCAAATTAGGAATCCAAACCTTATTTATCAAGATTTCAACTAGAACTGGTTTGGTACTGGCAAATTTTTCAGAAGTTATATTATATTTTTTTGGTAAATTATTTGTTTTCTTTAAACAAAATTTTATTTTAAAAAAACTGCAATGATTACAAAATTATTCATATTCATCCTATTTATAGAAGGCTTCCTTAACATAATCATCAAATCAAAATTTAAAATTATGAGAAAAAATAATATCTTTATGGAATTGAATCTTTTAGAAAATGTGTGAATAAAAAATAGGAATAATTTTGAGAATTTTATATATGTTGTATGTACGTGTTTCATTTTCAATAAAATAAAAAAAAAATGTGAGCTTGTATGCAATATTGCAACCAGTTCCTAATGTCTAATTCTTGATTAACACTTTGCCCGATCAGGAGGGAAAAACAAAATTATATCAAGATGAGATATTTTGATACTAATTTTTTTTCTATCTAAATGAGTTATAATTCAGTACTCGTAGGATGTTAAAATATCTCAAATTATATCAAAAAATCTATACGGTCATAGCTAAATTATATCAGTTTTTGATATGCTCCTATCAAGATTATATCTCGTTCAGATAGCATAGTTTGATATTGGACAGAACAAATTATATCAAAATTATAACTCATCAAGATATGAGTGCTTCGAGAAAATTTTCTAGTGGAAGGTCAATAAACCACATTATTTGATAAAACCATGCCCCATTTTTGGTTTCCCAAATATTTGATTCATTGATTTTTTTCGGTGATTCAATGATTTAACTGCCGTGTAGTTTACGTTTCGGTTTACTTATTTTATTTCAACCATCTTCAGAACTAATTTTTGTAAAAAATAAACGGAAAAAATTTTTTTTTAATTAAATATTATAAACTTTCTCATCTTTCTTATCTACTATCTTTCGCTTACACTAATAGCTTTTCTACACCCGCTGGGGCGGTCACATTGTTTTTCTCTAGTCACTGTTGATGCTGCTGCTGCTGCGGCTAGCTGTCGACTGAATGTGTTCCGTTTTGCGATGTAGTTCCATTTCCTCTTTTTCCCGCAGTTTTTTCCACAGTCCGTTGTACACGCTCGAGATGCCTTTTGTGTCCTGTTGGATGTTAACTGCACGATTCTCTCGCATCTTTATGTGTAGTTTTTCAGCTATCCGACGGTGTGTTGTGTTTGGGATTCGTTCGAGAATTCTCGTTTTCGGGAAATCAAACACATGACCGGGGCCGTTTTCCAACGCATGCTGAGCTAGGCCTGTAGCTTTCTGTTTAAGACGCACGGTGGTTTCATGTTGTTTGATGCGTTTGGCAAGAGTTTGCGACGTTTGCCCGATGTACTCATTTCCACAAGCGCATGTGATGGCATAAACGACATTTGTTTGTTGCATTATCGGAATTGGGTCCTTAAGTTTCGTAAAGATGTTGGACTTGATTTTGTCGCACGGCTTTGGAGCTGCAATCAAATCATGTTTGCGCAAGATCTTTGCAACTTTCTCGGTCAGACATGGTATGTATGGCAACGACATGAAACGGCTACCGTCGGGTATGTGTTGCTTATTTTCGAGGGTGTTATACAAATTGTGCACTCTTCTTTGTACAACGCTGTCTATCATGTTTTGCGGATAATTGTTTTTTCTTAATATCGACTTGACTGTAGTGATGCTGGTTTTCCTATTTTCGGCATCCGACAGTTTCAAAGCACGATCGATCAGCGCGTAAGCGGTGTTGATTTTGTGTGTGTATGGGCTTTCCGAGAAGTAATCTAGGTAGCGACCATCTGGTTGTTTGGGGTACCAAGTCTTCTCAATTTTTCCATCTCTTCTTAGCAACGTCATATCTAGGAAACGGATTGTTTGCTCATTTTCTCTCTCGATGGTAAATTTGAGACTCGTGTGTGCGGAGTTGAATTCGGCGAAAATTAACTCCACGTCCTCTTCGCGGGCGACGATGAAACAATCATCCACATATCGTTTGTAGACAGAGAGGTGTATGTTTTTTTCCTTCAATCTGTCGATGCATTGTTTTTCCAGCTGCTCCATCGCGATGTTTGCTGCAATACAACTAATTGGTGAGCCCATAGGGACCCCGTGGACTTGCTCGTAGAATTTTTTGTTGTATTGGAAAAAAGATGCTCCCAGTACAACTCTCAGTGCTTTGCCGAATGACGCGAGCGGGATGGTCGTGTATTTCCTAAGTACACTGCCGGCCAAAAGTTTGGGATCACCCACTAAAAAACATGCAAATTTTGATCGATCATATCTCAGCCGTCTTAGGACATATTGAAAATCTTCTGATCTCATTTGAATGATAATGAGCAATAGCTATCTCGGAGGTATTTTGCCCAAATATAATGTTTTAGTTTTGAACTTAAAACTTAACCTAAAGTTATAACATTTTCAAAAAGTCGCACTCAATATTCAAAGCCGATCATCTCGGGATAGGGTGGACCAAATCTCAAAATTTGAGTGGCATTAGAATTCCTGTTCTTTACTTCTCAAAACACAATCAAAAAAATTTGAGAAAAAATTCAAGAATGTATTTTTAATTAATAAAATAGACACTCGAGTTATCGTCCAAAAGTTTGGGATCACCTCTTTATTTGGTGAGTTTGGGATCATTCTTATAAAAACATGCAAATTTGTTTTATTCATATCTTTCTCATCTAACATCGTATAGCAGAGCTGAAGGGTTCATTTGGAAGCTTAGGAATTGTTGTTTTTTAATAAATTCATTCAAAAATTATATTTTAAGGTGAGAACTATTAAAAAAATCTTAGAACTTTCAAAAAACAATTAATTTCAGGTGATTTTTTTATGGTTATCACTTCAAAATATAATTTTTGAATGAATTTATTAAAAAACAACAACTTCTAAGCTTCCAAATGAACCCTTCAGCTCTGCAATACGATGTTAGATGAGAAAGATATGAATAAAACAAATTTGCATGTTTTTATAAGAATGATCCCAAACTCACCATACAAAGAGGTGATCCCAAACTTTTGGACGATAACTCAAGTGTCTATTTTATTAATTAAAAATACATTCTTGAATTTTTTCTCAAATTTTTTTGATTGTGTTTTGAGAAGTAAAGAACAGGAATTCTAATGCCACTCAAATTTTGAGATTTGGTCCACCCTATCCCGAGATGATCGGCTTTGAATATTGAGTGCGATTGTTTGAAAATGTTATAACTTTAGGTTAAGTTTTAAGTTCAAAACTAAAACATTATATTTGGGCAAAATACCTCCGAGATAGCTATTGCTCATTATCTTTCAAATGAGATCAGAAGATTTTCAATATGTCCTAAGACGGCTGAGATATGATCGATCAAAATTTGCATGTTTTTTAGTGGGTGATCCCAAACTTTTGGCCGGCAGTGTTTATGCCATTTGTCTTCGACGTATTCGTATGCGCTTGCCGTCGGTACATTCGTGAAAAGAGAGATGACGTCTAAAGATAACATCACGCACCCTTCTGGAACTTGCACTTTCGAAATTTCGTCCGCAAATTCTAAACTGTTTTTCACGTGGTATTCTGTTTTCCCAACAATATTCCCGAGGATTGATGCCAGATATTGTGCCATGCGATATGTTGCAGATCCAATCGTTGAAACCACGGGTCGAAGTGGTCTGTTCTCTTTGTGTATTTTTGGTAGGCCATACATCCTTGGAGGGTAGCAGTGGAAAATTTGTAGTCTATCTTTCGTAGCTGTGTTAATGTGATCTTCTTTCCACCATTCCTCTACAATCGCATTAAGTTGTTTAAGTATTTTGTTGGTAGGGTCCGATCCTATTTCTTTGTATGTGGTAGCGTCGCATACAAGTGATGACATTTTTTGACGATATTCATCAGCTGTTATGATTACCGTCTTGTTACCCTTGTCAGCTTTCGTTATGTAGATGTCTGGGTGATTTTTCAGAAAAATACAGCTGTGTAGAATGTCTTTTCTGATCCATTCGTTCTCGTTCGTGATGGGTTGATGTTGGTAGTTGAGGTAGTTTGTAACAGCTGTTGCAACCTCAGCCCGAATATCATCTGCTTCAATTTTCTTTTGGATAGCGCACTCAACATCTGCAACAAATTTTACAAATGGAATGCTGTGTTTGTTTTGTAGATTGAAATTTGGACCCAAAAGAAGAACCCGTTCAAGATGATCTGGGATTTCAAATTCCGTAGTATTTTCGATCCAGCTGGGTTGTTGGGTTATGGTTTTAACTTTTTTCTTTTTTAAACTGGCGATTTTCTTCATTTCTACATTTTTTGTCTTGGTGAACACATGACAAGACTTTCTTTCCGTGATTTTTCGTATCTCTCCGTATTCCGCTGTGTCAAGCGATATACTTAATCTTCGTAAAACAAACTTTTTGTTCTTTTTCAGCTTTTCCAGAGTTCTTTTTGTATCACTTATAATCACACTTAGCATGCGGATTTTCTGGCGGTGCACTAGTTTCGCTAATTCCTTTGCCGATGCTACATTTTCTACTTGTATTGTAACTCTGTAGTCCAGGCATTTTGGTACAAGTTTGTATCGTCTGCAGTTTAGCAAAAACTTGAGCCGGTTTTTCATGCGTGCCATTTTGATCGATGTTTTTAGAAGAGATTTCACTGTTGATCCCATTTCGTATCCATGTTTTTCCGTTATTTTTCTCACGAAATACATCGTGAAATATGTTTTCTTTATCAAACTTTTGTATCTTCAAATGAAAAACTACACATAAAGATGCGAGAGAATCGTGCAGTTAACATCCAACAGGACACAAAAGGCATCTCGAGCGTGTACAACGGACTGTGGAAAAAACTGCGGGAAAAAGAGGAAATGGAACTACATCGCAAAACGGAACACATTCAGTCGACAGCTAGCCGCAGCAGCAGCAGCATCAACAGTGACTAGAGAAAAACAATGTGACCGCCCCAGCGGGTGTAGAAAAGCTATTAGTGTAAGCGAAAGATAGTAGATAAGAAAGATGAGAAAGTTTATAATATTTAATTAAAAAAAATTTTTTTCCGTTTATTTTTTACAAAAATTAGTTCTGAAGATGGTTGAAATAAAATAAGTAAACCGAAACGTAAACTACACGGCAGTTAAATCATTGAATCACCGAAAAAAATCAATCCAAAAAACGAGAAGATAACAACAACGGTGACTTAAACATTTGAAGAATATTTGATTCAATTTCATGAATCTGTTGAGCGAAACTCGTTAATGTAAGGTTTGAGCCGTTGATTTCGATGTCCGTGTTTCAGAAAATGTTGTACGTATATCAAAATAAGATATAATCATTTTATTTTAGGACAATCCGAAAAAAATCTTTATCATTGAATATGAGCTCAACCCCATTCAAGTTTGTCAATCAGAATAAGATATAATTCAGATTGGAGAAACTTAAAATCGAAAATTTGGAGTACTTAATTATAACTGAATCAGATGCAAATATCTTGGTGAGATACGTTTGAGTTATTATTTTGATATGCTCTCCTGATCGGGTACGGATAGCGTTAAAATCATAGCCGAGAAAAACCGAAATTCGGCACTCGATATCTCAGAAATCATTGAACCGAATTTCAGAATTTAGCTGTTTCGAGTAACGGCAAGGGTTGTGTTCAGTTTTGTCGAAGAAAGTTTAATGATAAAATAAAGAATATTTGAGTGAGGCTTCTAAGTGTAGCACTTTTTAGGCGAGCGAAAAAACGAGATATCTTGTATTTGGCCCGTAATGTGTTAAATGAAGAAGAATTATTTTCTTGAAACATTAAAGAAAACAAAATTTTGACCCGCTTAAATATTTAAACTTTGGCCCACCTAATTTGAGTTAGTTCTATCTAAAACCTGATTTTCTTTTTAAATATGTCCATTACTTTTCACAAAAAATATACATAAGGAAATCCTTGAACAAATGTTTCATAATGATTTATGTAATTTGTTTAAAATTGCTCTCAGGATTCGTTCAATTTGTCATCTACAAATAATGTTGAGTTCATTCCATTAAAATGTATGTTCAACCACTCGACAGGTGATGTGAATCAAACATGACACGCTTTTGTTGAGCCAAGCTAGGCACCCGGATTTATCCCATCATACATATTGTGCTTTGTTATTTCAATATTGACAAAGTTGTTAGGTGACACGCAGTTCCCTCAGGTACCTCTAGGTGTTGTTTCACGAGTAAAATTCAATTATCTTTTCAATAACCTCTATCTTCCGATAAAGATTTTCTTCGCAAACCTCTTGTTCGTATTCATTAGATGATAATTACTGGCCCGATTTCCAGAACTTCTTACTTTACCCAATTGTTTCGAAAGTCCCCAGCCAGACACGTGCTGCTTGCTGAGAAGCTTAACTTTTAACTTGAGTGGAGGAAGAACAAGAGCTCAGAGGCACAGAGCAAAAGTGAAAAAACTAACCATCTTATGAAGGCTCTTTTCCGGCAATTGAAAACTCGCACCCACAATTACGGGAAGAGCCCCCTGAGTCAGCGTCAGCCAGCGGGCGTCGCCATCATCAGAGGATGGTCGACGGCGACGACGACGCTCAATTGAAACCATCATCGCCCATCGTCGTCGGTTGAAGTTGGCCGTCGTCGTTTGCGTGCTTAACAGAAATTAAATCGCAAAATTAAATCATCCTTCACCAATTTTCATCAGCACTCAGCACTCGAGCGAGAGAGTTTGTCGTTGGCAAACTAAATCAAATCAGAGCCTGGAAAACAGCTCCCCACCATCATTTGGCGGTCGATCGAGGGTGGAAAATGCCAGGCAGGAGATGCGGTGATTGTCCACTGCGAAGATTTTACACCTTTTACACGTCGCTGCCGTTGGTTTGGGTTGTTGAATGTTGATATTGGCTGCGCGTTGCTGAATTTCCACGAAAATGTGAACGATTTCTGTTGTTTGCTGGAACACTTAGCGGATGGAAGGCAAATTTCTTGAGCCCCTTGAAATGACGGTGGAAATGGTCTGTCGATACTCGAGCTCCTATTCTTCAACTTGTTTACGTTTTCAAAAGGAAAAACTTATTCTGTTTTATTAAAAGTCGAGAGCCTCGATTGGCAGAGCTTGTGTTCTGTCCAGGTACCCACACAGCCTTGAATATTAGCTAGTGGTTCGGATGAAACTACTTCAAACCAGCTTCCTCTGAATTGTTGAACTTTTAATAGATTTCTGGAAATAAGGTGCCCGATCAGGAGAGCATATCAAAATAATAACTCAAACGTATCTCACCAAGATATTTGCATCTGATTCAGTTATAATTAAGTACCCCAAATTTTCGATTTTAAGTTTCTCCAATCTGAATTATATCTTATTCTGATTGACAAACTTGAATGGGGTTGAGCTCATATTCAATGATCAAGATTTTTCTCGGATTGTCCTAAAATAAAATGATTATATCTTATTTTGATATACGTGCAACTTTTTCTGAAACACGGACATCGAAGTCAACGGCTCAAACCTTACATTAACGAGTTTCGCTCAACAGATTCATAAAATTGAATCAAATCTTTGGGAAATCAAAAATGGGGCATGGTTTTATCAAATAATGTGGTTTATTGACCTTCCACTAGAAAATTTTCTCGAAGCACTCATATCTTGATGAGTTATAATTTTGATATAATTTGTTCTGTCCAATATCAAACTATGCTATCTTAACGAGATATAATCTTAATAGGAGCATATCAAAAACTGATATAATTTAGCTATGATCGTATAGATTTTTTGATATAATTTGAGATATTTTAACATCCTTCGAGTACTGAATTATATCTCATTTAGATAGAAAAAAATAAGTATCAAAATATTTCATTTTGATATAATTTTGTTTTTCCCTCCTGATCGGGTGGTAATCAGATTAACACAAGTGTTGAAAAAGTGTGGTTACAAGTGTCGAAATTAAGGTTAATGAGCTTTTTGTTACTTCAGAGTCGTTTAAAGCTTAGTTCTTTTAGAAATGGGACACTTTCTTTTGCTGATAGCTCATTTGCTAGAAATCGGAATATCAAAATTTTTACAGCATTTTGCTGCCTGTGAAAATTACAACTCGTCCTATTTTTTCCAAAATTTAAAATTTTCGCGTTTTTGAGATATTTACGATTCTAGAGAAAAAAACAATATAATTTTGCATAGCTTCCTTAAAAAACCATGATTATGAAATTGATAGCTGACAAAACAGTATTGAATTGATTCAAAGAATTACTGTATTGAGTAGAAGAAAAGTACGCAAACACTGTCAAAAATGTCCACAAAGTTCAAATCAAGGATTGGAGTGAGTCACATGATTGTCAACTACGGTTAAGGGTCATCAGGGAAGTCAAGTTTCATTCCAGAATTCTTAATTTTTAATAAGCGAAAATCTGAGTCTAGATTGCTGAAAAGTCAAACAATTTTCTCTCCGATAAGCTGAAAGTGTTGCCTAGTTATGAGTTACTCAAACCTAACCTCAAACAAAGAATTTTTACTAGTTCCAGAGCTCGTAAGCTGTATAGCTGGTACCGAGGTTATGAGACAGGTGATTTCTGATGGACGACAAAACTTATGAAAAACCCCCGTTTTCAAACAAATTCCAGCGTTTCAATCCTATAACATGTCTGCACGTGGCTCAAGATCCCTAGCATATTAAAGTATGTGTTTGCTGGATGTTTTGTAAAAAAATATAATGATTTGCCAAGACTCTGCTCCTGTGAGAAAAAAAACAATTTTCAAAACGAATACACTGGTTTTTGTTGTTTTTAAAAGCCTAATGAGAAATCTTGTATACTTTAAGCTCAATTTCATGATGGGTTTGCTTCGATTTTGTCATATTTTGCCAGCAGACATTTCAGTAAAAACGTTCGTTTTCCAGTGGCACAAAAATAACCAAGTTTTATCGATTTCGGAACTGCTGAATCTAAAAAATCGCCCTCAGTTTCTTTCAAAAGAGAAAGATTGGGTTAAAAAATAGCGGAAATTGTAAGAGGAGGTTGCAGCCACTCAAAATACAGAATTGACGAAGTACAAATGGGAAAAACTGATCAATATCATGACTGAAAAAAGTTTGCGCCGGCCGATGGGAGAGCACTGGCCAAGAATGGAATATTACAAAAAAAACATAAATATATTTTTGTAATTTTCTCTACAATTTTTGCTATAAGATTACCTGCATTTTCTTCATAAAAAGTATTACGATCAAACGAATGGTTTTTTAGATACACGCATTCGTAACTGTCCCTTTCTATATGAACTAAGATTTAGATTTTAGGCAGTGAATCCATCTTAAAAATAACGTGAAAAATGTTATTGAAAAATAAGTATTAAAACAAGACTTTAACACTACAGGGTAATGGACATATTTTGGACCACCTGGACTAACTCTCTTACTAAGCAACTAATGTACTGTAATGCACTAATTTTTTTCATAAGAATCCATTTAGATCGAAAACTGATAATAACTGCAATCTATTCAAAGTTTTACAAAGCTCAGAAAAAGTCATTCCCGCCACCGTAAAAGCGTTTTTATTTAAATGTGGGAAAATATCATATTCAAAACATAACTTTTGATTGACTGGAACCTGGAACTTCCTAGAATATATCCTTTAATGAATCCTTATGGAGAAAATGATGAATTATTTATTGCATGGTGAGCAGATAGATTAAAAAAACGGAAGATCGAAGCAGTATTTTGTTGCGTTGCGACGTGGTTTTTTTAAGCTGGTAAAAAAGTTACGAAAAATCATCTATGAAGAACGCCAGCGGAAAACATGCAATTCATGTTACCGATTTTAGTGCGGATAGTTTTGGCGTCGCTGAATCTTTCACATGTCGTCAAGCTTCGGTGAAAATTTACAATTGTCTATTTACATTTAACATTTAACATTGAAGGAGGTCTAACTTGATAATGGAGGCTTGTATTTACAAAAATAAAGCGACAGTGTCTTCTTATGCCCTCAGGGAAAGTCTAAGGCTCAAGTAAAAACAGCATGTGTGGACAATTAATTATTTAATTAGTCATTTGTATAAAACAAAAAATTGTGATGGCTTGGAAAAAGATAATAATTTCTGTTTTATTGATGGTGTATTGAGTTATTATAATGTTATGTTATGTTATATTTTTTTCAATGCTTTAAATTATTAAATGAATAATATCTTTACTCTATTCATGGAGATTTGTGAGGGGTTGGATAGGACATCAAACGAACGAAATTTTGACTGAAATACAATGAATTGTGGGTCCAAGCCAGCCGGAGGATCTCGGCAAATTTGGAATTATCCAAAGATACTAGGGTACCATTTCATAATTCTAAATTTTTTTCGAACAGTTGGAAGAGAGTTTGGTGAGTTTGGTGAGTCAAACCTATCCCAAACCAGTGGTAACGGACCCCTTGGTAGTGCTACAATTATTGTTGATGAGTTAAGCATGAACAATATTTGAATGTGCGATCGAGACTTCCCGTACCGACACGGGTCGAAAGACCTAGTGGGTATGCAGAAGTTTTGTATACCGTACAGTTAAAAGATACTTTGAGATCGGAAGTGCCAAAAAACGATATGCTGGGGAACGCCGACATACTGTGGTGACACCTGCCATTGCGAAGATCGTCAAGAAGCGCCTTAAGAGAAATCCTCATCGTAGTGTCACTAAATTGGCCGAGGATCTCAACATATCGGATCGAAGTCTCCATCGGATCCTGAAAGATAAACTTCAGACCAAACCCTACAAGATTCAAAAGATTCAAAACCTTACGGTGAAGCAGAAACAAGAACGGGTGAAAAGAGCGAAGGCGCTGCTGAAGAGGGCCGCGGAAGGAAGGTTGAAGAATATCGTGTTTACCGACGAGAAACTCTTCACCATAAAGCAGTTCGTGAGTAAGCAGAACGACAGAGTTTGGTTGCCAGACAGATCACGAAGCCATGCCGACTTGCTGACGGGCACCCGGCGACAGAAACCAGCATCCAGATGGTTTGGGCCGGAATCACCCGTGATGGCCAGACTCCGCTGGTTTTTTGTCCCTGAAGAAGTGAAGATCATTCAAAATACATATCGGGAACTAGTTCTACAGAATGTCGTCGAACCGTGAGCACGTCGACATTTTAATTCCAGGGATTGGGTTTTCCAACAGGACTCGGCGCCGGCTCACAAAGCGAAGAAGACCCACGTTTGGATTGCGCAACGTTTTCCAGGATTCATTTCGAGCTCCGAGTAGCCGGCGAGTTCGCCAGACCTGAACCCTATGGACTTCGCTGTTTGGAGTAAGTTGGAGGCCGAAGTCGGCTGTAAGAAACATGAAAGTGTGGAGGTCCTGGAGCGACATCTCGTGGCAGCGTGAGATAAAATACCACAAGAACACCTGCGGACCTCGTACGATGCGTTCCTCGACCGTCTGTGGCGAGTGGTTAAACTCAAGGGCGAACAAGTCGAACTTTACCAGTGAATTTTGAAAAAGTAATTTGTTATCAAGAGAAATTGAATGAATTTGAAATTAAAAGTTGTTGTTTTGATCAATTTATATGTTTATTTCAATGTAGCACTTCAATTGCCAGACCATTCCAGATTTCCAGAATTTTTCAGACATTTCCAGCTTTTCAAAATAATGTGGATAATTTTGGCAAACTACGGTCTAGCCCGGTTGCCAGAATATTAAAAAATCAAGTCTGTTATTGCTGGATTTAATAACATTAGATATTTAAAAAATAGAAAACTCAAAATGACCTCAGTTTATTTTGAGATAGCTTCATCTTAAAGGTTTATTATGGGAGTTTGAATAACTATTTGAAAGCTACTGACTTGTTTCGAAAATAAATTATTAAAATTAGGAGCGATTTTGGTCGTTTTACTGTTGTTTTTTTACATAATCTTTAACTTTGTCCGGGTTTTGCGTTGAAAATGATTTGCATAATTTCCGCATAAATTCGTGGAAATTTCGCAATGCTTTAGGGCCCCCCTAAACTTGAATTAGGGTGAAACTATTCGAGATATCATTTCACTAGCCCGGGAGCTCTCTTGGCTGGTTTATTTTACGTTTTAATTCCAATTTTCTAGTTTTGGCATCCTTTCCTAGATTTTTAAACCTTTAAGCAATATGATTAGAGTATGTGAAACTTTTTTCCTCGTGAGACCCTCTGAGCCGGAAGGCCCAGGCCAATTGCTCCCCCTCCCCCGCTTTTCTCACCTTATTTCGACCTTGGCCTACAGCTACTTAATAGATGCAAAATTATTGGTTCAATATGGAAGTGATTTGATAAATTAAAAGGAAAATTCAAAGAAAAAATCTTATGACTGGAAACTTGTTTGTTATGGTTGATTGTTTTCCAAGGTGCTTTCAAAAGTTTTCAATATCCAAAAATATATCACTTGTTGAGGCTGTTAACCATACATTTGAATTTAGAATCGATTTTGTAAATTTTATATGTGATTTTTCAGATGATCTATTCGATTGATTTTCTGTAAAACCTTTTGATTGACTTCAACGATAAGCATATTCCGTCGTAAAAAGCTGAATATACGAGTTTTGGTCTTGATAATTTTTTCTGTGGGTGCATAAAAATCCAATTCTTCATAGCTTGATTCAATGGTACGTGATTAATTAACCCCTCGGAAAGATGAGAAAAACTTGAATGAACAATCAAAACAGAAACAACTACCTATAACATAAATGGCCAACACTTCCAGTTGATGACACATGTCAAACAAATCGACGAACGTCCAGTTTCCAAGCGTGACAAATCATACGAACGATCCAGAAATGCCAAAGAGCAACGACGGACCAGAAAAAAAATTGCTTCGTCCCCAAACTCGGCACCAAACCCTGCAGGGATTTCGACGGAACAGCTCCAAACAAGACCGAGAACCTGCAAACAACATTCAGAAAAGGAAGGAAGCGTGACAATCCAAATTGCAGCTTAATGTCCCGCCAGGCAGGCTTGCGTCCAAAGTTGTCCGGTCGGAGGATTTCGTGCCTATTTTATGCCCAGCACCTCGCGCTCTGTGGCCACATCATCTTACTCTTTTTAATGGCTGTTTCTCCCTGTCCCTGTCTTCCTGCAGCAGCCAGCAGTCATTTGGCATTCGCTCACCTGTCTCAGTGCGATTTGGATTGTTTGACTTGGACGGAAAGCGTTTCTCCCTCTTGCTTGGTGTGGCCAAAAAGATCAAAAGATCCGCAAGACAAACAATCCGCATTGACGGCTGCACAGTGAGACGATTCAGTCCTTTTAAACAGTAAGCCCTGAAAACCTTTATGAGGTTTACTAAAATTCATATTGTCCGAAATTTCTTCCAATGTGATATTTCCTAGAAAAAGTTCAACCCGGGTTTTTCCCAGTGTGCCTTCTGGACCAAACAACCAAAGCGACCTCATCATGATGCTCATTTCATCAGATTGTGTCACGTTTTTTTCTCGCTCAGTCGAGCAATGAGTGCGGTTTTTTGGTCGTCCAAATGCCACGCTCTCCTTATGCTCATTCTGGCTGTGCTTTTTTCGGATTCCTTCCTTTATTGCGCTCCTTCTTCGTCCCACCTTTGCTTTGGGTGTCCGAAAAGTGGTTCAAATCATCATCCCTCGGGAAGGGATGTTTCGGGGGGATGTGTGTTTGCATGGGGCAAAAAACGGCAGACGAGGGGGATGTCATTTCACGGGGTTGATTTATCCCTCCCCGGGTCTACTGACTTCTCATCTGAAGAAATGTGACAAGGACTGCCTGACTGCACCATCGCCTGTCTGTCTGTTTGGGTCTGTCGGAATGTTGATTCTACCTTTTGACTATTTTTTCTGGTTTTTTTTCGTCGCTTCAAGTGAGAGATCTCTTTAAAATGTCGTCGTCACGTGCTTTTTTTTTCTCCGCTTTGGCTTTGTCAATTTGATTGTTTGGATGAATGATCTGGATTTAAATTGATGAACGCGTTTCCACCCCGAGCGACGATCCCCGAGCTTTGAATTAGGATAAGTTGATGCTTTTACGGTCGCATTGCGAAGGTTTGAAGGTGAGAAAAAATGACAGCTGAAAAGAAATGAGATCTTCTTTTCAATGACGAAGTGCCGAAATTTCATAGTCTACGTTTCATTATAAAATGTGTTGCACCTTTGTTCAAATATTTGGTATCCCTTCAAATTCGAAGAAGATGAATCAAAACGTTTGTTTTTTAAATAAAATACATTTCAAACTCTGGCAAGTAAAACTTATGGAAATGTGTAGTGAAATTAAATTTTGATGATTGAGGCCTCAGGATCAGAGGGGTGCAAGTCCCAAAATCATCAATTTTGAGTTAAGTATACCTAACGATTCTTCATGTTTCATTGTATATGTGTCGCAAAACTCTATTTTTTTATATTTTTTTAACACTTTTTCGATTGAATCAAAACTGCTCAAATTCGAAAAATATATAAAAAATCGAGCACCTTCACAACTTTGAAGTGCGTTTTCTCGAAACTATCATTTAGGCACTTGCACTTCTCTGGTTCCAAGCGCCTCAATTGTATTTTTACGAAGAATATCAAAATCGGTGGACTGATTTTTTCAAGTAATAACTCGATTTTCTCAATTTTATTTTGCTTTTCAAAGTAACTACAGTTTTTATCATTTTAATAGATGATTCTGATGCTGAATGATGAATTTTTATTCATCACAAAACTTCATTTTTAATGATTTTATTTGAAAATCATGTCTTTTACATTTTCTCGAAACATTTTCATATCTGTTACTCAAGCCGAATGTAAGGAGGGGAGGTTGATCTAGAGCAGTGGTTTTCAAAGTGGTCTCTACCGCCCCCTTGGGGGCGCTGAGAGCTTCCAGGGGGGCGGTGAGCTCAATGTTGAAATTTGGGGGGCGTTGGAAAGGCTCAGAGGGGCGGTGAGGTCGTAATCCACATTTTCATAAATCACGAAACATTATAAATTTGGAATAACAACGAGTAAGTTCGATGCAAAAAATGAAATTACGTTACAAAACTAGACATCAGGTTGAAGACTAAAATATTTATGATTTCACAGAGCTGCAAGCAAATTTTTTGTTCCAGTATCTCAATAATAATATTTTACTAAAAGTTTTTTTTTTAAATTGTTACTGATTTTGTATACGCTCTACATGTTGATCTTGTTTGGTAAGAATATTTTGGGTTATACTAAAACAAGAATAATTTTAGATGGCAATGCTTGATAATCTCTAAAAATCTGATAAACAGAAAATACATTTGAAAAAATCTGTATTCAAAGGCGTTATCTGTGATTTAGTGAGGGATTTTTTTTAAAGAAATTGTGTACGAATTATTTTAGATTAGAGAATTTTTATTTTAAGTTCTTATTTGTTCATCTCGATTTCAATCGATGCAAAAAAAAAACCAATTGCGCCATTTGCCATGGATAAACTTTTAATCTTTTCGGTTATCACGAACATTGCCTGGATTTTGTTATTAGAATCTTATTTAAACTTTAAGACCCGTGAATGCTGCATAACTTTGAACAGGACTCATATTCAGATATATAGAAGTAATTTTATTCTCACGTTATTTCACCGGCTTTACAGTATTCGTATTCAATAATGCAACTTAGTTTTCAACACTAGAAAATTTCGTTTACCACAATTTAAGATATATTATTTGATATCAAACTTATCAATCAGTTTAAGTAAGTGTCCAGGAAACTTTACAAAGAATAAAGTGTTTACTGGAGGTTGGAAGCAATATGAGGACCTTGGAACCAAATGGGTAGCCAGATTGCCCAGATATTTATTGAAAAAATCGTCAAAAGTCCGGTCCGGCTCGGTTGCCCGGAATTATTCATTTCATTTGCCAAAACAAACTAAATAAAATCAAATTGTGATTTTAAAATTTTAATTTATGTTTCCAAAAACAATTTTTTGAGCAAATTTTAAGGAAATAATCATGGAAAGTTTTTTGAATGCCTGAATAAAAACTGCTGATAAATTATGACGAAAATTTTTGTTTCAAGTTTTTTTTCTTGATTTTTTGTTGAGAAATTCCTGGGTTTTGAGAAAAATTTGCCTGGATATTATCCGGGTTTTGGATCGAAAATTTTGAAATCAAATGCCCGGATTTTGCCAGGTTTTTAGATAAAATATCTCGGATTTGTCCGGCTCGTGTACGTGCTGGGAAAATTCTGGCAACCTAAGTATAAGTTTTTTTTAAGGTTTATTAATGACACTTTACCACCTTGTGGCATTCGTGTCTAAATCTAAGTATAAGTGAATAAAGTGTTATGTTTGGTAAATTTCCATATATTTAAAAATAAGCTCTTTTCTTTCGAATAAATCAGTATGCAAATAAAATTCTAAAAATCTGAAAAATCATGAAATATAGTTCGATATATAAGAATCGATTGGCATTATCAAATCAAAATCAGAGATGTTAAAATCGTCTTCATACTCGCACTTTGCCCTTCTTTGCAGAACGATTTTATTTCGTTAAACTCAAACTGCAATGATGCTATCGATAGTTCAATTCGGAAAGCATCAGGAAGGAAGCTTCGGGTAAACTCGGCAGGAGTAAACAGCAATCGGGGGAAACATCAGCGAAACGAACGTACAGTTCTGAAAAAATCGTTTTCGTTCGGCAGCCGAACACATCAATCGGACAACGCATGGGGGCGTGGCTAAAAGTGATAGATACAAGGGAACGGGAAACGAGCGAGAGAAGGGTGCGAGGAATGTTAACTCGGTCCGTCGAGCAACGATCGCTCGTGTGCATTCGTGTACGGTCAGCTTCGTTCTGTTGTTTCGTTGTTATGATTTTATTCCTGCGAGGCATGAAGCGTGTTCAACAGGCAATTGAAATCGGTTTCAATCGATTTCGATTGGTAAATTGTTGTTCACTCAGCCAATGTTTTGGTCGAAACTAATCCAATTGACGTTCATTGAAGCCAATCGAAATCGATCGAAACCAATCGAAAACGATCAAGCTCGGTGGCAGGATTCGTTTCTATCGATTTCTATTACACTAACACAAATGCAGATGTTTTCTGTCAAAAACAGCTGATTTGGTTTGTTGTGAAAAAATTATAAGAAGAAATGAAAGTGATGTCATTTGGTGCGGTGTTTTCTGTCGTGTGCTGAGTCGGTGGTGCAGTGCTAGTCGTGCGGAGTCAGTGTGCTGATCGGTGGTGCTATGTCAGCCCTGCTGGATCGGTGGTGTTGTACCAGTAATTCTGAGTCGGTGTTGCTGTGCCAGGTATTCTGAGTTGGTGGTGCTGTGCTAGACGCGCTGGTCTGGTGGTGTCAGACATGCTGGGTCTGTGGTGCTGTGCCAGTCATGCTGAGTCGGTATTGCTGTGCCAGGTTTCTGAGTCGGTGGTGCTGTGCTAGTCGTGCTGGTCCGTGGTGCTGAAAAAGATGTCGGTCGATGTGGCGTCGCTGTGCTGTCCTATGCAGAGGTGCTTTGTTAGTGATGCATTAAGTAGGGCATCTTTCAGTGTCCTTAAAAACAACTTTAGAAAATAAGTTTTATGAAATTTATAAAAAATAAATACAAATAAAATTACAGATACATAAAATGAGGTACTCTTCAAGCAGATTGATTAATGGAATATTAAATAATTATGTAAATAGTGCACTTAAATTTAAATAAAACAATTAAATTCAAATTCGAAATGGTTTTTTATCCTTTCTCATTCTTTCCTATCAGCACCAAAAATGTCACCAATGGCTACCAAAAAAATTAAAATGAAACGCCATGACTCACTCAAAACAAAAATGGTGTAACCAGGTATATAATCAGAGCCGGTTCTTATTACCGTGTGTTTACGGGCATTGTTGTTAACATATAGGAGGGTTGTTGGTTTGTCAGCGACATTGGTATATGATGAACTTTTCTTGAAGAACTTGAACTCGAGCTGCCGGTTTATACAGATCTTGCAGCTGTGGGAATCAGTTTTGTCGCATAAGGTGTAGACCCGGTACATTATCGAAGCCGGTTCCTGCTCCCAACTTCAGGATGGCCGTTTTTTGTCTCTCGAACACATCAGGATTGTTTCCGTCCGTCGATATTGAAAAAAATGCTGACACAAAAATAGAAGTATCTAAAGACGATTACGATTATGCTTTTTTTATAGTGCACAGCCGAATAAAAAATGACAATAAACACAGCGCGTTAGTATTAGTGTCTGGCTGTTCATTCAGCAGCCTGATAGAAATCGATCGAAGTCAATTGGAAAAACAGCTGATCAACTGTCAATCCATTTCAATTGATTTCGATTGGGTTTTGTTGAACACACCTATGGATAACATCAATGCAAAACTGTTTTCTTCGTTTTGTGCACATTGATGTGATGATTGAAACGAAGATGAAATCAATCTGCAAATAGCAAGTTAAACTCGGAAGAAATCAGCCGAATGATTCTTTCCGAGGCGAGTTTACGCATCTCTGATCAAAATGGACCATTTTCACACTTATAATACCCTTTTGGCTCTGAAGGCGTCATATAAATTTAAATGAATTTTGAGTTAAGCCTTACAACAACATCAAGTCAAAAGCTAATGGTTTTTTAACTGTCCAAATTTTCATTTTTTCAATAGATTTTCTAAAAATTTGCTCAGGGGGGCGTTGAGCTCGAAAATTTTGCAAAAGGGGGCGGTGAGTGAAAAAAGTTTGAAAACCACTGATCTAGAGAGTTTTAAAATCTGATAGTAAATAACAAATAATTTCTTTTTTTTTCAAACACAAAATTTATAACTATCTGCTAGCCGAAATGTATGCAATATTTGAATGTGTGAACATTTGTTTGAAAAGAAAATAAAGAAATGCAAATATATGCATTTTTTCAGATAGTCAAGCAGCTCTAAATCACTCAAATCCTACACATGCTCTTCAAAATTAGTGTGGGAATGCATCAATTGCCTGGAAAAACTAACTAAAAAAAATCAGTAAATCTTTACTGGGTTCCTGGGCATTGCGGTATAGAGGGCAATGAAAAGGCTGACAGCTTGGCCAGAGAAGGGTCCTCTATTCTGCTTGAAGAACCAGAACCATTTTGCAGTATTTGCAGCTCTTAGCTTATCTAAGAAAGGCCTTAAAATGTTTACAGGGCTCATTACAGGTCAATGTGAATGCAGATATCACATGAATAAAATTGGCAGATGAAACTCTGATGAGTGTTGTTTCTGCAGTATGGAGAAGGAATCATCAGAGCATCTTCTTTGCGAATGTCCTTCTCTTATATCGAAATGGATTAAAATAATCGGCTCCCTCCGAAGTTTTTTCAATTGGTCCTAAAAAGGTGAACAGCTTCGTAACAGCGGTTTTAGCAGATTGGGAAAATGCTAAATCTCAAGATAGGGACACTATCTAAATATATGAAAGTGATCTTCCTTGACTTAGCATATGGGGATTTTTTTTTATTATCTGACAATTTGCGCCGGGGGTCTTCAGATTTTCCCCAAAATTGAAAATTTGGTTCATTTTTGCGACTTAAAAACACATGTATTTTTTCAGATTTCTAACATTTTTATTTTTTGAGTTAGCTTCGGTTAGATTTTTTTGTAAATAAAAAATAACCATTTTTCAAAGCTACATAACTCTGTTGTTTCTCAACGGAAATTAGAAAATAGCACATCAAAATGCATTGAAATTTTATCAGCTTTCCAAATAGAATAGTTGAAAAAAATTAATTAATGACCTTCAACATGAAAAGTTGTAAATAAACTTTAAATGGCGTCTAAAAGTACCGGCTGCACCACCGAATATTTTGCAAAAAATACCATTGTATAGCTCGATTCATGATGCAACTTTCATCTGAAGACACCAAAGTGGGCCATTAACACCTTGAAGAGTTATGAAAGAAATAATGACAATCAATCTCTATTTTTGCATCGAAAACAAACAATGGTCGAACAACTGCACTCACATATGGAGATAGCAAGCAGTTCTAACAACATGGAAACAAAAGAACTTACCAAAGCAGGTAAAAAACACTACTTTTTCGTGCTTTGTAGAGTGTTTGCAGCAAAACTGACTTTAAATTTTAACCAAAATTCTGAGTATCGTATTGTTTAACTGATATAACTAATAATGGGAATGTTGCTTTTACAACCTGGTCATATAATAACTTATTAATTTTTCGATCAAAGATCATTGTGAAGCATAATCAATGCCAATAGTAGAAGGTTCAGTCCCTGTGTTTGAGATCACAAAAATGTGATTAAAAAAAATGAAATATAGACGTGCTTTACATAGTTTTTATATCGGGAGCTAAGCACTGGACACCAAAATCCTTTCCCATTGATCAAAAAAGTATGAGAAAGTGGCAGAGATGTTGTAGAAATAATCAAAGAGCTCAGTATGGCCAGCCCAGGCTGTAAAATGATGAAAATATGATACTTTTACCGTATTTGTTTTCTACATTCGCCCAGTTTTGAGGTTTACCATACTAGAACGAACATAATTCGTCGTCAGTGTTTTGCTACCTCGATCGATCACACACGATTCTTCAGTGTTCCACCGTCCATTTTAAATCAAATCTGGGGAATTACGGATGCAAAACTTAGCGCATAAACTTCTAAAAATGACAGTAAAATGTGCATAACTTGTTGTGACCTGGTGCAAAACTGGGTATAAACGAATACGTTATTAGATTTTTGGATATAACATGAAGTCAGTTAAGCTGCAACAATCTACTGCCCCTTCTTTCATAACAGTCCCATATACAAAAATAAGCAAGCGAGACAATCAGCATTTTCTGTTTTGGAATATATTTTTAAATTGTGACCACCACTTTCAGCATAGACGAAAATCGTTTCTAGGTTGTCATAATAAATCGTTAGACCTGAAATTTTCGAAATTGGGTTATTGGTAAGGTCGAGAGCACCATTTTTATTCATTATGGGACTGTTAATCGACCATATTTGAAACCTTTTTCGAATCTACTAGCATAACAGTCCCATACAAAATACATTTTTCTCACCAAACTACTTTCTAAGACTTAAATTTGATCATTTTTTAACTTCTAAATGCAATTGTCAGAAAAAGACCCATACTTTTGCAAAAAAAAAAAAAAATATGAATTCCACATTGTAAGTTGAATCTTTTTACGATTTTTGATTGCATCCGATAGTTTTTCGCTCAGGAAGTCATTCCTAAGAAAGTCAGACCTGCCTTCGAAAACTAGTGTGCATCATTCGACATCAAGTGAGTTAAAAAAATGTTTAAACGATTCAAAACAATAAACCAAAGACTATTTCGCCGAAAGAAACATTGAAAAGTAACCAAATCCGTGGTATTTCACATATGGGACTGTTATTCAGGTATATTTCATACAGGACAGCCACGAATTGATATTTATTTTCGAAATTTCTAGAACAAAACCTCTTTTTTAGTCTTTTATGTTGAAGCCTTATGTTGACCTAAAATGACGAGAATTCATATGGGACTGTTATGCGAGTAAGGGCAGCCTGAAAAGGACGAAAAAATAGTGTTTTTTACCTGCTTTGATAAGTTCTTTTGTTTCCATGTTGTTAGAAGTGCTTGCTATCTCCATATGTGAGTGCAGTTGTTCGACCATTGTTTGTTTTCGATGCAAAAAAAGAGATTGATTGTCATTATTTATTTCATAACTCTTCAAGGTGTTAATGGCCCACTTTGGTGTCTTCAGATGAAAGTTGCATCATGAATCGAGCTATACAATGGTATTTTTTGCAAAATATTCGGTGGTGCAGCCGGTACTTTTAGACGCCATTTAAAGTTTATTTACAACTTTTCATGTTGAAGGTCATTAATTAATTTTTTTCAACTATTCTATTTGGAAAGCTGATAAAATTTCAATGCATTTTGATGTGCTATTTTCTAATTTCCGTTGAGAAACAACAGAGTTATGTAGCTTTGAAAAATGGTTATTTTTTATTTACAAAAAAATCTAACCGAAGCTAACTCAAAAAATAAAAATGTTAGAAATCTAAAAAAAAACATGTGTTTTTAAGTCGCAAAAATGAACCAAATTTTCAATTTTGGGGAAAATCTTAAGACCCCCGGCGCAATCCCGTCAGATAATAAAAAAAAATCCCCATATATTAACCAGGGGACATATTACAATAGATCAACTAACTGGTCGCAGTGATAGGTACCTAACAAAACAAAACTATCGGTCAACAATCGATTTCCGAGTTTAGAAGTATGGTTTTGCTAGGTTTTTGCTAGGTTCAATTCGTTTCGTGAATTATTCGTTTCGAAAATTACAATGCTCAATATTTTCCTAAAGTTTAAGCTGATTCTTAAAAATTTACAAAAAATCTCTTTCTTCAGATAATCATTTCACTTTTTATCTGGACTGTAAGGCTGAATCAAATGCTGAATCTGGATTCTCATTTTATATCCTGTAAGCGTCAGATAACACTTCCATCGAGGTTGTAGTGATTTGTCGCGGTTAATTGTAGTTTTTTAATATCGCAGTGAGGGAAAATGATGGGTGATGGTTTTCCCCAAATAATGTTGTCTTCAAAGCCGACGACAGCGCCACAAGCCACCAGGATGCAGCCAGGAAGGTTCAACACCTGACAACCAGAGGGCCATTCACGGTAACCCACGCTGCTTGGTAACCACCCGATTGGTAGCGACGCCCGACGAGTTGCCGAAGGCGAAGCGATCGTGTCCGCCATAATGGGAGAACAACGACCTGTACTCGCGGTTCAAGGACGGTCAAAGGCGACTACCTGGTGCTGGCTCACTTCCAAAAGTACCACAAAACTGCGAAGTACAAAGTGCACAACACAGCCAGCTTAGTGTTAAAAGCCAGACACCAGGTAAGCCATCTGACGCCTAACCGCCATTTTGTTCCCGCTGAAAGACGGAACACTAACGCCGGATTATTACACAGGACCCCTAAGTCTTTGGCCAAAAGCAACCATTTGGCGGGACGAAAGTCAACCTGGTCCCTGAACCCTGGTTCTGAATCGGCTTTGGTTTGGTCACGATTGCCCGGATAGCCGTTATCATCCGGGTGATCATTGATTGGAGATTGTCGTCGGTTCCGAACAACAACACTCGGAGCGACCAATCAAGTTCTCCAAGCAGCTCCTTCCGCCACGTAGCCGAAATCCCGGAAAGAACATCCCGGGTTCCGGTAGGAATTGGACCGGCAAAGCAATTGGTCAGCAGCAGCAGCGTCGCCCTCGTCGAAGCTCCGCCATCTTCAAAACCGAACCAGGGCGTGGCCCTAAAAGGTACTGTAACCATCTGGGTCATTACTAGTTTGCGCATAGGCCGTAGAATTGTTGAGGCAATTTCAAATAAAAGTTCAAGAAGTGCATTTTTGGGGTTTTCCTGAGGTCAAAGTTCGAACTCCCTGCGATTTCTTTTTGTAAGCGAGCCGCCCTGAGGCCTAATAAAGGGAGTCCCTGTAACGCCGGTGGGGTGGTAGGTTTGAAACTTACAATCCTTAGCTATTGAATTCTGTTTAATCTTTATCTCTTTTTTATTCAATTCTAATTTTGGAATTTTTTTTCTAAATTCCAATGTTGATTTAGAGGAAAAATTGATTTCATTATTCTTTTAAATCATTCTTCTGAATTTGAATTGTGGTTCTGCTCATCTTTACGTTAAAATCCCAGAAAAAAACATGAAAAAGCTTTCTTTAGTGAGTTTTGTTTAAGAAAACTGATATAAATTATCATGATTTTGAAATTTTATCAAAACAAAATTTAAACCAGGTTAAGGATTTTAACGGAGATTTTCCTATCCAACGAAGTCACTCGCATTTTAGAATGTTAATTCTACACAATAATTTAGAATAAGAAATAGATTGTATTTTTGTGGTTCGAAAATAAATTTCTCAAAAAGAATTTTGGTTTTCAGTTTTGACTTTGCCTTTTTAAATCATAATTTATTGTGAGAGCGAATATTTATCCAGAATTCATCTTTCGAGATTGCATATGCGGTCGCCAGTTTTATTTTTCCCTTAAGATCTTTGAAGTTGCATTTGCATTCCTCATACGATTCTAATTTATAATCTTGTTTGATTATTTTTAACCGAATACTTCTGTTGTATTCCCAAGATGAAGTTGAAATGTTTAACTTTATTTAAATTTGAGATCCATGAATAATGAATTAATAATCAATTTTACTCATCCTCTCAATTTTCGACTTGACATATTTGTTATAAATGAAATTTGAATCTCATTTTTTACATTCATCGGAAAAGAAATTTCAATAAATTTATAAAAATTTCAAGTATATACAGCTAAAGATTTTTCAATTATTAAAATAGAAAAAAAAACTAGAGGCTTCCTAAGAAAAATCGCCCAGCACAACATTGTGGAAGGCCGTAACTTGTTATCTTATTAGGCGAAAAAGTTATTAGCTGTTTAACAGGGGAATGTCTTTTCGCTTTGATGAACCAAAAATTCAAATGACATCACTGCTGGAGCCTCGCGAAGTATTGAATGGAAAGTTGTTGTGGAATACCTTGCTAGGCACTTAATTTAATAAGAATAAAAAAATCAAAATTAATCAAAAATGTTTCAGTGAATATTAAAATACAGGTTTCGAGAATTAGTAGTAAATTTAATGCACGATTCATCAATATTATGTTATGTAAGTGCGAGTCAAAATAAGGAAAAAGTAAGAAAAAGATACTGAAAATATAAAATTGATCAAGTCGGAATAACATAATATAACTTTTAAAAGTGTACTAATAATTTGAAACCTGTAAAAATGGTTTAGAATAGCTTAAAACTTCGTGGCGTAAATTCAGTTCACAACCCGGTTGAATTTAGATTGAGTAAATTTACGTCATAACTTTTAAGAGACATAACTTTGCTAATTTTTGTTCAATTAAAGCTTAGTTCTTTTAGAAATGGGACACTTTCATTTGCTAATAGCTCGTTTACTAGTAATCGGACATTCAAAATTTTGATAGCGTTTTGTTGCCTGTAAAAAGAACTATCCGACCTATTTTTTTCAGAATTTAAAATTTACGCGATTTTGAGATATTTACGATGCAAGAGAAAAAGGAAAAATTAATTTTGCACAGTTTCATTGAAAACCCATCATTATCAAATTGATAGCTGACAAAACCGTTGATTATTCGTAGAATTATTGTGTGTGAGTGGTGAAAAAGTATGCAAATACTGTCAAAAATGTTCACAAAGTTCAAATCAAGCATTGGGGTGAAGCATATGATCGGCAACTACGGCTAAGGGTTATCAGGGAAGTCAAGTCTCATACCAGCATTTTGAATTTTCAATAAGCGAAAAACTAAGGGTAGATCGCTGAAATTTCCAAAATTTCGATTTTCCGACACGCTGAAAGTGTTGTCTGGTATTGCGTCATTCAAACCTAACCACGAACAACAATTTCTTGCAAATTCCACAGCTCGTAAGCTGTATAGCCGGTTCCAAAGCTATGGGACAGATGATTTCTGATGAACGAAAAAACTTATAAAATACACTATTTTAAATAAATTCCAGCGTTTGAATCCTATACCATGTCTGCTCGTGGCAAGGTCCCGTGTATATTAAAGTATGTATTTGCTGGTTAATTTGTATAAAATATAATGATTTGCCAAAATTCTGCTCCTGTGAAAAAAAAACAACAATTTTCAAAACGTAAACTATGGTTTTCGCTGTTTTTAAAAGCCTAAAAAGAGTAATCTTTTATGTACCCTTCGCAACCTACGATCTATACTAACCGATTATACTTTAAGTTCAATCTCATGATGGTTTTACTTCGTTATTGTCAGATTTTGCCAGCAGAAATTCCATTAAAAACGCTCATAAAGTGGATCAAAAATAATCAAATTTGTTAATTTCCAAACAGCTGGATCCACCAAATTGCCCTCAGTTTCTTTTAAAAAATAAGTATTGGTCCAAAAAGTAGCAGAAATTGAAGGAGGAGGATGTAGCCACCTAAAATACAGATTAGACGAAGTATAAGTTTAAAAAACTGATCAATATAATGACTGAAAAAAGTGTGCGCTGGCCGATGGGAGGTAGCAAGAGTAAAGTAGAATTTATTCTTACAAAAAAACGATAAATAATTTTTTTCAAATTTTTTCATGAATTATCATAAGATTATCTTCATTTACTTCATAGAAAGTATTTAGATCAAACAAAAGGTTTTTGAGATACACGCATTCGTAACTGTCCCATTTCTAAAAGAACTAAGCTTTAGAAAACTACATGTATCCAAAATGTTGGTTAATAATTCGTTTACAACTTGTTTTAAGACATTCACATTGAATTTCCTCAGGCAGAACCCGAAATTAAGGCGATATTTACTGAAATAAAATATGGTCAATTCTAGTGTGAATTCACGTCACAAAAGTAATCGAGCACATCACAAATACATAAAATTTTGTTAATGTTATACTAAGTTATACTCATTTTAAAAAAAATTTAATTTGTGATCGTTTCCTACTGTTTTTGCATTCTACAGTGAATTGGTTGATTTCTACAATAAGAGTGCCAGATTGCCCGGTTTTATTCGGGTTTGCCCGGATATTTAAAACAAAATTTGGGACAAGTCCATTTCGGCTCGTTTGCCCGGATTTCATTGAAAAAGTCCGGATTTTGCTCGGATTTATTCACATTAATTTCCAACTCAAACAAATAAAAACTAGTTGTGTTGTTTAAATTTTTATTTTATGTACCCAAAACGAAATTTAGCAAGTTTATAAAAATAAACAAGAAAGGTTTTTTTTAAGCCTTAAAAAACGATCCAAAATTTGCTGTTGACTTTTGATGAAATTGTTTTTTTTTTCAAGTTTTTTTTTTATTATTTTTTTTAGTTATTCCTGGGTTTTGACTAAATTTGCCCGGACACTGCCAGATTTTTAAATGAAATAGCCCGGATTTGTCCGACGTGGATACGTGCTGAAAAAAATCTGGAAACCTTTTTCTAGAATGAGTAATGTTCAGAAAAGTCTGGAAAAGTGAATTCACGTTATGGTGGAAAGGTGTAAAATGGGATTTATCCGGGCTTGTTTGGTTTTTCTATAAAATTTTTGAGAATAGTTCAGTCCGGCCCGAATACACGGATCTTTTAGCAAACTGCCCGAATTTTGCACAATTTTTATCACATTATTTTGATTATCAGACAAAAACGTCCAATCTTGCTTTAAATTTTTCGTAAAAACGAATTGTTAAAAGTTTGTTTCATCAAAATAATCCACAATATTTTTGATGCTTTGAACACGAAGTGAACACTGCTGATGGGCTTCGACAAAAAAAAATCAATTTCAAATTAGTTTGATTCACTTTTTATTATTTGATTAGGGGAGAGGCGGGCTATATGCGCATATTAAGGAAAGCACTAACTTTCTCCCATATTCCAATAGATAGGAGTCTGAAAACTATATACACATGAGCGGACATCTGTTTTATATACGTTAGAGCAATTTCTCTTTTAAAATCTCTTACAGTTTTTGTTAAAATAATTTCATAATAAAAGAAGTCAAAATAGCCGATTTCCGAAACTGGCGGGCTAAATGCGCATATTTATGTTTTTAGCTATATTTCATTAACACTTGCAATATTTTGATATTATTCAATTGAAAATGGTAGAAACGGATGTTAAGCATGCGTCAAGGCTGAAATTTAAGGCATCACTAGTTCTTTTGCATGAAACATAGTTAGGTATGCCATATGGCCGTATTTCATGGTAATATTTTGTTTATATCGTATTTTTATCGGATCAGTTTGAAGTGCTTGTTTTTTCGCTGCAAGATCGTGATTTAAGCGTAGATTTAATGTTTCAATGATAAAAAGTAAAAAATTTATAAGACAAATCTATTTTTTTTATATTGTCATTTAGCCTGCCTGATATGGACAGAAACTGTCTCTTATTATAATATCTTATCATTTTTTTTATCGCCAAAAGCTTCAATTTGTTTAATTTCCTATTTTCAAATGAATAAGAAAGAAAAACCATTAAAATTTTTGTTCACAGAATCTGTACGCACGATAACTAAAGTTCAATATATTATAACAAAACTGACAAAAATCTTGTTTGAATTTTTTCGACTTTATATAACAATTTAATTTTGTCATGCCATGTGTTAAAAGCGTATTGCCTCAATCTGTACTGATTAGATTTAATGAATCTCCAGCCATATCGTCAATCGGCTGTATGCGCATATTACCCAATATGCGCATTTAGGAACACATCCCCCCTACAGCTTTGCTCCACTTTTCAAAAATAAATGAAATTTTGGAGAAAAAATATAAATTTATTTGTACATAATTTTCAATTGACATCATTCACATCTCTTTTATATGAGTGCTGCAATTTGATTTTGACATTGTTTTACGAATATGAAAGTTTCTTATTTTCAGTTTTTTTTATCCCTGATTTAAAATTTATTTTTTAATCATTGTTTTATATTTCTCGAGCTATGCACAAAACTTCCATCACGTCTTCCCAAGGTGGTGAGTTGATAAATCATTAAAGAAATATTGTTCGTATGCATTTTTGCTCTCACCAAAAATATGGTTCCTTTTGCTTAATAATTTCTTGTGAAGCTCCCTTCGTGTCCGTTACCTGGAAAAAGATAGGGGCCTCGAGCAATCATGGAAGCATTACTGGTATCCAAAAATACTTCCATTATAAATTCGCTTTCAATTTTTTTAAATTTGTTTTTTAAGCTATATAACAAATTTTTTTGATGATTAGTTCTTGAGCAACACAACACTTTTTATATGGAACCTTCCCACTGTGAAGCGAATGAACCCTCAAACAATACTTAATTTTATTTAATTTTCCTTATGAGTTCTCGAGATATGTTAAAAAAATGTATGGCAGCCCACTTCATCCTGTTCCTTTTACATACTGGAAAAGAGAAGAAGGGTGTTGAATAATCATAAAAACATTCCTAGCACTCAAATACATCCCCATGCTAAATTTGTGTTTGCCTTATTAACTCTGCAGTTTTGCAAAAAATGTATAGGCCCCCCCCCTTGACTTTTTGTATCTCCACGTGGAAAGGAGAGAGGGATGTTAAATCATCTTAGAAGCATTTTACATACTCAAATACCTCTCCATGTAAAATTTGATTCCATTTACTCGAAACATTTCTCATACCCAAATACCCTTCCACGCCAAATTTGATTGATTAGTTTTGAAGTGTTGCAAGAAAAGCACTTTTTCTACCCTGTCCCTCCACTGGAAAAAAGAAGGGGTAACAAATCTGAATGGAAACATTTCTCGAATCCAAATAGACTGCCATGCAAAATTTGGTTCATTGAAATGGGAAGTGTCTATCAATACAATATATTATTTTATTTTGTAATAACTTATTTGTCAATTCATTAAATCATCTCATTATGTCAAAACGCTTACGCTTATCACTTTTCAACAAAAAATCTTCGAGGATTGTTGAAATTTTGTCGCACTTTTGTTATTTTTTATGGGAGCCCCCCTCTCCTGATTTTGAGGGATTTGAAAGTTCTATAGAAACCATTGTTGGTCTTGAAAACGGCTACACACCTAGTTTCACGTTGATGGGTCAGTAGTTTCCGGAAATTGTTCATTTTTTTCAAATTTTTATTGAATTTATATGGAAGCCCCCTGCTTTAAGTTGGAGCGGTTTGAAAGTATTTTAGAAACCATCTCCGACCCCAAACACTCTCACATATCAAATTTCACATTGATCTGTTCAGTAGTTTTCGAGTCTATAGGGAACAGACAGACGAACAAACATTAATTTTTATATAAAGCATGGATCACTACAAATCTGGACGCATTAAAACGGGTCTATCTCGGAGCTATATAAACGAAATAAAAATGTTTTGTACTTGAAATGTAGGGTTTTTATTGCACATTAAAGGAAAAATAATAAAAAAATATTCCGATGTTGTTTTGATGAATTTTCGAATTTTTGGTTGAGTATCACTCATTATAGTTTGAACACCCTATTCGCTGACCTCAGCGGCCATTTTGTTCCACAATCTCTTCATCTCTGTTGCTTCCCGAGTCGTCCTACCATTCTTCTTCATCTTCTGCTTGACAATTGCCCAAAAATTTTCGATAGAGCGGAATTGAAGGCAGTTGGGTGGGTTGATGTCCTTTTCGACAAAATCCACCCGTTGGCCCAATACCACTGTAGAACCTCCTAGCTGTAGTGGCAGCTTGCCAAATCTGGCGAAAACTTAACTAGTCCTTTGTGAGATCTAATGTACATACGAAAAAAAAAAGTTTTTCAGGCATTCCTCCTTGTAAATTTCGGAGTCCATGGTCTTGTTTTTCACAAAAACTGGAATTTTTCGTCCGCACCTGCAAATACCTTGCCAGATCAAACACTTTCTTGCAAACTTATCAGCAAAAACGAATTTGAACTTGCCGGGGACATCACCATGACCAGTGCAGTGCACCACTGCAGTGGCTTTACATAATTTTTGGGCAGAAAGCTGCCCTAAATCCATCTTCACGTACGTTTCGTCATCCATGAGGATGCATCCGTCGAACTTCGTTGGAATCTTCTTGTATAACTTGCGGGCACGTCCTTTGGCTACTAAATTCTGCTTCAATGTCCGGTTTGGTTGCTTACTGGTCCGATAGGATCGTATTCCTTCGCGTAGACGAATTCTGCTGACGGTGCGCCGGTCGGCGTTGAATTTCTTGGCAATGTCATAGTCCGACTACCCTGTGTTTTCCTTGATCGTTCTCAACACCTTCAGATGCAGTTTCCGATCCTTAATTCCACTATGACGCTTAGTATGAACCTGCCGATCTATAGTACGCATCTCACGGAAACGTTTGAGAACGTTACACACGGTTGATTTGACCATTTTTAACGATTTCGATTTTTGAACCCGACCACGTCGGGTTTTTTACGTGGGTGTTCAAAATTTATTTTCATCTCACGGCTTCCATCACGTGTAACTTTTTTGAAACAAAACGAATCGTAATGAAATTTTCAGCACTGGTAGAAGAAACCTCTACAAAGTGCTGCCAAAACATTCCAGATCCGACAACTAGGAGCACTATGGTAAAATAAATAGTGCGTCCAGATTTGTAGTGATCCATGCTTTATACAGGTAGATTGTATAGAATTCGCTCAAATTTGCTCTGATATTGCTCGGCTTTTGCAATGAAACATTTTGAATAAATTGCTCAGTTTTGCTAGGTATTTTCAAAAAAAAAAAAATCCCGGATTGCCCTGCCCGGCTACGAGCGAAAATAAATTTGGAAGGTTTGATATAACCAAATCGTGTATTTAGTTAATTCTATGTACAATTTTTTTCGGGATCCTATACAGCAAAAAATTTCTAAAAGTAAACGCAATCTAAAATACGAGTGATCTACTTTTTGACCAGTGTAATTCAAAACTGGTGTAATTTTACACTCTTTTTTATCTATTTTTGAATCGTTGGTATAAACTTAATTTTGTATGATGTATGTTTACACGCCCTGATCTAAAAAATATATCTCAATATAAAATTACATCGAAAACAATGTAAAACACGACAGATCCATTGTTTTCCTTTTTTACACGGCATAAATTGTTCTGTTTTTATCCGAGATGGTGGTTTATTGTGCGAAAAGAAAAAAAAATCGCTTCCGCTGTTAATTTTGTATTAAAACCGAACCAAATTCTTTCAGAATTGAATTAAAAAATGGTAGGTTATTGTTTTAGACGAAATGAAAAAAATGGAACTTCAAATTCTTTTTCGATTGCAGGAATTGCAGTTTTATAAATGGATCAAAGGCCGAATCAATGTTGAATGTTTCTGATGTTAAGGGGATTCCGATTACTATGCTGTTCCGGAAGGATTCAAGAATGCCTGAAGCTGATCGGCAAAACATCGCCCTGCTGGGGATCATCGGACACAACCTCAATTCCAGCTGCAAGTGATGGTGGATGTTTTTTGAGTTTGCAGTGTATCGGAAATATATGTTAAATAAAATGACACATGTGGCGTATTTATTCATAAGCAACACCCAAAAACTGATTATTTAAAAAAGATTTGTAATATTAACGGTAATATGTTTTGAAATTTACATCATTGTGTATTTTCACACGACGGTTTATGTCATCCGTTTGCGCGCATTGTTTTCGATCTAAATTTACACGCCTCAAAAATTACATTGTTGAGAAAAATACACCGTGGTAGAATTTTATATCAAAATCGATGTTCCGTTTTCGTGCATCGTTTTCGATCTAAATTTACACGATTTTTCTTGCTGTGTACAATACTCCCATTTTAGTTTTAAAATTTCGAATTGGACTTCAATTCCTGTTGAAAATAAACCTCTTAGCCTTCTCAAATTCCCTTTAAACATTCTGACACAAAAAAGACGATCGAAAAGATTTGGTATGTCTGTCAAGATCATGCAAAGCCGATGGCTCATTTACATCCGAGTTTTTTTTTCTCAAACCCAGCAAACGATGTGGTACATTTCCTCAACTTATCCGAGAACATCCATGAATCAACTCCCTCCTCCCCTCACCATCATCTCATAGCACATCGCAAATTGAGGTCCCTCCTCGTTCCTCCTTCAAGTCATTCAAGTCATTCAAGTCGAAAATTTGAGCAACCATCCGGCCGAATGCCAATCCTGAAGAAGGTGCCAGGCGCGGTCGTCTAGTATACTTTACTTTAGGAACATTGTACACAATCATTCTGATGAACCATTTTCTCTACAAACAAGAGCATCATCATCTTCATCGTGAACTTTCTGAAGACTATCACGCGGTCGGTCTTTGAGTAAGATTCTGGGCCAACTTGAAAAAAAAAACAGCGAGAAACAACCGACAATGTAAGGTGATTCTCGTCTCGTGAAGCAAAAGTTTCTTCCAAGTTTTGTTGTAAGTGGTACCCTAAAGGTGAGCTGCTGCCCTAAGAAAAAAAATGAGAAGAAGAACGCGAAGAGCGCATTGATGGCCGCGCGTCGTCGTCTAGTTCTATCTTGCTTTTCCAACCACTTTTTAGTTATCCATCCGGCCGTCCTTATCACTCTTTACTTTACGCGCGTGTTGTTCCCGCGCGCTAGTGATTGATTGCATTTAATGTTGATATAAGCCGGTTGTTTATATATAATTTATCTTTCACGACGAGGGCCCGCTTGTTTTCGCTCGAGTTTTGGGCGATTGTTGGCGAAATCATGAAGCTTTTTTCCGGTCCAGGTTGGTTCTTTCCGACTGGAAGATTCTGTGTAGGTACGCGTACACCCAAACTTTTGAGGGGGCAGATTTATTTTGGCAATTTAAAAAAATTCGAAATAGTGGGGGTTTCAATTGCAAAAGAGATACGGAAAGCTTTTTCAAGTAATTTGAATAAAATGTTTCATTCAAAATAGACGGACTTCGCTTCAACTCGACACAGTATCTAGCATGACCCTCTCAGTATTGAATGAAACTTTGTGTGTATAGGGTAACGGATCTATTTTGAACCGCTTTGGGAAGTGGCTACGCTATTTTCTGAAATGAAAAAAGGATCATGTTACAATTTTGACTGCTTTATCCGTTAATAACGAAGATCAAGGCTTTTTCTATCGATACATATCGTTGACTGTTGCAATATAGCAAGATTTAAGCCTAAAAACGCGTTTTTTCGATCTCTGGTCGGTATTTTGGACCACCAGATTTTTATTTTGAACCAACCTCCGGACCTATTTTGGACCACCCTTAAACTAAATAAGTTTATTTCAAAATTTTGCTTTATTTACGACAGCAATCATGCGAATAATTCGGTTAATCTTGTCATTTTTTTATTCTTGTAGTCAAGTTTTGTTTGTTCGATAAGAATAGACTAAAAACAGAAAAACTCCTCCGTTATATAGTGTGTTTCAAAAGTTTTGAAAATTCTGACAGCACACTACAATCTCGACGAAATTTGTTCTGCAGTGTTAATCTTCTTCAGGCGACCCAAAGATAAGTTAAAAAAGTCTGACATCATCAACTCCACGACATCATGCAGTGATGCATTTTAACTTCCAAAACCTTAGTTTGGCCTGGCTTCAGTTTTGTAGAAAACAATAAATCAGCTAAAAGCCAATTTTTTTCGCGGAAAAATTTACAAAAAAATCAGTTTTATCCTTAAAACAAATAGTTCAGAGAAAAAAAAATCTTTGGAGTAAATTTATCAACAGTTTTTTATTTAAAAAATTACATAACCACAGGGGCTGAAAAACTAGATTTTTATCACTTATTCGCTTGTATTTTTTACACATTTCAACCATTTTTTCCCAAGTTTAAAACATATATAGCTAAAGTTGTCGATTTTTTGTCGTTTTTTTCCAAACCCCTCCTTCAGACGGGGTTTATATTTCGTCTTTTCTACCTAACTAAGTTTTATTTTTTCTCGGAAGTGAACTCTGAGCAGTTGTAACTTTGAGACCAAACTGTAAATAAATTTTCATGAAGCATAAAAAATAATGACTTAACCTAAAATTGGTTCATGTCCAGTTTTTTTCATGTTTTTAAACTTCTTTAAGCTGTGGCTTGTGTCAACTACTTATCAAACAGTTGCCATTAATGTGGATTGTTAGATTAACGTGGTTTAAAGCATAGTGCACAAAAAGTAAGTTTAAAAAAAATGATTGGCTTGGTCTTATGCCGATTGAAGTGAACCCCGTCTTAAAGTGAGTTTGGGCTTTAGCGAGTTGATCAAATAAAAAATCGCAAGATTCCAAATTTTATTCATAATAAGTGAAATAGTGTGCAGATTCTTTTCATATTGTCGTGAAACGTCTTATTACGTTTAATAACATTTAACAGCAAGTTAAATAACCAGGTTATGTTGAGTGGCCCAAAATAAGTCCCTAAGGAATTTAGTAGGACCTTTTTTCGACATGGTGCTAAATTGGTTCTAAAACAAGTTTTTTTTTGGTTCTTCGAGCTAGCAAACTAGTTTTCAAGTGTTTTATCATAGCTACGAACTGTTAAATTCATCACAGCTATGCAAAAAAACCTCTTAAAAGTTTACTCCTGGCTAAGGTTGCCGAAAAAAAATTTTGTGGTTTGGCGAAAAAAAAATCTGCATTTCTGTGATTTAACCCAAAAATTCTGTGATGGTTTTTGTGACGCTATTTCATTGAAAATTCTTGAAAAATTGGGTCTTTTTTACATTTTGATTGTGCAAAATCAAATATATTTACAAATCTTACCATAATTTTCGAAATATTAACTATAAAATTCAAAATTTTAAATTAAAATTTTGAAAACGTGCACAAAATTTGTGAAATCTGTGAATACTTCCAAAATTCTGTGTTCTGTGACACAGATTCAGTGATGAAAATTTCCTCAAAATTCTGTGAAATTACAGATTTTTCTGTGATTTTGGCAATCTTGCTCCGGCATGGCCTTTATTCGGTCCAACTGTGAAAAATCAAAACTTATTTTCAATTTTCTCTCCTTTATCAGCTTATTAAAATGAAATATTAGACATGAAAAGAATCATAGGAAATAGCTTAAACAATATTTTTTAAAAGTTTTCATGATCAACATGATTTATGAGAGAAATATTGAAAAAAAAAGCTGCAAGGTGGTCCAAAATATGTACCCGGTTCAAAACAAGTCCGTTACTCTAAAGTCCTCACGTAGTTAAGGTACATAGCATACTAAGCTTTCCCAAAAAAGATCTAGACTTACATTTCAAAAGGGTTAAACTTTTCAGACAATTCTTTCATGAAAATTTTTAGCTCTAAAATTAGAATTCCTACACAGATGTGGTCTTTGAATTAGTATAGTATAGTAAGAATAACATCTTGTTTTTGAATGTTGAATGTTTCTGAACATTTATACATTATACCTGAATGCACGTGTTTGTACCTTATGACTTCAAATGCTCAATTCTAATAACAGATCGAATAAGTCAAAAGTGGACAGTGTTAAAAAGTAGTTCGTAAACACGAATTATCATGTATCATACCTCTTTATCGCAGACTAAGAAGTCTAGGTGCTGTGCAGGCTTCACTAATCCAAGAGCCCTCGGGTCAATTTAAGTGAACAATGAAAGTGATCGAAAAACTGATTCCATGGGATATAATCATGAGCTGGATGAAACAATGTGTATTTGTTTAGCTCCACCACAGAAAAATCATCGAATTCTTTAAATCGACTTCAAGATATTTTTTCGGTGTAGGATTTGCACTTTCTTTTTTACAATTATTACAATTGAAGCTCTTATTTCTTCACAATCAGTTCAACTAATTCTAGAAGCACTTTTTGAATTGAAGGGTGGAAATCTACACTGAAAAAATAAATTACATGATTTTCAAAAAAAATCATGACAAAGTTTTTGTTAGAAAAACTTTTATCGCTCAAATATGTACAAGTTCCAATGTATGGACGACTTGTAGGCCTTATTATTCCCAGGCTTAGAAAAAAATTGATCAATTTCAGAGATGGCATTTTTTGTGGAATTGGGTTTGAGTTTTTGAAAAGATTTTTTTTCAGTGTGAGATTCGAGGTCTAAGCAAGCCTTGATCGAGTGCGGTCGTGTTTTTCTCGCTCGTGGATTTTTTCGCTTGAATTTTCGGAGAAGGTGAAAATTTTTAATAATAATTTCTTATTGTAGTGAAGACCGTTTTATCCAAAAAGTTTTTCGACTGTTTGAAGTAATGAAGAAAATTTGGCTTTTTGTTTCGTTTGTGAAAAATTCAACGAAAGTTGAAATAAACCTTTATTTTTAAACAATTTAATAGAATTGGTTGGTTTCGAACCATGGAGTGCAATGGAGTTCAATTGTGAATAGACTCTGTGTTGAAGTTGTGTACCATAAATTTGTTGCAATCAAGTTGTCTTAAACGTAAAATTAAGTGCGGACAGAAACGGATCGTCATGTGAAAAAATGGCTACATTTAATTTCGTTCGAGCCATGGGAAACAAAGGTGGAAATGTGTTCCAGTGATGCCGTTTAAACCTTTCAATTTGGTGAGTTTAGCTTTTTATTCTTGTTTTCAGTGTCATTCCATGTCCCCAAACAACAAAGTTTCAAAGAGTTGATTCGTGAAAAGTGATTTGGTTTATTTTTTCAATCGTTGGAATGGGTTCATATTGAATTTTAAAAGAACATAGAAATGGTTTTCTTACATGCGCTGGTGTAAGGCTGTTTTTGCAAATATTTTTTCTTCCCCGTGGTTATGATAGCTTGCTTTGCTGCGATACATTCTTGTCCTATGTATAATATTTATGCCCATTGAAAGTTTTCAACAACTTGGACCTTGATGGACCTAATCGAATATGAAAATTCAAAAGTCATCATCTACCCCTTCCTTCATGGAGAAATAACAAGTTAATAAAAAAAAATAATTTTTTTATGGGAAATTATAAAATGTTATCAGGTAAGAACTTTCATATTCATCCACATTATTTTTATCACATTTCTTGGCATGGAAATCTATAAACAAGGAAAATGTTTTAGAGATTTCAGTGCTCTATTAATCATGTTTTATCTCTTTCAACTCTTTTCAAGAGCGAGTATTGGCGCTATAACCAAGGTCGATGACCCGAGATGATGGTACAAAGGATTTAAAGTTAATTATTGTAAAATTGTTAGGGAAATTTTTCCTGAATAATTGTACTGATAACTTAAGGATTTTTATGTATAAAACCTCATTTCCAACCGTTGAAGGAAGAATGGCAAGCTCCAACATCAAGGAGCATAGAAATATCTTAGCGTCTATGCTTCCAACAAATAAATTTTAAATATACACGGGAACGTATGGTACTGTTGTCCACGTTTCTTCCTCCCTTGTGTTCCAGTTGTCTTTGCGTCCAATACTGCACAGTGGGCCCGGCCGTGTCAAAATGAGTAGTAAATGTATTTTTGCTACTCACCGGGATGCTGACAAGATCTGGCTGTGTATGTATCATAAGCATAAGCGTAAGCAGATTTTTTTTCAGTGTGAGATTTCAAAAAAAAAATCCTTTTTGTTTTTTCTAAAAATTCAATCATTTTTCCATACTCTCTCATGAACCACAACTGTGCAGGAATTGTAATTTTCGAGCCGAAAATGTTTACAAAATTTTTGCCTGAAAAATTTGGCCCTTTTCTTATGCTAGTCTAGACATTTTTTTTTGGAAAAACTAAGAGTTCCAAGTTGCTTTACGAGATAAGATCTTCATGCTCACAAAGTTTAATTGAATTTTGAGAGGGTCATGATAACTTCGTGTCGATTTGGCGTGAAATCCGTCAATAGTTAAGGGACCATTCAAATATCACGTAACGCCCTCTTGGGGAGGGTGGGGGCTGGGGTTATAGCAGTTGGTTACGCTTTGGGAATTTTGAATAGAAAACCTGATGAGAATGTGTTACTTAGGTTGGAAGAGGGGTTGAAAATGACCGAAAATGGGCCCAAGCTGAACAAATATTTGTTATGTGATGATAAAACTTCAAAATAAATTCTACCCGCTCATTTTCACCATCTTTCATTTCTTTTAACTTTCTATCCATCTATAAAATTTCATAATCTTAAGATATCCCTACTAAAAAAGAAAATCACTTTTCACCTATAAGCCGATAAATTAAGTAAAACATACATTTCGGTAATAAATCACTTCATTACTTTAATTTGGCATCATTACTTTTTTTCGACGCTCCCTGAAAGCACAGAAAAAAAATCAGACCTTGAGTGTAAATTAGACATTTCTAACTAAAACCAATAAATCTCTTTTGTTTCTCAACTGATTTTTACAAAATTTATAGTTTTGGAAACCTCGTTAAGTAACTCACATTTTAGATGTATTACGCCTATATTACAACACTTCAGTTTTCCGTTATTGAAAGTTTGAGAAAAAAATTTAAAAAAAAACCTTTGTAAATTGACTGGAGATCAGCTACGGAATGCTCAAAAAGAATTTCAATTCTTGACCATGAAAGCTGAAGTAAGAAGCTATCGGTTACACATAAGGATATCGGTATCGGTTTTCAAAACTATAAAATTTGTAGAAATCGGTTGGAAAACAAGAGAAATATATTGATTTACACTCCAGGGACTGTAACGAGTAAAAATTTCTGGAACGAATGATGGTTAAAGTTTTTTTTAAAGAATTGAACGACGTGAAAAAGGACACCGACCCTAACCGATCTACGCCTACTGCTCCAAATTACATTTCATAACGGTGTTTCGATAAAATTCCAAACTTACTTATTAACAGAATTTGATATTGATTTGTTAACAGAACTGTCAAATGAGGAAAATCCTTGAAAAATAACGGTTTACGAAAAAAAAAAATGCTTTATTGATGTTGCGCAATCTAGCTATTTTGCTTCGGATGACCAATTCCTTGTACTCTCTCTTGTTTCCTCCGTTATTTAGATGGAAAGGGAAAATTCGGATCGCGTTAATGAGTCCTGTTCCTGAAAATTTTCCCTTACATTTCATGACTTGGACTAGAACGACAACAACGACGACGAAGGCCATCAAGGATCCAAAATGTCGAATGTAAAGCGTCGTTGTTTTCCAGCGACGTTCCATATGTTAAACCTAGGTTGGCTTGGCCCGGGGTAAATTGGTGGCTCCGTAATTTTCTACTCCAACTTTTGACACGGTGATTTATGTCTACCCTTGGATGGACTTATGTAGTCTTCCTTCTCCTAAAGTAGATCGTTAGAGACCGAAGCAGCTTGATTTTCTCCTTCCATGAAATTGTCGTCCTCTTGGTGGTGCCTCTAACCAGGTGAATTATATGGTTCCGCGCAAAATAATTGCCACATCCCGGTCTCAGCGAGGGCACTCACTTTCATTCTCGGAGGAAGTGGAGGAACAAACGAAGAGGAGAAAGGTGATGAACATTGTTTCCGACAATGAGTGATGTTGTTTCTTTTTCGGCGGGATTGAAACGTGAAATTAATTGGATGATGGTCATGACTTTATTACTGGGTTTGGATTTTGTGGTTTGACGACGAAAAATGAAAATGGAGATGTCAGCTGTGCTGTTGTTAGCAATTATGCTTTTCGCGTTTGGGCTATGTTTGATTTTTGTCAATTATCGCTGGTATATTTCGGAAGTTGGTAATGTTTTCCATGATAGGAAAAATTATTCATTGAAATGTGACATGTTTTGTTAGCGAAAGGAAATCAGTTCAACATAATGAAGACTGACATGTTTCAAATTTCCAAAATAGTAGTGCTTTCTCAATATTGTGTTTTATTGTTTCAAATGACTAATTCTGTTCTATTTCTTTTTCATTCCAGGTAAATAAAACAACACCTTTGAAGGGTTCCCCAAACTTCTTTAAGTAAGTAAGCACCATGGTCATTAGATGTTATCAATCAACGCAAGCAAAATTTTTAGAAGAATCTCCAGATTTCCAGGAAGGCTGGACTGAAATGACTTATCCCACAATAACTCTCAATTAAAGACGCTTCGTCTAACCTCTAATGTTGGTAAAGTGTAGCAAGTTCTTTTGAAAACGCGTGAAACGACTCATCCGCTGCCATCAGTTTAAAAATGTCTATAGCTGCTGATGATCTTAAATGCTACTTGCGGCAACGACGGACGGCTTAAAAACAACTACGTCAAGTTTGTCCGGTGCTTGTTGCCGGTTTTTTTATCCTCCGTTCTTTTGGTCCCCCCAGCAGCATAAGAACGTCGGCGTGTGATTTCGCAAAAGAGCTTGAAAAAAGCGTGTAATAAGCTTCTGTGTTATTTTTTACAGTTAAGCTCTCTGCTGCTAGGCTAGCAGTTGCGGTTTCCTCGGTTTTCAATTTAATCGCGACCCTCCCGGATCAAAAGCCAGATACCTACTACGTATTAACAGATTCTTATGTGGAACAGATCACTATACCCATAACACGGACGGATATTCATTTAACGAATGTTTGCTCTGGTCTGGTGTCATTCGTCATATTTTTTCAAGCGTCATTATGACATCCATCCATGAATGTACGAAAGATCTCTAAATTACCTACCTCAGGTGTGTATAACAATTTGGATTCGCTCTGGGCTAAAATCGTTTCAAACTCCACCCTTTCCAGGCAGAACAGTGATTATCTTTAGAGCGCTTGATCTCGATGGTTGATATTCACGCATATTAAAGCTGTTTTCAAAGATCATTAAAGTTTCATACGAGGGCTGAATAGCTGCCATGAGGTAGGAGTAGGTCATTTATTGTTTTTCCAAGATATCTAATGCCAACTTATAAAAGCGAAAAGTATAAATAAAAAAAAATTTAAAAGCAGATAATATTCAGCACAATTCTAAAAAAAATATTTAAATTTTTTTGATTTTTTTTCTCTTAGTTTCATCATAAACATCATGGAATGTAATCATTTGAAAAAAAAAGGATTTTTTAGCCAGATATTTCTTTAAAAAATCTTCTATAAATAAAAACCTAGTTAAAGGTATAGGCACAACAGGTGAGTAAAAGGGTCAGTCTTTACAGCACATCGGAAATATAAAGGGTGTCCCATAGACTGCCCCAAATTTGTATGGGAAATTTCCAGCTTGGGAAATGTTATGCGCCGCAGGCTTAAATTGATCCTAGCCCTAGTACAAGGTCTCATGCCAAATTTGGGCCAAATCGGATCACGGGGAGGGGTTGCTCAACGAGCCTATAGTTTGTATGGGAATTTGAGACATTTTATTCCTTCGGCCGATTTCTTTTGAAAACGGTTTTCTTAATCCTACATCACCCTTAAAAAAGATAGCAATTTTTTGAAGCTGTATAACTTTATTATTTTAACTCGAATCGGAATGCAGTCTTCGAATGAAGTATTTTTCATAGTTTAGGCTTCAAGAAAAAATGCTTTCAAAAGAAATCGGCCAAAGGGGACCAAAGTTATTCATGAAAAACTGGATTTTCATGTTCCTCCGGAAAAAAATGTCTCAAAATCCCATACAAACTTTAGGCTCGTTGAGCGACCCCTTTCCGTGATTTGATCTGGCCAAAATTTGCCATGAGAACTTGTACTAGCCTGCAGCGCATCACTTTTTCAAATGTCGGGTCATTTGGGGCACTCTAACTCTAGTGTCCCATTATGTCTAAGCACAATCTTGATACATTCCTGCTCATTGCGGATGACGTTTCAACAGCTGATTTACACTGTGTGTTGTTGTTGTATGTATGTATGTATGTATGTATGTATGTATGTATGTATGTATGAAAACCCACCAGTGGCTGATAGGTCTTTCGACCCGAGGCGGTACGGGAAGTCTCGATCACACATTCAAATATTGTTCATGCTTAACTCACAAACAATAATTGCAGCACAACCAAGGGGTTCGTTACCACTGGCTTGGGACAGGTTTGACTCATCTCACTCCCTTCCAACTGTTCGAAACAAATAAAGAATCTTGAAAAGGTACCTAAGTACCCTACCCATAATTCTAAATTTGCCGAAATACTCCGGCTGGCTTGAACCCACAATCCATTGTATATCAGTCTTCCGATCGTTTAATGTCCTGTCCATTCCCCCCACTAAACCCCACTATAGAGTTAAGCTATTTCATTATATAATGAATTAATATCATTGTTTCATATCTTACCTTATTACCACCTGCAATTCCATTTCATAATAGTTATTTTTCCTGTTTTGCAATGAACTCGAGAATCCCTTTATAATAAAAAACAAACAAAATTAAGCATATTATCGCAATTCTTTTGTCTTTTGAACTAAATAACATAGTCGAAAAAATGTTGTTCTTATTATTTCACCGAAGATTTCAAAATCTATACTATATAAATTCGAGAAGCAGCAAACTGATATGGTCGCAGCAAGCTTAGCATTAATAAATTGCACTCGGGCAATAGCATGAAAAAAAAACTTTCCCAAACCGGCGATCGCTAGATTTTTTTACCTTTGTTTTCAATTTTTAATCTTTATGGATTTTTTATTACTTTCATATACAATATGATACGTTTCACAACAGAATTTGTGCTTTACACAGATTCATTTCAAGATGGAATTGTAGATGGTATTAAAAAAAAAATAATGCAAGGAACGAGCTCACCGATTTATAAGCAGCAAAATCCGCATCGGATGGCAAACATTCTTCAGGTATTCTTCCTACAATTTGAATCAGATCAAATGGAGATCTGTTGGAATTTTTTCACTAAACAACCTTTTTCCAATGAATGTAATAAGCACTAACGTTTGTTTTAAGTCTTCAATTTCAGATGGGAATTGAATAATATTGACCAAGAGAGAACTGGAAAATATTGTCCCTGGCAACGATTTGAAGGCTATGAGAGTAAAATCTTACGCTCTCTTGCACTCTTCCTATAAGTACGACTTAACACGTTCGTCGCCACGCTCATTTTGGTTGTTTTATTTGTCGGGCCCAAAGAAAATCTCGGAGCAAGAAAGCAACCAGGGAGAACTCCACTATTTGTATCGTGTGGTTAAACTGAGCGGCTAACTTGAGTGAGAGAGAATGCTTTTTGATGTGACGGGGCCTCCCAGGAAATACACCCGTCACCCGAATATGGGTGACGTGGCGAATTGGTGCTTAGTTTAGTTTTTTTTTCAGATTTTTATCGCCGTCATAACTATGTTATAATACTCGATTAGGTGTGTTGGTACACATTTAATCCATCGGGTTGATTCTGTATGCGAGCTGCGATTGCTTCGCCTCCCATACAGAATTAACCGTTGCCGAGCAAAGATTCAACCGATTAGTTTGAGCTTTCTCCCACATGCCCTAGACTTACATTTTCAAAACCACCTTTCAATGTTTCTTCTCCAAAAGCGCCCTAGCTTTAACTATCCACCTATCATTTCCTATCTTTCGATTTCATTCTACTAGAGTTCATCTCGCCGAAATGCCATTAAAATATTATAACTTAGTATAGAATTTGTCGCGTTTTTTCAACTCTGATACGATCATTCTATAATGTATATGAAACGTATATCAAAACAACATTAGAATATAGCTACAAAAATGTTTGCTGAGAAGTGAGTCATTGAACGATTCTTGTGAGCGACAGACGTGTCTGAATTGAGATTCGTAAAAATCGTGAAATCACGACTATGGCGCAGTTGCTAGAATAAGTAAAGAGAGCACAGATTTTTAAGGCTGCTACTACGAAAAATGTTGTTCGGATTCGGCCTCCGGTAGAAAGCAGATTGGTACAGGGAGCGCAGATTTTTAAGGCTGCTGCTGATTGTTTGTCTTGATGTGGTCTTCCGGAGGTAAAAGACAGATTGGCGTTGAAAGCGCTGGTTTTAAGGCTGCTGCTGATTGTTTGTCTTGATGTGGTCTTCCGGAGGAAGAAGACAGATTGGATTAGGAAGCGCTGACTTTTCAGGCTGCTGCTGATTGTTTGTTTTGGTTTGGCCTTCCGGTTGAAAAAGACGTATTGGCTTATGAAGCGCAGATTTTTAAAGCTGTTGTTTATTTTATCAGTTGAAAAAAGAGGTAAAAAGGAATGTAGAGATGGAATGAAGGATATTCAAAAAATAACTCAAAACTTATTAAAATAACATAAAATTATATTTGTATTTGGCAACACTTTAGTCAAATAAAATAAAATAAATTGTTATGGCACCAGACAAAATAAATAAAACAAAGTGATCGATTCTTGTGAGCGACAGACGTGTCTGAGAGAATCTCTGTATTGAGATTTATCTTAAATTTACTGTAATAAGATTGTTAATTTGTATAATTTGATGTTATAATACAAATATACTTTATTTGTTTTTTTTTGGAAATTTTTTATTATTACTATTGGAATTATCCAGGTATTCATAAACAATTTAAATTTATATTAAAAATATAGAATAATCAGGTGAAATCTGGCTTTCAGTATAATTGTATCATAAAACGGATTACACCATTCCATTTCTCGTATTTTTTACATAAGAAATGATGATTTATAAGAATTTACTGCTCGCGATGTCGTTAAAAACGAGATACGTACTTTTTTTGATCCAAAATTCCCATTGTGATTTATATTGAATTATCTCCACTTCAGTACTTTTGAAAAGAAGGGATCTCATATACAAACAAACCGCTTTAGCTCAAACAAATAAATGTGGTTTTCTGCAAATAAGTTAGTTTTGGCATAAAGAAATGGAATCAACTGTACATGAAATTAAAAATTGTCAAGTTATTTTCATGGAATTTCGTACACCAAATATGATGATTCAACGGATTCATAACGGAAGTAACGAAACCATTTTTTAAATTGTCATTATTTTTCAACCGTTTTTCCATGTGTTTTTGATTCAGGAAAGAAGATTTTTCCATCTTCCAAAAAAGCATTAACGGCCTGCTCCTTAAATTTGTTGAACATTACATTGAAATCTTAAAACTGTTAAATTATCTACGGTAGACTCGTCTGTCATCAAGACGCTATTTTGCTGGCGACAAATTCGTGTAGCCAGTAAATTCCTCTTCTAAGCTGAACGGCGCAATTCTGAAATTTATGGTGTGAGAAGCAGTTCATTTCGATTTGCTTTCAGCAGCAGCCCCGCAATTATACGGCACATTACCAAGATGGCTCAGATTCCGTCAAATCCGTTCCACCTTAAATAGTCTGACCGCGAAGCCCCGGCCAGAGGGCGAAAAAAACAACCAAAACATACACAAAGTACCTCCAAAGAGCAAGTAGTGACAGAAAAACCAAAACCCCGGCAGTTTTCTGTCAACATATTTGTCCACGCGATTATCCACCGACCGAGATCGCATCATCACAAAATTATAAAATAATGTAGAAAAACGCCGTCCCGGCCAAGACAAACGTGCTCATTTTTGTGCCGCAAAAATCCCTGGAATGGAACAAATGCTCCATTGTCCGGGCACGTCTTCCCTAGAGGAGCTTTTTGCCTAGCTTTAGCCTAGTAGTGGCAACATAATCGCAGGGGTTCATCGTCGTCTCGGTCGGGAATCGGTGGGTTGGTTTGAAGACGACCAGACCAACGATGAAAAAAAACGCCATCCATAAAAAAGTCAGTTCGTCCGCGTGTGCTTCTGTCACTTCATCTCTTGACCGTCATCTTCAACGAATGCTTCAGCGGACTGGAAACGTCGTCGTCGTAAGGGCAAAAAAAAAGTGACACCATCATCCGACGGAGAGGGTCCGCTATGTTTGTTGTACTGACTAACTGGAAAACATGGACAAATCAATTTCACAGACGGGTTGATTTCTGCTTATCAACATGATATGATGATTTTAATGTGTGTCCGACGAGTGAACTCTTTCTCCGGAATTGAAGTCATAGTTCACGCAACTGGAAGTTTTATGAGTTTTTCTTGGCTGTTCAAAAAAACTGATTGCACAAGGTAACAGTATTTTTGGTGCCTAAGATACTGACTCTCTAAAAACGTATTTGTGATTTTGATATTTAAATATTTTTATATATTTTACAACTTTGCTGAAAACTGCCAAATGTTTTGACTTATGCCTGAAAATATCTAAGATCTCGTTTCCCTAATTTTTCTTATAAATTAGGTCAAAACTCCCGGGAAACAACGGGAATAAAAAAACAAAAACAAAGTTCCGAAACTATTTTCTCAAAAGTCAAAATTTTTCAACCGTTCAATTCCACTGTTTTGCCAAAACTGTGCTCAAAGTTGTATGTAAATTTTCACCGATATTCAAAAGTTTACTCTAGAATCTTTGAAACATAAGAAAATTCAGGTGCAAGTCGTATGTCAGTGTAAAATTGATCTAAAAAAAGCAGATTGTCAGAAAGATTGAAAATAGCTACGCTTGAAAAATTGCCAATAAGCGTCTGTTTTTAAATATATTGATGCCAAAGTATGTAACATTATGTCATCTTTCTAATTAAGAAATTTTCATAACGGTTAATGCTTATGCCTGTAATATGGATTATTGGACTGAGTCGATTTGGGGTCATTTTTGAATTTCTCAAACCCTGGGGTGTAAAAAGCTTCGGTTTTGTTTAAAACTCATCCATGATTTTGTGCAGAATTTTTAATTAACATTTTATCAAAGTGGGTAGCTGCCGTCGCCGCGCACGCGTTTTTCGATATCATTGATATTTTTGCGTTTTAAATTGTGTTTCTTGATGTAATATTTCTACAATTGTGCTCAGAAGTGTGAATTACCATAAATCGTACTAGGTGGAAGTGGAGTTTTATCGATTTCAATCCGGCATGAAGTGAAATTTAGAATTAAATTAAACGGTAGAAACTCTCTGGAAGAGGCTACGCCACCATCCATATTTTTTTCTCCGTCGTGTGCGATATATCGTCGGGCTTGTATGTGTATTGGTGATGTGTCGTTCACTGTCCGCTTGCTTCGATATTCGGATTGATGAATATATCCGAAAGCCCATCATGTTGGGTTCGAAACACGCTCCTCGAAATGACTTTCTTGGAACCACTGGAACAGCAACAGGATGCAGAGCAACAGCGAATTGGTGAGGACGTTCCATATTTTATTCCCTTCCTGTCATTCTCTCTCTCTCTTGTGAATGACTTTACTATTGAGTGGATAATGTTAGAGCTCGTATCCAATTGTGATGGGAACATGTTCCACAGTTCTGTGCAAGGCGGGTAAAGCTAGGTGTGTTCTTATACCAATGCACGGAATCGTCCATCTTGTGACCCTTGTGACAGGCAATCGTAATCGTAGGCATGGTAGGCGAACAATTCGCTGTCAAAAAGCGCACCGTCTCCACCCCCCACCAATGAGAAACTTTTAGTACCCCTTGCCTACTTTTCCTCAGTATGCACCCACCCTACTGGAGGCACTCTGGTTCTGTGGTTTCGATTAGAGGCTCGTTTCCAATTAGTAATCGTACTGTTATCATATCATTGCTTCAGTATTCTTCAAAATGTATATAATTAGTTTGAATCTTATTTGGTTATAAATGAATATCAACGAATTAATAACAAAAATCTTGAGCTGTTCTTCTTATTCATTATAATAGAATAGTCAATTGTTTCCTCATACTTGAGCGTTGATTAAAGAATTCATTTAAATTTTTATTCTCTCAATGCTGCAAATAAAAACTTTGTGGTACTTTGTTATGTTTTTCAGTTTATAATTTTGAACCTTGTTGACTGAGGAAATTGTATTTACGATAACTTTATTTTGCTTGTAAATAAAAATAATTATTTTGCTTAATTTACAATTTTTAAATGGAAACTTTAATATAACTTCTTTTTCAGCTTAATATCAGGTAATTTTTACGTTATATTTAATTTAAATTAAACAAAAAATGGGGATTGGGAACTAGAGAGAATGCATCTGGGGTGAACTTGAAGAAACTTTTACAAGCGGAGTGGTAGCCAACCATTGTAGGTTTCTGATAGTTGGATGCTTTCCCTCGACGAACCATCGGCCGTGGAAGCTTTCGGGCCAACCACACAGACATAGGCAGGACCTTGCTACCGATGGGGGAACTATACATACATACATACATACAATTTTTAATTAACATTTTAATGAGAACTTTAAGGTTTGTATAGGAAAATTGACTATTTTGTTGGTACTAAAAAATCAACATCATTTTTTGTATCTTCTGTGGATGTTGAAATTTTCTGCTGAACAACTTCGTGGCTGTTGAAACCTTGAAAGCAAACAGAAAAATAATTTATAGGTACATTATTATTAAGAAATAATCTTGATTTTCTTAGAAAAACATAAGTTGTACTAAGGAGTGAATTCGAAAAAACAAATGCAACACTTTGTTTTGTGAATAACTTTTGAATGCATGGATGGAAATTGATGAAATTGTCAGTGGAACTACTTATAAATGTTATGTTTAAATGTGTAAATTTTTGTGTTTTTCTGTCAATTGTTTTTAAAAATAGCGTCCAATGAAGAAACGACTTTAATTTTTTCGCGCCATGTGTGACATCTATAATGCATAATATTACCCACCCTTTTTTCCAAATCAAGTCTTTTCTATTACTTTTTATGCTTCCTTAAACTTGACTTCCAAAACTACTCAAATCTTTTGATTTGGTCGAACTTAGCAGATTGTTCTCCTTCGACACAAAAACAACATACATATTAAACTTTTACTCACTCCACTACTGATTTCGATTAATTGCACCATTCCAGATCCAACCAAAACATAGAATCAGCTTTGTAGAATCTATGAAAGTGTTATTCAGGGAAAGTGGTTGCATTTGGAGGCAACCTTCATTGTATATTTAGCCATTCAATGTGTCAATATTTAGTTATGTAGCACTGACTGATGTCTGATGTGCAGCTTTCACAGATTGTCATCCGCCTCAAATAATAGACATCAATTCTTCACTTTTTCTCTTTGTTCATCTTCGGAACATCCAGACGAGACTTTTAAACGAAAAGTTTTTGGCTGGAAACCTGCCAGGTGCCCACGAGAGAGTTCATTTTGCCTTTCCTTCACGTAATTTTTAAAAATACATTCTCAAGCAACCAAAAGTCACATATTTACTTGAACGAAGGCATTGAAAGTTACATATTGGCTGACAAAGAGAATCAACTGTCCAATTCCCTTTAGTGAACTTTATGTACTCATTAATGAACTTGAAAGTTGCAAAAGTGATTGATATGTACGTTTTATGTGACTTGTTTTGATCAATTCCCTTTCGTGAACTTTATGTACCTATTAACGAACTTGAAAGTTGCAAAAGTGATCTATACGTACGTTATACGGGACTTAAGTCACATAGAGGCACAAAAGTGCTCAATACAGGATTTTGTAAGTCACATAAAGGGCACAAAAGTGCTCAAAACGGGATTTGATAAGTCACAAAAAGTGCATTGATGTGCTTTCAAAATCAAATCACCACTTTGAGTTTTAGTTTCAGTTAGAACAACATGTAGGCATGGTCTTGTGGTAGCGTGTTCGATTCTCACCACGAAGGCCGGGGTTCGATCCCCAAGCCGGGTATGTTTTTTTTCAATAAGAAATTTTGTAATTGAGTGACCATTCAGATGCGATATATGTAGGAAATGTAAGAAAGATTCAATTGAGCAAATTGTCGAGTTTGGAATCCGGCGCGTGGCATCATGGCGGCACTGGTAAATAATCAAGAGAAGGTGATATGAACCGAAGCCAACGGTTCAGTTGAGATAAAGAGAGATTTTTTTGCTCATTTTGCGAATTTTTGGAAGCTGAATTAAGAGGCCGTTGAAAGCTGAATAGAAGATCATTAAGACTTGTTTCGGAACTTCAAAGTATCAATAAGAACTTAAATTTTGAGCTGCATAGAACGTACTTCATATCAATGATGGGGCTGAGTAAGGGTTTTTGTACCTGTTTTTGGTTGCTTGGGTTCCTGCTAGCGCTTCCAATAATTTGCGCACGATTTGACCACCGTATTTTGTTTATTTTTACGGAGAGCTGCTTTTTTTCTTGCAGAAATGAAATCAGGCATGTTTACTAGTCAGCTGGATGAACTAGTAGAAACATGTTTTTTGTCACTTCCCCAATCGAAGTTTTTGATTTGCGCTTGATAAAGCTTCTAATATTTTTTACAAGACATACACCGTCTCAGCCGATTTAGGCTTAAGATTAACGTTTAACATCCAGTACCGAGATGGGAATCGAACCCATGCCATCAGTGGACCAGCGATTACCGTCTTATCACGCTAACCACTCGACCACCGAGACGAACAAATACAATATTCCCTACCTTCATGTAATTCATCATCTTCCCTTCGTGAATAGTGATAATAAGAAAGAATTAGCTCACTGTTCGATCCTCTTGGACTTCTTCAACGATTTTCCATATAAACTTTAGTCGAATAGTTGATTTTCACCTGTTTATGAGTCTACCACTGGAACTTTCCTAAATTTTTCGTGATCCTGCCCAAAAAAAATCAATGACCTTCTGTATTGTACGATATATCAAAAAGCACTTGACAGAACGCCTCTCAAATTTGAACATGTAAACTTTATACTAGTAGGTAGCTCCACTGAAAGTTTTACCAATTTTTAGTCATGCACGCAGAAGTTATTAACAAAACAAAGTGTAGCATTTTTTTTCTAATATACTCCTTATTCTTATTTCGCACTTTCTTTATATTTTTGGTGTTCAACGCCAACTGCTTCGTCCAAAAAAGTGAACTCATGCTCGATTTATTTATTAATCAATTGAAATCAAATTGTTGAACAAAATTTAGATGATTTTCAATCGTTCATATTTTAACAAGCATAACATATAGTGGTACCATGTATACTTGAAATCGTTCGGTGCTTTTCAAAACCTGTGCAAATATTTTTATCCATGGCTAGGCTTTGAAAATTATGATGTGCAGTTTTTGTACATAATCTTATACGAAATTTGTTCTACCCATGCACCCGTCATAACATTGCGCGCATTTTCAGAACGGCAATTTCCCGAATGGTTTGATAGAAACCTCATAGCTTTATACAAACAGAACAAGAAGTCACACAACCGAATGAGGAGAAGCCATTTACACGGAGAACAAGAAAATTACAAAGTGAACCTCGCATTCTTCAAAGAGGCCCACCGAGAGGCTTGCTCAGCTTATATTTGGAAGAAAAAGAATAAAAGAAAATTTACCAACGTGAAGTATCAAAACAACATATCGACGGACTCAAAAACTCACAACTCGACTCAGAACTAAAGCAAAAACCTCAAAATCTTGTCCCAGGTCAACAGTTCTACTACAGTTTTTAGAAAATCGCCTCACTTTTTGATAGAAATTTAGTCCTAAAAAATTAATTTCAGTAATATTAGACAAAGCTTGTCAGATTGCCCAGATTTTGCCCGAATCGTTTCACTTTATTTGTAAAAGCAAACAAAAATTATAATTAAGTCATTCCAGCTATGCATTTTGCTTCCAAATTTTTAGTAAATATTATCAAAATTAACATGAACGAGTTTTGGAAGCTTAAAATATAATTTAAAATTGACTGAGGTGTTTCTATAAAAAATACCAATTTTAAAGTATTTTCTTCATAATTTTAATTGAATAATTATGTTATTGGTGATAATTTGAAAAATAGCCCGAATTTGCACGGACCGTATACTTGCCGAAAAATATTTGGATAGCCGAGGTTAGAATTACTACAGATTTTGTGGTATCTGAGCTGTTTATTCACATTGAAATTGGATGTCTGTGATCAGATTTTGGATTTTGTATCTAGATTATTATTCTTGAATTACAGTTTTTCATCATTGATAGAAAACGCTGATTCTAATCTTGGTTTTGCATTTCATATTTAAACTTGTTGCATTTTCCATATTCGGAACTCATCATTTCGAAATATGAGGGAAAATGTTTGATATTTTAAACACACGCCCCCCCCCCCCCCCCCTCCCCCCATTATTTTTTTGTTTTGTGTTCTTACACCAAACGTTGAAAATTTAGTGTTTTCACTTGGAAAATAACAATTCCTATTGACAACGTCAAGAAATATTCTTAAACTAGCTTTAGAAATCCTATCCCAGTAGCACAAAATTTTATTTATAATATTTTTTTTAAGTTTAAAATAATAATAAAAACAATGAAGAATGTAAACTCATGGACAAAACTTACTTCGGGATCTGTGAATTAATTGTTATTCCCAAGATTTCAGCCAATATAATCATCATTTTAACTTTTTGGAAATACGCACAGAAAACAATGATTAAACGTCCAACGGTTTCAAAATTGAAAAAAAAATATTTCACTCTTTTTTAAGTTATTCCTTTTATGTACTGGATATACATAGCTCCAGAAAAATTTCGAATTGATATAAAAAGAAGGTACCGCCGCGGTTTAAACAAGAAAGATTTTTATATATAAACGAGAAAACGAGTTTTTATGCATCGTAGAGAAGTTCAAATTAATTGAAAAAAAAAATGTATTTCAAAACGTCAACTTTCCCTGATTTTGATTTAGAGACGGACATAATCAATTTCAGCTGATATTGTCCGGTTTGCATACAAAAATGATGTCAAATTTCTCTTCGAATAATGTGGAGTCAATGACCCATAAATTCGTTTGATTATAAAAAAAAGCCAAACATTTGTATTTGTAACGAATTAACAGTTATTAGGCTTTGCTTTTTTTTGAGTGCGGCCCGCCGAGAATATTTTGAATTAAAATTGGCCCGTTGGTTAAAAAGATTGCTCACCCCTGGTCTAGCGGATTCTAAGATATAGAATGCCGAATTTTGGCGTTTCTCGGCTAAGATTTCTTTGCGGTCCTTAATATATAAAGAAAGTTTCATATTGGTGATTCATAATTGAAACACTGTCATTATTTACAATTTTCATTTAAATTCACGAGATGAATTTCAAACAATTAACTGAAGAGAGAATTCAGATTGGAATCTAAAAATTCAGTATTCAAATACACTGAGGTTTTTTTACGCGGCTTTTTTTACGCGGATTTTCGAACTAACACGGTTTTATTTATGCGGATTTTCGAATCAACGCGTTTTTTTACAAGGTTTTTTTTACGCGGTACGAAATACCGCATAAAAAAAACCTCAGTGTATGTATATGAGTTTCAGTTAAAAGTTTTGGTAAAAATTACGCTTTTTGGTAGAGATATACCGAATAGTCGTACTCGACGAACAGCTGAATACCGAATATTGACCTTCTCTACTATTCGGCCAAATGAATATTCGGTCGAATATTCTGCTAGAATTCAAAAAAAAAATACAAAAGCGATTATTTAAATTTCCTTTTATTTCTTCCATCGTAATGCCGCTCATGTTTTCGAGTCGATTATTTCAACAAGATGATATAATCAGATGATGTATTACAAGATCTTTTCCATGTAGGGGTCTCTCTGAATCAAAAATTTCCACCAATAACAGAAAGGACAGGACGCTTCAAAAGCGTTTATCATCAAAGAGATGGGTGAAATCTGGGGAAAACACGTGTTTAATTTGATTTATCAAATTATTTGAGTAAAGCAATTTGACTTATCTCGAATTCTTTATTGAATTTACGGGCAAGCCTGGATATTTCAAGAAAATCTAGAATAAATTATAATCAAAGAATAAAGCGAAACAATACGGTTTTGATGATTGTGTAGCCTTTTCAACATTACTTTTGGATATTTTATCCAAATTTATTTGAAAAAAATTGACAATTATGTTATTGTATTAATTTTAAAAATAACTCAACTTAACTTAACTCAACTATTCGGTGATCCGAATATTCGGCTTAAGGGTTTTTGAGCGGTATTGTACTTGTACTTTATCTTTAATTGAAAATTTAGCTGAAAAAATACAGCGAAATAACAAAGTTTTCCACTAAAATTATGAAGTTTCATTTAGTTTTCAAGAGTAGAAAATAAATCTGCATTGAACCGCAAAACGGTTCTGTTTGTAGTTAAAAAGAACTATCTTATTACTTATTAATTGAAGTTAATGCAAAAAGTTTTTTCTTTAATGAAACCTTGAAAATTAGTTTTTTTTCTTAAGACTTATTGAAAAATTATCACCTTCTAGGACTTATTTTCGAAAGTTTGGATTCAAAATAAATGAAATGAAATTAAATATATCCATATATAAATACAAAACGTTGACAGTTGATTGACTGAAAAGTATCTTTCCTTAGGGATCGTAAAACGCTCTTAAAATATCTGATGACAAACGACAATTGACAATGACAATGACAATGACAATGACGACAATGACAATTTTTCATTTTTGCTAACATTGCTATTTATTTATGAACGTAAAATTTGTCTCATCGCCTAAATTGAGGGTATTCATTCATCGAGGGAGGGCTCAATTGTCAGTGGCTGTATTTAGGTACGTACCTGACACAATAAATAGGCTCAATTTCCCGAAAATAAAACTTTATGATTCCGATAGCTCCAATTTTGCATTGTTCTCGGATCGGGTCACTTGTTGAACTCACAGGGCGGAGGCGATTTAGCAGAACGCAGCCTCGCCTCGTCGGAGTTGATCGTTGATCAAAGAAGATAGCGATTGTCCATAAAGCTGAAAATGGATTCATGACCGCTAATAAAACTTCAATTGTATCGAGAACCGGTGTGGTGTGCTTTTAGGGCATTCCACCTCAACCACAAGTCGGTTGGATTTTTTTTTGCTCGTTTATTCTTCGATTCTTCTGCGGTTCCAGGTTATCCACGACTTGACAAACACAATGAACATTCCACTCTCAATTTAGTCTCGATTATGTCAAACAGAGCGTATTTGGTCTTTTCTTTCCGGCTCTGGACCACAAAAATTGACAATGGGAACACCACCGTCGTCGTCGTCGTGGTCTTGCCGTCATCGACGTCTTGGCATTTCCGTCGTCAATGTTGGTAAACCGTACAACCTAAGTACAGAAAGCGGAATTGTAGCAAGTCTCGAGGAAAGGAGTGGAAATAATAAGCCCACCAAAGAAAAAAGCCCCAATGAAAGGCGGGCTAAATCAAATCGGGACTGCTCCAATATAAGAAGAGATGATGGTGACCACAGCTGAAGAAAGTTCCTTCGGAAAATGGTGATCGAAAGCTCGACCTTCGAAGATTTTAAGTTGATGGAACTGAAGATGAATTTTCAGAAGAAATGCTAATAGGAAACTAGCACATTTTGAATTTTTTTAATTCAATTTAAACCATAGTATTTTTCTAGCGGACTATGCACGCTTGTGAATACCAAATAATTTCTTTTGGTTCCCAAAACTAAAACAAAATTATGTTGAAACATAGAATAAACGGAGCAATTTTTTAAGCTTGAATTGAGGTTTTAAATTTAAAAAAAGATTTTTATCAAATTGTTTAAAATGTTATTCCATTTTTTAATCAATCTAAGCCTCCCCGGCGCAAATTTGTATGATAAAAAAAAGCGATATCTCAACTGTCCAGCTATTTTTACTGCTTATCAGAAAAATTGTTCAATATAAAGTATTCGGAATTATGTTCATTTTATCACTCAAGTCACTTTATAACTGATATAAAATTAAAAACGAAATTCCTATACTCCCAAGAGGGTCAAGTCGAAAGTCCAGCCGAACTTTTCCCGCGGATGCAATCGCATTTCGCCGGAGATCCAGTTTTGTCCGCACAAATGTGATGACAGCACAATGAGCAAACAAACCCCGCACAGAACACAAAGCCAAAGAAAAAGCAACGCAATGAAAATAAGTTCACTCCGCAGGCTAAGGCTCGGAAATCAAATTGAGACTCACGATTATTGAGACCGTAAGGTTTGGTTGGCGGACCTCACTCACTCACTGACTCACTAAATTGAGCAGCTGAAGCAGAAGCCGTGAGTTCGGCGGGAGGCGGGGTGTGTCACTAAAATTCAATCAAGCCATAAAAGCGAAACTTTGTGTGGTTTTTCCTTTGACCACAATTTCTGTCTTTGCAGAACTGAACCTGAAACCTGCCTGAACATTGTCGGCGGCCAGGCGGCATTTTTTCGTTTGAAGGCAATAATAAAATAGACTCTTTTTTGCGCGGTGTTGTGTATTTTACTACATTGAATCGCACGACGACGAGTTGACATAAAAGCTCTCGTTGTCGCGGGACCGTAATGGATTTACGCGGCCGGATCGGACCTTTTCTGGGTGGAAAGGACTTGCGTGGATGTAAGATGCTTTATTTGCGGTACACCGTGATGCGGAAAGGTAATTTTGAATCATTGATGCCATTTAAGATGAGGCTTATAAATTCCGTTATGTTGATCACATGGAAAGGAACTTTTCTTATATTTCGTCATATGTTTCCACTCCTTGCTTGTAATAAAATCGAAATTTGAAAACATAAACTACCCACTAAAAGTCGTTAGAAAACAACTTACAAAATTAAGTTTTTTCATCTTGAAAATCTAAAATAACTTCAACAGAGCCCTGACACATAATCCGGCTATCAAATGCTGCGCTAGGATGCTGTACCAGTATGTTTTGACGAAATACATCGATTGTATTCTAGCGAAATTTGAGAAATATGAGAAAATGGACTTTGGACCAAGCTTTTTAGAAACACAAGTTTCTCCGACCTTCACGTAAGTAGGCGAGGAGTGTGCGGGACACTCAATGAGTTTGTTTACAAACATAAGAATATTTGTTCAGCTGTTCAGTGGTTTGTTGGTAAACAAGCTCCACGATTTCCGCAATTGCAAAACCAAAATGACCAAAATGGTTGAGTCGGGAATATGACATTCGGTAACACCTCGGGGAAAGTCGGGTAAGACGGTCACTAGACTGCCCCAAATTTGTATGAGAATTTTAAAGCTTGTGAAATGTTATGCGCTGCAGGCTTAAATTGATCCTAAGCCTAGTACAAGGTCTCGTGCCAAATTTGGGCCAGATCGGATTCAGCCCCTGTGGTTATGCAATTTAAAAAACTGTTAAAATTTTTATTCCGACGATAAATTTTTTCGATAAAGTTGTTTTAATGATAAAACTAAAATTTTGTGAATTTTTCAGCGAAAAAAATCTGGCTTTTGGATGGTTAAAAAGAACTCATAATTCTTGCACATTTTAATCTTTTTGAATCTCTGTATTCTACAGAACTGAAGCCAAACCAAATCCACTAAGGTTTTGTAAGTCAAAATGCATCAATTGATGTCGCGGAGTTGAAGATGTCAGACTTTCTCAGCTTATCGCTAGGTTGAAGAAGATTTGCGTTCCAAAAAAACAATCCTAAACATAAGCCAACTGGCCAGTATTTAACACTGCAGGAAAAAAATGTCGTCTAGATTGCAGTGTGCTGTAAAAAGTTCCAAAACATTTGAAACATACTATATAACGCAGGAGTTTTTCCGTTTTTATTCTATTCTTATCGAAAATTAATGTTTTGAAGCATACAAAAATGTAGAAAAAAGGGTGTAATAAGAAAAATTCAACAAGCAAGTGTTCCGAAATAGAAGCTTGATAATTGTTGAAAGAAGTAGTTCAGGAATAAATTAACGTGAACAAACAAAATTTGACTACAAGAAAAAGAAAGGAAAAGGTCAACTAAATTATTCGCATAATTGCGCTTAAATCGCTGTCGTAAATTTAGCAAAATTTAGAGAATACAAACTTATTCAGTTCAAGGGTGGTTCAAAATAGGTACAAAGGGTGGTTCAAAATAAAAATCTGGTGGTCCAAAATACCGACCAGAGTAATGAACAAAGAAACGAGTTTTTATGCTTAAATCTTGTTACTTTGCACAAAACGACGATATGTTTCGATAGAAAAAGCCTAGATCTTCGTTATGAACAGACAATGCAGTTAAAAATCGTAACATGTACTTTTTCATTTCAGAAAATAGCATAGCCACTTCCCAAAGCGGTCCAAAATAGGTCCGTTACCTTTTTTTTTACCCTTTATCAATTAATAATCATCCCAAAAGGAGAAGGTTTCAATCTGAGTGTTTTTATATTAAATAAAAAATCATGACAAAATCGGGTAAAAAAGGTGAAAAAATCGGGGGTGGACAAAACGAGGGCAGACATATACGGTACGTGACAAAATCGGGGATTCACTCTATTTTTATAGCAATCTAAAACTTTTAGCTTACACTTTTCAAAAATGGTCGGGTAAAATGGACACTGAAAAGGTACATTTTTCGTGAAAAGTTGCTGTAAAAGTACATATTTTTGAGATTAAAGTATTTGAGAACGTTTTTAAACCAAAATGAAAAATGGTCCGATTCCAGAAGTGAAACATTGTGGTTTTCGGAATACCGTAGTTTATTGGCGCTGTCCTCGCCGAGGATCCAGATTTACAAATTTTATGGCCTGTTTGGGGTGCTGAGTGCTTTTCGACCGAAAATTGCTCTTGACAAGATCTTCTGAAGGTGTATGAAAGATCAAACTGATGATAAATTTGAAATACCTGGAGAAAAATATGAGTCCGTTTTACCCGATCTTGAAGTGTCCGTCTTACTCGCCTTAAAAACTTTTTTCCAAAACGTTTGTTACTCAAGCACTTTGACCGAAATAAGCTGATTTTCCTCTAGATGGGTTAAGAGCAGCTTTATTAACATTGCACGTTTGAAAAACATTGAAATTTCCGAAAATGTTGCGAGTTATGAACTATTTTCCGAGTATTGAAAATGACATGAAATGGTGGATCCTCAAAGCTTTTGTTTGTTTTTTTTTAGTATTATGAGACCTTGCTTGATATCAATAAGCAAAGTGTCTCGAATGTGTTTATACACTTTAGAGCAAGTTCACTGGTGTTGGGAGAAAGTGGTAGAAATTTTGACACTTTAAGCACATTTTGAAAACTTTACCATGCGAAAACATTTCAAGATCTGTGGCCTTCTAGAGTTTTTATAACACGTGTTGTATTCTAGCATGCGGTGATGCAAAAATAGCAATATTTCTATCACATACGGCTGGAATAGAAACAGTGCTGTAAAAAAATACTACGCTCAAAGATCTTGAAAACATTTTTGCATGGTAAAATATTCAAAATGTGCTACAAGTGTCGAAATTTCTATCACTTTCCCCCAACACCAGTAAACTTGCTGTTAGGCAAACATATTCCCATCATTAAATTTGTGCCAAATATTCAAATTTTCGAAATACTGAAAGTGTCCGTTTTACTCGCTGTGTCCGTTTTACCCGACTTTCCCCTATATATTGCACACCTTGCTTTGGACCAACTTCTAGGATACAAATTTTACCAAAGCAAGCGCAAGAAGATAATTTTGTTGACTAGATTACTCGCAATAAAAAAACGTGCTGCTCTAAGTGGATATTGGGCTCTGCCAATGTTGGTCAGTTTTGAGTAATAAAGCATTATTTTGCTTTTTTTCTCGGGTTCATGTTTGGTTACTATGCTGGTTATTAACATCTTTTTGGCTAACATAAAATCAAGGAGGCTCGTCGTATTCCAAATTATCTCTCATATTGTTTAAAAAAAAATACAAAATTAGAATCTCAATTCATCCATCTAATGTTCAATTTTCCAGAACTGAAAGAGAAACACTTCTGTTTTCAGTTTTCCAATCGTAAAATGCCGTATCCAAAAAGAAACAAACCACCAAACTTTTTGATTTTTGATTATCGCTTTATTTTTTCTGTCCCCTTTGCTCCGAGCAAAGGACAATAAACCCTCGAACCGAACCAATTCGAAACTTTGCGACTTTTTCCATATTTTGAGCCACCATTTTCTGTTATGTTTTTAGCTTTCGGGGTGATGTCTGGACACGTGCTATGATGGTGTTTTGAGTTAGTGGTTTCTTTTTTAAAGAAAAAAAAATGTAATGATTTTTCTACAATCAACACCGACTCGAGCCTTCGCGGAATTTTCGTGGCAAATTCAGTCCTGCCAGCGATTGCCCTTCTTTGAAAGAAATTTCCCATTTTTAGGGTAGCAAATAATGTTCAACATTAAAGGCCAATCCTTCAGGCTACCGAAAATAATTGAAGGATAGAAAGTATAAAGTGAATTCCACCAAATCAAACATTTCGTGCAATCCTCGTAATGGAAAAGGTTAGAAGAAGAAGCCAAACTGCAAACAAAGGCACGGTGCGTTCAAGAAATGTAAGTTAGAAAACATAGGAAAAAGTGCTTAAAAGCAGTACAAACATGAGCTAAATTAATAATGGAAAAATAACAAAGTAGCCAAAGAAATGCCGCCGCTTGCTGCTGAATCGCCAGCTGTCAACTGACGAAATAGAGTAGGCAACCAAAGAAGGTGGTAGACGACCGCAAAACCTCCTCCCTTCCCTTACTTATCTGATTCGACCACAGCTATATAGTTGGTTCAGACGCTCCAATTTTGGGTTCATTTCCTCGAGACGTCTGTCAGGAGGAGCAAAATAACCGGAAAAAGGGAAACCACCACAGCACAGTTCGACATTTCCCGAGGAGAGAGAGAGCGAAAAAAATAAGACTAAAATAAGGCACAAAATCGATGAGGACGAAAAATAAAACACGAAAGTAAATATTTTTCCAAGAAATTGAACTCTGAAAAACGTTCGACGAACGATAAAGGTTGTGGCTCATGGCTCAGTACCCAGCTAAAAGGGAATTGGTGTGTAGTCGACCTTCATCAAGTAGATTGATTCGGAGCTTGATACACTAATTAGGAGAAAACGCAATGGAAGCATTATTTTTCGGCTGCGACGCTAACGAACCCGATCCAATAAGCTGTTAAATGAAAGCCGTCTCTCTGGTAATAATTTCACATCCTTTTTGTTTTTGGGTACAATTGTTAGGAAGTATTTTAAAAATTTCCAATACAGTGTCAAACATTTGAAGTTGGATTATTGTTTCATATCAGAGTTGCACGAAAATGCTGGATAACTATCCCTTTTCGACAGACTTTATTGATCATCATAAGAGCAGTTCTTGTGTTAATTGTTATTTTGAACCAGGAAAGAAAGACTGAAAATCGCGGTAGTTATTTAATGTTTGAATGATTTTTGTCTTTTTTTTATTAAGTTTTTCTGCCCCGGATTTTGAGCACTTCTGGTTGAAACTGTTGTAAAACACGAGAAAAAATGTGCCCCTTGAGAACAAGTTCACTGGTGTTGGGAAAAAGTGGTAGAAATTTTGACACTGTGTGCTAAAACATTTTGAAAATTTTGCCATGCAAAAACATTTTCAAGATCTGTGGCATTCAAGTTTTCTACAACACGTGTTGTATTTTCGCATGCTGTGATGCAAAAATAGCAATGTTTCTATCACATACGGCTGAAATAGAAACAGTGCTGTAAAAAACTAAAACGCACAAAGATCTTGAAAACATTTTTGAATGGTAGAATTTTCAAAATGTGCTACAAGTGACAAAATTTCTACCACTAAGGCTATGATCATTTAGTATCCGGGCACTTTATTTCGGTGATAACTACGTTATTAGAGCTCGGAAATGCAAAACTTTAGCAGTGTTGTGTTGGTTATAAAAAGCACTATCTTGCCTATTTTTGCCAGATTTTTAAGTTAATGTGTGTTTGAGATATTTACGATGCAAAAAGACATGGTAAAAATAATTTTGCACAAATTTGCGCCTTTTGCGGCTCGAAAACTCTTCGTTTTCGACTTGAAAACTCATAAACTGTTGATTTTTAAAGAAGTACATATTCCGTCAGTCAAAAACTGTTGTCTGACTAGAAGACACCAAGTAAATAACTAATAGTGAACAGTTCCTTAGATTGCAATATGTGCAACCGCTTTTTTAAGCAATGCGACAGATGTGTCCTGATGGACGAAGAAATTTATGTAAAAACCGGATTTAAGAGATCAAATTTCTCGAGATGCCTACTCATGATAAGGTTCCAACCAGATTCCAATTGCTTTTTCCAGGTGAGTTTGTGTAAAATATCATGATTTTGCAAAGTTTTTACTTCTGTGGTAAAAATAATAGATCAATACATGACTGACACAAGTGTGCAAAGATAAAAAAGAGATTTTATGAAAAAGTAAGATTATTTCTTGAAATCATCGATAATTTTTTTTATATTTTTATATCAAATGTCATATTAACATCTTCATTTCCTCCATAGGGAGTGTTTCGATCGAATGAATAGTTTTTAAAATACAAGCGTTTGTAACTGCCCGGATACTAAATGATCATAGCCTTATTTTCCAACACCAATGAACTTGCTCTGAACAAGTCAAACCTACTTAGTCTATTATGAGACTATCTAAGTTCTTAGAAAATATAACTCCGATTTACGGCTGCCCTCTTTGATGGTAGATAATTTATATTTATAAACATTCTTCCTCGATGGTAGATAAAGGATTTTTGAATCCGTATTGAGTTGCAAAATCAAACAATTACCAAACGAGCATCTTTGATGCAAAGCTTGCTGGGACCATATTTATTTGTCGGGTTTCAAATTTGCTGTTTCCAACAAATCATATGTCTTCAACTGAAATTAGAATTGTAAACTTCGCTCAGCAAAATTTTCGAATAATCAATCATGTATAGCAAGATAAATTCAAACCTTTTCCGTAAACAAAACTCAAAAAAGCAGCTACTTATTCTTCGATTTTTAATAGAACGATAGAGATCGTCAAAATTTGAAGAAATTCATGTCGGTTATTGGAGATGCCTACACACTTTCTTGAGATACATGTTCGTTTATTCAAATTTTTTTTTCTTCTTTTTCTAATGCGGTCTTTTAGAAACTCAAAAGTTTCAATAAAAATATTTTTTCGTTACCATTGTATTGCATGTAGGCTCAAAAAGCATCTTAATAACTACTATCTACAGACATCATAAAACAGATTATTTTTCAATACCATGAATCAGACCCGAATGTAACACAAAGGGTCTTAAAATAAAATTTAAAAAAAATCCCATGAAGTTATACTTTATCTTAAAAAATAGCATAATAACATTATGTTAAATAAATAAACTAAAATCAGAGATAAGTAAAAAAAACTTTGAAAACTCATAAAACGATAAAGTTATATATTCTTCAACATATTACAAATGCTGTGCACTCTTTAAACATTCTTTTAAAATTCATCATAAATTTAGACCTTGAAATTTAATCTGAACTATTGGTTCTCATCTTGAAATTCCATAACATCCAATGGAATGCCTTTAATAGCATGAGCCAGGGCCGTAGGAAGAACCGACTCATGGGGAGGGGGAGGGGGGTTTTGACTGATTTTTTGCCCCTACAATGCATGTAACTCTAGAAAATTGGTCTTAAACCTTAAAGGTGAGCTTAAAATGGTTAAAATCTTTGAGATTGTTTAAGAGTCTGGTAGATCAAATTTAGTTGATTTGGGCATTAAATAAGCTTTTAAGGAGAGTGTACCATTTCTTTAAAAAACTTATTCTTAACTCAATTTAAAAAAACCCAATCTTCTAAACTATTTTGCAAATTCAAAGATTTTAACCTTTAGTGAAAGAAAATAAAATTTAAAAAAAAGTTAATGGTTAAAAGTATAAGATTTTCGGATCAAATTTTCTTGATGCAATTTTGAACCAACTGCAATATTAACACATTGCGGACTAAATAAATGCGAGATATCTCTTTTTTTTGCTTGCCGTTAGTATGCTCCATTCAAAAGCATAATTCAAACGTTATGAAGCTAATAATGAAACCTCCTTCTATGAAATTTAACACAACACTTCCCGTTACTCAAATATCTATACTCAATTAGCAGAATTTTGTTTATTGCTTTCTGAAACATTAAATGCCGAATTTTGTTGTTCTTAATGTGTTCATAATGTTTAACAATACATCGGGAAAATATAGAATTTTGTGTAGACTTTTCAGGTGAAGATGTTTTTTTAACAACAAATATTTTTCATAAAGTATATTTTCCTTAATGAAAATGCTTAAATTCTACCTTTTGTTTGTTATTTGCAGCAGAATTGTGTTTACAAACTAATTTGGTTTAAAAAATTGATATCTGGTAATTGAATTGACAAGCAATATTAACACATCAAGGATCGCGAAGAAATCTATGACGAGAAACATCGAAATTTGGCATTTTTATCTCAGAAACCCCTGGACTAAATTTTACAAATTTAGCATTTTCATATTACGGCAAATGATGTGTTCAGTTTTGTCGAATAAAGTTGAACACTTAAATTCAGTCCATTTGAGTTATGCTTCGAAGTGAAGCACACTGTTGGCAAGCGAAAAAACGAGCTTTGTGCTTTGAATCTGTATCCCAATTTCCATACGATTTCCGAAGCTTAATCCAGATCAGAATATAATGAGCCAAGTTTAAGAGCCCCTTAAATTCTGTAATTAAGGTTTAATCTAAATTCACTATTCACTTTTTTAATTTTTTTTTCACCTATATTGTGCATCAGAATTAAAATATGAATTAACAAAGATCTGAACCTGATTGCCATTTATGAGTTTTGTGTGAGAATAAAATTTAAGAACTTCGAAATTGAATATAAAACAAAATTTCGCTATTTTGCATATTCGGAAAACTACTATCAAAGTATTGAAAATGCATATGAATGCGAAAAACATGATTCAAATTTGATATGAAATACAAAACCCATTTTGCACCAGGCTTTCAAAACAGCTTTCCATTTCTAATTTGTTCCCAAGTAACACCGATAGTTTTATTGGAATCCTCAAGCCCCTTAAACTAAATAGCCTGCTATAAAACTTGGGTTATGATTACTCGAACAGAACATCAAACGCTCACCACCACCCCCCCCCCCCCCCCCCCCCGGCCATGGCATGAGCTGATGTATTTTTTCACAATCTTCTAAACACATCATTTGAATTTCCTAAAACGTTTCATAACTAATTAGTTTTATAATTGTTGTTGTATCACTCTGTTGTGGTATGAGCCTACTTGGTTGAATGATTCAACTGAATCAAAGCAATCGAAATATTCCTTTTAATTCTACCACGGTAAATGAAAAGTTCATATACCAGTATTTCGATAGCAACTTACTACCTACTTCAGTGAACGTTTTCGATTGATGAATGCTTACCCGTTTTTGGGCATTGTCAGGTAAATTATTGTATTTCTTTTTACCTAAGAATTTGAACAACCAAGTGTGCCCTGATCCGGTGTCTCCGTTTAAGAGATGAACTGATTCAATAGAGTGACCAGATTCACACATGTGTAAAGCTACTGCAGATCTAGGATTCTTTGAGTCAGATCTAGCTATAGCTATGTGTTCCTCGATGTTGTTGAATATTTTTTGATAATTGTGCCCTTATATGTTATAACTCAGTCGTTTTGCTAATTTATTGATGTTATAGGAACCACCCTGAGGGAAACAAGCTAGCTTTATCAAAGCTTTACAACAGCTTTATAACAAATTGAGCCGTTTGTCCTCTGTCGGCACAAAAAGAACATATTAGAACTCCTCAAGCACTAGACATCAAATTTTACAATATGTTCTGCTTTTTTACCTTCGGAAAATACAGACGAGACTTGTCAACGAAAAGTTACTAGCTGAAAACTTGCCAGGTAACCACTAAGGGGTTCGTTTTGCTGTCCATTACGAAATTTTTCAAAATATTTCCCCACTAGCAGTCCAAATATGTTGCGCACGATTTGACCGCCGTATTTTGTTCATTTTACCGGTGGGCAGCTTTTCTACCTTGAAGAAATGAAGTCAGGACTGTTTATAAGTCGGTTAGACGAACCAGCCAGAATAATTTGTCTTTTTTATCACTTCCTCTATTGATATTTTAGGATTTAAAAAACCTCTCACATTCCTTAACTTCATGCAATCAATTATCTTCACTTTTATTCAACTTTTGGCTCACTATTGGATCCTCCTGGGCTTCTTAAACGACCAACCATGTGAACTTTGATCAAATAGTTGATAACAGCTATTTTTGGGTCTCCCACTGGGACTTTCCTGAATTTTTCTTGGTTTTGCCCAAATAATTTTACCAATGAACTTCAGTGTTGGACTCTATCTCAAAAACCACTAGACAGATTGTTATCAAATTTTGAACACGAATACATTACATTACTAGGTAGCTTTACTTAAAGTTTCATCAATTTCCATCCATACATCCAAAAGTTATTCACAAATCAAAGTGTTGCATTTTTTTCGAATACTTTCCTTATATTGAGCAATATCATTTCATTAGGATCCTTTTTTGAAGCTTCGAGCTTCAAGTGTCCATCGCCTTTCGACATGAACATAACCTACCTGCTTGTGGATGTTTGTTTTTTCCTAAATATTTCAGTAGCTTCTTTGGCGCTGTTTCTATCCGTACAGAAGCCGGCTGGCAGCCCAGCAAAATAATATAAGTATATCGTTCAAAGGTCTCAAAAAGTGACGCCAAGACGCTAATGGAAGTAATCGCTCCATCATCACGCCATGCAATCGGATCGATATACGCGAAGCAGCAGCAGACATTAGACGGGGTTGGTCGGTTTGAAAAAAAAAAAAAAGGTTAGAGCCTGTGAGCAGCCATCGATGGGTGAAAGATCAATTTTAAGTGGCCGAGCATAAAAGTTAATGCATGGCACCTGATCTTCATCCAGCCCATTCTCCACTTCCCCCTCGAATCAATGGAAGGCGAGCCAAATATAGGCTTCTTGGGAGAAAGAGGAAAAAAATACAGGAGGGTGAATTGTTTCCAAACAGCGATTCCCTCCGAAGGCTGAGTGTTTTACAACCGCCACCAACGCAAGCAACGTCTTGTGGTGTCTGGAAGAGGTATTTTTTCCTCTATTCTCCAGCTTAAATCGAGGAAACAACAAATTGAATGCTTGTGCTAAATAACCATGACCGGTCCACGGACTGTGGTTAGCCGCCTTCACAAAGCCCCGGTAATTTGGTGTGAGAATTTCGGCAGAATAGATTTGAATTCGTTTTTTTCTTGATAAACCTTTCAACTGCCAAAACTCTCTCACAACGATGAGTTTAAATAGGAAAAGAATTGAATCAAGTCAAAAACTAACAATGGTTTCTGAATAAGCGAACGAAAAATTAAAAAAAAAACGCATTCGTTGATGAAGATTAATGACATCAGAAATGAAGTCTAACATTCATAATATTTTATCAAACTCGATTAGCTATTAAACAATTGCATTAAAAAAAATTGACACCTCTGAAAATTTGTGTCATCATAGTGCAGACACTTCCCTGTCCAAGGCAATATTCACAAAAAAATCTCTAGGAAGGACTCAAATATTGTGTTTAGTTTCTATGAATTTCATGTAAATATAATTTAATAACAAACCATTTTCGAGCTTTTCTGTTATTTGAACAGATCAAATGTAAATTCTGTACAGTTTTGCTTATATTGAAAAAAAAAAATCGCAGCAAAAAAGACAACTCAAACAATTTTAGCTATTTTTTGGTCAAAAACTATTTTTTAAGCATCAGACGAAACCCAACTTTTGTTATCCATAATACTTGTTTTTGCAAATGATACAAAATTTCATGAAGATCAATTCGTCTGAAGGTTTTAAGAGTATAAAATCAATAACTTTCAAGCTAGAACAATATGTCTGAACTTTTGATGGATTTCTTATGGTGATCTTACAGCGTTGCAATATACATAGAAAAGAGTTTGTTTATGCGATGTTATATTATACTGAGTCGATTTGTGGGGTTTAAAAAGCTACATTTTGGTTCAAAACTCATCCATGATTTTTTGCAGAATTTTTAAGTAAGGTTTGCATGAATAAATTTTAACTTTTAGGTTTGTATAAGAAAATTGAAAATTTTGTATTGAAAAATCAACATTATTTTTGTTACTTCCGTGAAACCGAGCATGCTTATGGTTTTGGTGCCAATTTATAAATTCTCGAAAGGAAATTTTACGCTGAACAACAATGTCGAAGGCTGTAACTTATTACACAAAAAAGTTATTAGCTGATTAACAGGGGTATATTTTTTTGATTGAAAAATAATAAATTCAATTGACATCACACTGTGCACGGCTGGGTGCCTTGTGAGCAAAGTTGCCAACATTTTTTTATCAAAAATCAGGGAACTGGTGAAATAAAAACCAGGCAAAATCAGGCAACGTTATCGTAACGGAAATTTCGTTCAAGGTGATGACCTTTTTTTGGTCATCACTCCACATGCATTTTCACTCTCAATCAAAGTAATCGAAAGATTCCCTTTTTTAAATAAGAATTAAAGGAAATCTTTGAATTTCTTTGTTTCAGCCACATTTTCACGGTTTAACTTCAGAAATGGTACCTAGTCCTGTTCCTTACTATGCATTTTTCATCCCATTCACAAAAATCAGGCAAAATCATGCAAATTTAAAAAAATCAAGGAAATTCAATGACTTTTCAGGTTATTAGGCAGAGCCTCGAAAAATTAGGCAAATCCTGAAAAATCAGGCAAATCCTGAAAAATTAGCCACATTGGCATCTCTGCTTGTGAGGTTTTACTTTACTAGGCACCAGCCTGAACCATAAACAGAGTCGGTTCCACTGAAGAATCTAAAATTATGTTGATTTTTCAGTACAAAATATTCAATTTTCCCATACAAACCTTAAAGTTCAAATTATGTAAACGTTACCGTAATCCGCGGTAATATTGATCACTTTTTTCAATATTTTACGATTATTTTTTCTGTCAAGGGGAATGTGGCATGTTTTAAATTTTTAAAACTAGTACTGGACTCCTTTGAACGTTAAACATGGATGCAGAAATTTATTAGACTACTCTAAATTTGATTTAAAATTCGTTTTCGTCTCTGTTTTGAATCCGATTTTTTTGGGGTAACATTGCTCAGTCTGAATTTTCGACGGTTTTAACAAGTTTTCTTGATTATTAAGGCTACAAAACACCTTCATAATATTTACAAATGTAGTTTTTACCTTGCTTTTAACGTCTTCTTTTAAAAACATTTTAAATCGAAAAAATAACTATTATGTTACATACATTTAGGGGCAAAAATTAAATCAATTGCTAAACAGTTTGAGATACAAAATACAAATGAAATTTTACCATCACACATTCCTGTAGGCCTTCCTACTATTTCCATCATCATTTTTTGTTCAAAGTTAATCATTTGATAGGGTTCCTATCCATTTGTCCAATACGGGCTTACTCTTGAAAAATGTCCTTGTTTTTTAAATATAAAAAAATTACCACTGAATGACTATTAAAATAGCACTTCAACTACACGCATACTAACAAAAAAAGTTTTTCTTTCACTTTCAACAACCAGTTTGCTTCTAAATGTTTTTTGTTTCATCAGGAAAGCTGCTTTTCTGCGAGCCATGGAAAAAATAGTTATTTTAGGATTTTGAAATAACATTATTACCAACAGAAAACAAATTCAACTAAAAATCAAATTTTGCCTTTTTGATACTCAATAAATAGGCTTTCAAATGTTGAAAACAGTTTTCAAAAATTCGATCTATGGGCTAAGTTATGCATGATTATGTGGCAAAATTTCATTTTGATCAAAGCTACCCCGGTGATCAATGTTACCCCGTTTTACGGTACTTGGAAATTGTGCAAAAAATCACGGAATGCTTTTGAAAGAAAAAGAAACATTTTTGACACCAGGGTTTGAAAAATTCCAACATGACCCTAAATCGACTAAGTCTAATGTTATATTTTTTTCTACTCCTGGGCAAAGTTGTAGCAAGAGGATTTTTCAGTAAGGTATTTAACCGAAAAAGGAAACTTTCTATACTACAGGCTTTTAGAAATTCAGAAAAAATGCAATTTTTCACACCTTTATGTCCATTTGTATTAAAGATATGTTGCAGTTTTGGCTCAGTGAAAAAAGAATTGCATCTTTATCATTAAATATGATATTTTTGGATTTTTCAATTCTTCAAAAAAAATCACCATCAAGCGGAACTTCGTCACATTCCTGGAATTTTATGAAGCGAGTTTGAATTCAAATTTAAAAACAGGTCTTTTTTAGCAACTCAGCATAGCTAAACTTGACTGCTCACTTCCACTCACTTAGATTGACAACTCACATATACCTCAAATCATTGAACTTAAAATGCTTCATACATAGAACAGTGAAATTAAAGATGTTTTCAAATTGGTTTCTAAAAAAATTTGAGCAACGATCAATACATTTTGAGTTCCATGATCATTCACAATGTCCAAAGCTGAGGCTCTCTCCGTAAACGGTCAATAACGGCGTCTGCCACGTCCTAGTAGTCAAGAGATAGTTTGGGAAAGGTAGAAAAGAATGAAAGATCAAAATCATGTTTATGGACTGAGGTTACCTCTGCAACTTAGCAAATAATTTTGATTTAGGAATAGGAGAAGGGTGTCGTATCCTACAACCTAAAATTTTGCGTACAGCCCCTGCCTTTTGATTTTCGGAAACGCCAGACAACTCCTTCTTAAAACGTCGCTCTTAAAACTGACGAGGCGCTCGTGCCGCCTTTGTTGGCCGACTTGCCGTTCGAGAATCTCTCGAGCATGGCGAATATTTCTCTCAATCATCTTTCCGTTTCACATTAATGCTCCTTCTCTGATCCGACCGAAGTTCGAAACCGACAACTTTCGTTAAGTTGGTTTCCTATTTACTCTGAGTAAATAAAGATTGTGCTCAAGCAATGCTACGCCACGATTGATGTACTACACCAAGCTAAATATTCGTTTTGATTTTAACAGCTATTTTAATTATATTATTCTATCGGCTTATTCTCTACATTTCCCTTCTCCCCTACTCTTAAAAAGAATTTAACAGAAAACATTGAAGATTGTATAATCAACCACGCCATGTTTTCGAATTCAGTTTACAAAAATTATATTTCGGGTACAGGTGTTGTATGCAAATTCATATTTTATCATAAGTTTTTCAATAAGCACTTACGCTAGTGACATACAACATCAGACCTAAACTTACACCGGGGTTAAAATACAGATCCAAGTTTGCGTTCGAGATTACATCGTTTTCAGGAATTACCGAAATAATTTGTCGGCATTTAGATTATGAATCGTATCCCTAGAGGTGTTTTTCTTATCGTCATTCAAAAGCAAAAACAGTATCAGGCTCAAATTAACTTGAAATACTTTGAAACACTCAGAGACATAAAATATGATTTTAGTTTCTGATTCGATATTTGGATATGTGTCATAAGATTTTTAATTCAGTTCGAATTTCAAACTTTGGGAACGAGATAAAATTTAAACAATTGATTCACAATAAAAAAAAAAAACATCAGGTATACCCGAATAATCAAAAAGTCCATCATAAAATAATAAATACTTTATATCTTTCTAGTGATACACAATATAATCATAAGCGTGTTCAAAGCATGTCTTTTCAGTTCCAGTTTTAGGTCACGGGTTAAGGATTTTCTATTTTGCGAGCAGGATTCAGATTAAGGTAACCACCAAACATCAACCTCAAATTGCTTATTAAGATGTTCTATTTTGACAACCTTTTTCTAAATTTAATTTGATCGCTAAACTGGTTAAATTTTGGTTCTCGAATAAGATTTGTCTCTCAGATTTAAAAAAAAAAAAACCTACATAATTTTCTCTCAGATTACTTCTTTTGATTCATTTTCAAGATTCATAAGTTGAGTTCAGCCTCAGATTCAATCTCACATCTCAGGATGATTCAGATTTCAAAACCAGACTTTAAAATTAAATCAATATTTAAAATCAACTCCATATCCAAACTCAGACTCATTCAGACGTTAACGTAATTCAAATCAGATAGATGTTCAGTCTTATTTTTGAGACAAGAAGTTTAAGTTATAATTTAAAGAATTTCCTACTTCAAGCGCTTTAAGATGGCCTTATAGCCATCACAGTTGCCATCCGACATCACATTCTGAATTCGATTTAATACGACGTAAGAAGTCGGAAGGTCCTGAACATAGATTGTAAGATTTCGATTCCAGATTCTTGTTCTGGAATAAACTTTTCCTTCTGATCCCGTATTCAGCTCTTAAATCTGGACTAAAAACTCGACAATAAAGCTTTAAATTTAGCTTGCAGTTGAAATTTAGGCTTCAATGCCGCTTTTAAAATTAAAATCAGTTTGAGACTTTAGTCTTTGCTTTGAAACTCAGAAATCTGGCTTGGTTCCTAAAACAGAATTCAGTTAATTTATTCATAGGTTGGATTAGATTTCACATATCAGATTTTTAGCCATCATTCAGAAACTGCACTCGAGCAAAGCTAGAGCATTTCATTTTGACCTTACGTTTTAGGTTCAAAATTGAAAAATGAGGTTTAAATCTCACATTTGAACTTTTGACTCGCAATTCACGTTCAAACTTTTGATTCGATATAAAAAAACAAGAACATTTTCAGTGCATCTTTGCTTCTATGTTTCCAACTCTAATTTCATATGATTGCTGTGAAAGCAAAAGTTCGTTCCGTTTTATTCCATTCGCATGAATATATCCGATTCGAAACTAGATCTCAGAACACATTTCAAATTTAAGATTTAGACTATTGTTAAAATTACGAGTTCAAATCAGATAGTCTGATTAGACATACAATCCTCGAACTTCAAATAAGAATGCTTTTTTTTTTGTTTCAACTTGTACTCAAACCTCACCATAAAACTTCATACTCAGGTCTTGGTATGAGATCCTTACTTAAAACGATTGTTTCCAGTCCAGCCGAGCTTATTTCTAAGCTGCTTCATAAAGATAAAGTTAGAACCACTCGGGGAAGCGTACTTATTCATTTTTGTAGCCTCACTCACAGAGCATAACATCGAGCTCTCCCAGTTTCGACAAAATGGAGTCCCTCACAGAGGACGCTTTCTTACTAGCATTACCTGGCTTCTTTTTCTGCCGCACAAAGCTTCTATTATGTTTTTTTTTTAGCCTTACAGAGCTATTCCTTCAGCCTCGCAGGGCAACTTTTTTTTAGCCTCACGGAGCTATCACTTCAGCCTCACAGGGCAACTTTTTTCATCAGCCTCACAGGGCTTTCTTTTCAGCCTCACAGGGCCACTTTTTCATTAGCCTCACAGGGCTTCTTTTTTGTATTGGCTTCGCAGAGCTTTCATTCAGCCTCACAGGGCCACTTTTTTATAAAGCCTCGCAGAGCTACTTTTTTGCCTAACTGGGCCACCTTCCTCTTTAGCCTCACAGGGCTATATGAGAAGCCTCGCAGAGCTACTAGTTTTCAAACACGTTAATACAAACCTGCAGTGGGAGCTAAGATTTGCGCCATTTGTCGTATCCTACAACCTAAAATTTTGCGTACAGCCCCTGCCTTTTGATTTTCGGAAACGCCAGACAACTCCTTCTTAAAACGTCGCTCTTAAAACTGACGAGGCGCTCGTGCCGCCTTTGTTGGCCGACTTGCCGTTCGAGAATCTCTCGAGCATGGCGAATATTTCTCTCAATCATCTTTCCGTTTCACATTAATGCTCCTTCTCTGATCCGACCGAAGTTCGAAACCGACAACTTTCGTTAAGTTGGTTTCCTATTTACTCTGAGTAAATAAAGATTGTGCTCAAGCAATGCTACGCCACGATTGATGTACTACACCAAGCTAAATATTCGTTTTGATTTTAACAGCTATTTTAATTATATTATTCTATCGGCTTATTCTCTACAAAGGGGTTTGATGAGGAGTCACTTTTAACAAATATGAAGGTTTTAACAAATTCTGCCCTGAACTTTAAACTTAAAGAAAATAATGTCAATAAACCAAAAAGATAATGGGGGTCGAAAATTGAATATTTCAACTCTATTAATTACCCAGCAAACATTTTTATAGCTTTATACTTATGCTGTTTTGAAAGTGAAAAAAAACAGCATTTACCTACCAAAGTGGAGGCAATATACATACAAGAATTTCATTTCTTTCTAAGGCAACGAAAACTACACCTTTTGGGAGTTATCCTATACCTTATTCGTACGTATCGGAAGAATGCAAGAGAGCGAGATTTTGCTCTCATAGGCTCCAAATCGTTGCTAGCGACAATATTTTCCAGTTCTCTCATTGGTCAATATTACTCAATTCACACCTGACTTTCAGCCATATAGATGCACTGCTGGTTGCAGAGAGAACATGACGATGATTTTCTTACTTTAAGCCCGCACTAGAGCAAAATCATTTCAAAATCTACAAACATGGCAGACTTTCTATCATATCCGATTTAAACTGACTTCAGACGACATTTTATACGGTCTTTTCACTATGCAGTTGGAATTGCGACTCGCAACACCATTATAAACGACTTAAGTTATCACTTCTGTTACGATTTCATGTTTGCTGGGTATGCTCTTGTTTTGTCTCTAATTTAATCCAGTTCAATTTTTTTTTTTGAGTAAAAAAGTTGAAAAGTTGGAAAAAACTGTACAACTGTACTGAAGACAGTCGAGGAACTGAAGAAAGTATGGGTTTACATACAAAAAAAAACGGTTGATTCACAGGTTGTGCAGAATCTTGTGGCCAGGGCTAAGGCCTAGGTGCGGGCATTTGCGTGTGAACTGTAAATAAAATACGAGTAAAATGGAAAAAAGTAGTTTAATAGTTATTTTTCAATCCCTGAAAATTTCATGGCAATTGGATGAAAAATTGGAATTTTGCGAATCAATTTTGTGTGTGGCAATTTCATCGTGGACACCCTTTAACTCGCGGAATCGCGGAATGTGGCCAATAAATTTTTGTGTGGAATAATTCCCTATCAAAAGTGCTATCCTGAAATGCAATTAACGGAAAAAAGATAAAAAATTGTACTTAGAGCAAGTTCACTGGTGTTGGGAAAAAGTGGTAGAAATTTTGACTTTTTGAAAATTTCACCATGCAAAAACGTTTTCAAGATCATGGGGCGTTGTATTTTTTTACAACACTGTTTCCATTTCAGCCGTATGTGATAGAAATATTGCGATTATTGCATCGCAGCATGCGAAAATACAACAAGTGTTGTAAACAAACTTGAAGGCCACAGATCTTGAAAATGTTTTTGCATGGCAAAATTTTCAAAATGTGCCGTAAGTGTCAAAATTTCTACCACTTTTTCCCAACACCGGTGAACTTGTTCTTAGCTTTAAAACCAAAATTGAGAGCGCAAATATCCGTTCTTCCTTTTTCCTCCATCTTCAGTTCAAAGAAGTCAGCAGTTCAGGCTGCCTCAGTAAGACTCAGTTGATGACTCTTGGGAATCGGGTCTCTTGGTTTAAAGTCAAACTGAGAAAACACCGGAAATCAGGTTAGCTCAAATCACCTCGGCCACACTAGTCCATCTGCATTCCCAGTTACAAAAACAAATAAAACATTAAATTTTAAAAAGTTTTGAACCAACTTCTACAGTTTTCACGAAGATCTAAATTGCAGATTGCTACGATCTCTCAATATATGTCTTTTTCAGCAATTTGGACAGTAAGCTTTAACCGTTTTAACTTAAGGCTTCACTCTCAAAAAAGACTTCAAAATAAAGAACATAAAAAGGTGTGGTTATGAAGGTGTGTCATAATAATGTTATCTTTTCTAACTTTTCAAAGTTGCCAGATGGATATTATTTATTTTTGTTTATTGTTTATTTTCAATTGAATTTCATTACACTAAAAAACCTATCGTCTGTTGAGGTTTCACTAAGGCCCAAGCCCAGAAAAAAGTGGGAACGCCAGAAAATGGCCCTTATATCTTAGGAATTACCGAACCAATTTCTGCTAACTTTAAACCATTGAATTACTTGAAGTTTAACGATTTTTTTACTTTTTTTCCTTTTTTATAGGAATTTAACCCATTAAGGTCATTCTTCCTCGATTTTTTTTCTTGATTTACATTTCTTTTCGAAAATTATATCTTCTTGCCAAAAATATCAGTTGAAAATCTGTTCCAACTAAATGTCTGGAGTTATTATTCATTTTTGATACACCTTTGAATGACCTCCCAAGGTAAAAAGGCCTTTAATAAATATTATTATTATTTATACACTCTAGCTTGAAAATGAAAAATCTACAATTCCAAGAAAATATTTTTAAAGAAAAATTAAAATATTTGCTCGTATATTTTGATCACTTATTCAAAAAAATAATTCTAAACCCTCTCATATTTTTTTGGAAAGTTTCCTCTAGATTGTCTAGAATTTTTTTAGTTCCAGATTTTTTCTTTTTAAGGTACTTAACAAATGCAATTTGTCTTGAGGTAACTGAAAACGTTGGAAGGATTCAACGCATCGATCCTTTGAAAAAAAAAACCTTTCCAAATTACCCTTGACATAAGTGCATCCTTTCCAGCATCCACAAAGAAAAGAAAAAAAAACAACAAACAAGTGGCAGAACATCAGCCTCTCCTCTCTCTCACTAACTTTATTCAACCGGTCAGCCAGTGGTCGATTGTGGTATTTTTCTTTTATTTTATAACAGCTCGAACGTGTTTATTAGGCTTTTAAACAAATTAACCATCGCTCGGCGGGTTCTCATCTCACGGAAAACAACAATCTGGCTGTTGTAGCTTTTAGGAACGTGTTGTCCGTCCCTTCGGCTGACCTGGGCCCTGGAAACGTCCGAAAAGAGACGTCCGAGGCGAAGTCCCCGGGAAAAAGGGTTTGTTGTTTTTTGATTTTCGTAAACCCTTGCAGCCTCGAAGTGGCCTACGGGGCAGGAGGGCAGGGGAAGGATAAAACAAATTTCTGTACGTGATTTTTATCCGAAAACTTTTATTTTCGAGGTCAACGGGTAGCATGAAGAGCCTCGGCCAAGAAACGCAACGGCCAAATCTGACGACTGGCGATGGGCTCGGGGCGAGCTGGAAATAAACCTAAAAGCTTCCAATTCGTGAAGGGAAATCGCGCGCGGTGGTGGCGATCGGAAAGTGAAAAGCAAAGAGAGGGAAGAAAAACCAATAATTGGATGTGTTTAAGTGTAATTTTGCGTTCGTTCGGCCCCGGCTCAAGGAAAGCGCTTTTGGATGGGTCCGAAATTGGAGGAACGCCTCGAAGCCAAACATCTATTTAGGAGGACTCAGATCGAACCGAAACGATATTGCGTGAATCGATCGTGACCTGTCCGGTTTTTTTTTTGCTCCGTTCTGCTTCGCTCTGGTTTTTATTTCTCCATATCTTCTTCAAGAAAGGAGTATAGCACAGCGCGAGTAGTGTTCATACAGAATGGATTCTTCTTCGTTTTCCATTGCTTGCTACTCTACAACTTTTGCAGAATGGGGCGGTCATGATTTTAAGAAGCTCACGCAACGGTCAAATTGGATCAAAGTGATGTTTGCACGGGAATTAAATTAATTGCCGTTTCGTGATTGAAAATGGTCCAAAGTACTTAATCGATTGAATCCTGGAAAGTCGATGCCCAAAAATGGTTGGCTCAATGAATCGTTTTTAAAGTGGTTAAGCCTTAAAACAAATTTTTTTGGTGCGATTCGTTTTGATGCAAGCAGTTTTGAAGGTTTTCAATGCAATATTGCTTTGAAAATTTTACGAGAGAAAATTTTGAAGCATTCAAAATTTACAAGTTTGAAGCATTCAAAATTTACAAATTTATTTACACAGTTTTTTGCATGATTTTTTTCTCGGTTTTCGGAAATAAGCACAGTTTCTACGCGGTTTCCAATATTTAATCTGACCCTGAAATTTTTACCCATTTCAATTTGACACCCCGACTAAATACCTCTTGTTTCAAAACTGGTTTTTACAAAATTTATAGTTTTATGGAAATTTTGCGTGAATATACTCAAAATCCAGTGCAAAGTTGTATTCAAGTGCAAAAAAAATCTGAGGAATTGCAAAATGACAAAAGGTTCGAAAAACACCTACCTTTTAAAATTCGTCAAAAATTCTGTGTTTCGTATTCCTAAAATCTAAAGATGCGAAAATGTGCCAAATTATTACAGTTCTATTTTCAAAACATATCTGGCATGACTTAAACAATTTTGACGATTCATTAATTGAAAATATACATATATCCTTATGTGCGACGTATAGCTGCTAACTTCAGCTTTCTTGGAAACTAAGTGATTTTTTTATATTATCTCTAGCTGATCTACAGTTTTATTTCCGAAGCATGTTTTTAACGGAATGTTTTTTTTTTACTTTGAATAACAGAAAACTGAAGTGTTGTTTACAGGGCCGTAGGAAAAACCGGCTCATGGTTTAGGTGGGTTGTTACAATTTTTTTCCCATACCAAATTTTATTGGAAAAAATAAAAAGGGTAAATGAAATTTTTTTTTTGTTATTAGTCGTTCACTGTTGACCAATTTAAAGTCATTCATATCCTACATTCAGATAAAATTTCGATACACTCAAATCAATAACATTTGAACACTCATTGATATGGATTATATAATTTGTAAGCAGAGCCAAAATCTTCTTATTCCTACTTCTGGTCATCCCGTCTAGAATAAAAAAAAATATGTTCAAAGGTTTTATATAATTATTAAGGCTTAAGTTATTTTACATGAAAGGTTAATATTTATTTTTCAAATCCTAGCTTTCGAGAAAAATCCAAGAAGTTACAATTTTTTATATAAATATTGGAAAAATCAATAAAGGATCTTGAAGGTTCTTTTTAAGAAAACTTTTTGTATTAAGGTAACTCAAAATAGCAAGTAATAAGCTAATTTTTTTAAACCACAAATATAACCATTAGCATTGCTGAAAATTATATGAAATATTTACGATTAAAAGTGAGAGATTAAGTTGGCGGTTCAAATTAGAATTCTTTTGTACTCTTGTTAACTTGATTAAAATAAAAAAAATGAGTTTGAAACTTTGTATTTTAAGAATTTTGCGATTAAAAATAATTATTAGTTGAATTTTCACTTGAAGATGAAGTAGAAATTCTTTGATCAACAGAAATTTATCACTTATGACTTAATTCATAATTAGAGTTCTGTGAAATTAAGGAAAAATTATAATCTATTTTTTCCAAAAACTAAACTTTAGAAATAAATCCAAAGATTCTATACATATTTGTCATTTCTTTTGTTTTTTTTCCAAATTGACTCTGATTGAATATTCAATTTGAATTTGAATCCCGAATCAAAATTTTGAAATTACGATTTCCTGCAATTTGAATCCATTATGAAATTCTGACATTGATATTTTAATCTTGATTACAAAACTAAACTACAAGCTGAATTTGAATCTAAGTTTTTAATCTTTATTCCGGACCTGAATTCTATCTTTGAATTGGAGTTAAAAATTTGAATTTCGAATTTCAGAACGATTTTTGAATCTGTGTTCCAGATAAGAACTCCTATTGCTATGAACCAAAAAGCGAAATTTGTATCTGAACTAGGATTGGTCGATCTCGGATCGATCTTTGGAAGATCGATCTTTTCAACAAATTGAAAAGGGATGAATCTTGTGACGATTCACTAACTTTATTTACAAAACCAAACAAAAACTCCAAATGACCTTTCTAATTTTTCACTATTGCCCCCAAGACACTAAATTATAAGCCTAAAGTACGATTCAAAATCTGCTGATGGATTCCGATAAAAAACATTTTAAATTTTTTCAAATTTTTATTGAGCAATATCTCGGATTTATACAAATTTGTACGGATGTTGCCCGAATATTGGGTTGAACATTTAGAATCTACATGCATGGATTTTAGCAGGTTTCAAGATGAAGTAGCCCGGATACTCGCGGGGAAAATTCTGGCAACTTTAATCAATCTGATGTTGGAGTAACATTGACTTTTGTTTGACTAAATTGAAACGTTAACAAAAATCGTCCCTTGTTGACACTAGAAAAGATCGATCTATCAGAGATCTATCTTCCAGCTCCGCTTTTTTAGGTTAATCGATCCTTCGACCATTTTACTGAATCGATCTTGGAGATCGATCATTTCCTGAAGATCGAACAATCCAAATCTGAAGCCTCAACCAGAAATCTTTTTTTTTAAATTATTTATTTTTGATTTACAATATAAATTCGTTATTCAATTATCAAATCAAAATTTGACTTGTTAATCTATATGAAAATAGCGAGCTATGAAACTTTTATAAGTTCCAATTCTGCATAAGAATTAAAACGAAAAAGAATCAAATTAATACCTTAAACATGGTTTGCAATTAATAATGTTTACTTTTCATGTTCCGGAATTGTGAGTTTCGAATATGGGATATGCAAAAAATTTTGTGCGAATGATCCAAATTGAACTTGAAGACCAATAAATTAGAAACATAATCCGAAATTTAAGCACAGACATTGATTTTTAATTTTAAGAGGAGAAATCACCGTGAATTTGTTTATTGAAATTATTTTGCGGCTTTATCGGTGAGGATTAAAGAGTCGAAATGAAAGACGGATAGAAGATCAGAAGAAAATTCTAAGGTGGTGAAAAGAGCGAAGACCATTTGAAATAGAAGCTTGACCACGAACTAAATTCTTTGTCCCGCATCAATTAACTGTATTGAAGATGAATTTTTATGATTTATAAAGATGATTTTTAATGTTTGAATAAAATTTGGAACCACTAACCCCGGAATGATTATGACCTAAGCTTTTCAGTTTTTTCCCGCAATTATCTGAGCCGTGCGAATTCAAGCTATTTTCTTCAATATCTCCCCTCAAGTTTTCCGACGTTTCGACCTTTGGTTTCGACCTTCTTCAAAGGATATCTATAATATCTGAAAGTTTTTGAAAAAAGATGGCAAATTTTTCAAATTTTTCTTTGATTTTGCAAATAAAGTGGAAGAAATCCGGGCAATCTGATAAGCCAATTCTATTGATATTGAAATTCCATATTCGGGACTTGATTTCAACAAGTGGGAAAACAAAAAAAAACTGTAGTAGAACTGTGGACCTGTGATAAGATTTAGAGGGTTTTGCTTAAGTTCTAGGTCGAGATTTTTGCCGTTCATCAAAATTTGATAAGGAATTTGAAATTTCGAGTTTAGAGAGGAACATTAATCTTAACATTTTTGGACCCTCATGGGTGGGTTCTACCACACGCCCCCCCCCCCCCCCCCCGTTCCTACGGCCATGCTTGTATTGTCTGAGTTACATTACAACATTTTCAAAACAATAAATTTTGTATAAATTGGTTTAGAAACAAGATAGATATATCGGTTTTAAGCTAGGAGTGTCGGATTGACACTGAAGGTCTGATTAGGGATTTTTTTTGGGCTTTCAGGGTGCGGCCATAATAAAAGTAATGATGCAAAATTAAAGATATAAAGAATTCATTGAGAGTTCCCGAAGATATTTTTTGATTTGGATGCATCCGAATAATGTTCCAAGCCGCCAAACTTCCAATAGTGTTATATATATTGACAATCAAGAGCGGATTAGGGTTAACGCGTTATCTAAGGAAAAATATATTTATGTCCTTTTGGAGACTTGAGTCATGAGACATAAATCGTGAGACGTGAGAAGTGAGTATTGTGATCTGAGAGGTGAGAACTAGGTAGGAACTGAGAAGTGAGACGTAAGAAGTGAGATGCGAAAAATGAATCGTGTGAAAAATAAAACTTGGAATGTGAATCGTTAGAAGTGAGACGTAAGAAGTGAGACTTAAGAATTGAGACGTGAGAAATAAGACGTGAGACATGGGACGTGTGAAGTTAGACGTAAAATGAGACGATATATTTATTTATTTTTACATAGTATTCCGTCTTACGACATAACTTGACGAACATAATTCCTAAAATTCACTCGGTCCATAGCAACCGTTCTCCAATTTCTCGGGCACCCCACGTTCGCCAGATCACGCTCCACTTGGTCTAACCACCTCGCTCGTTGCGCCCCGCTCGTCTTGTTCCTACCGGATTCGTAGCGAACACCTGTTTTGCAGGACAGTCGTCCGGCATTCTCGCAACATGTCCCGCCCAGCGTATCCGGCCAGCTTTCACCATCGTCTGGATACTTTGTTCGCCGTAGAGTTGCGCGAGCTCGTGATTCATCCTTCGCCTCCACACTCCGTTCTGCTGTACGCCGCCAAAGATGGTTCTTAACACTCGTCGCTCGAATACCCCGAGTGTACGCAGGTCCTTCTCGAGCAATATCCATGTCTCGTGCCCGTAGAGAACAACCGGTCTAATGAGCGTCATATACAGGTATACTTCGTGCGAGGGCTAAGTCTTGTCGACCGCAGTTGCTTGTGGAGTCCATAGTAGGCACGACTTCCGCTGATAATTCGCCTCCGGATCTCACAACTGGTATCATGGTGTCAGAGACGATATACGTGATTCATTATATCTCGCGTGAGCTTGCATTAGGTCTTTGAAACATCTTAAGAAATTCACAGAAAACTACTGCAAAAATTATCTAAACAACTTTAAAATTAGTATTTCACATACAGAATATGTTGTCCAGACTACAAATATTCTAAATGGAAAAAAGTTGCGACTAGTTTATGATTTTTTTTGTATTTTTTATAATAAAACTGTTTGATACATTTTGTTTTATACGACGAAATGAAAGCTCCCGCGAGATATGTTGGAACATGATAATTTTTTTTTAAACTCGTTGCAAGTTTTAAAGAATCTCAAATGTTGGTGCTATATTTCCATGTCCTCTATTTTCTAAAATACAATAGGTCTTTCCGTGCAAAAATCAATCAAAGTGATAAACAACATTTTGGCAGACCTTATGAATCAACTTACAAAATATTCAACGATGAGTGTTAAAAATGATCAGATGGACAATTTCAACATTTAATCTATATCAATTGATTTTGTCTCGGTGGTCGAGTGGTTAGCGTGGTGTGACGGTAATCGCTGGTCCACTGATGGCATGGGTTCGATTCCCATCTCGGTACTGAGTATTAAATGTTAATCTTAAGTTGTCCATGTGTCATTTATTCAGTCTGTAAGCCTAAATCGGCTAAGACGGTGTGTGTCTTTTTTTTTTTAAAACTTTAACCAGCAATAAGTTCAAAATCAGTTGAGTTACAAACATCCAATATATAAAAGTATTGAAACCTAGCTTAGATTGAAATTCATAACTCGTTTAGAAATGTTGCTGGTAATTTTGAGATTTCAGTTCAAAACTATGGCTGCATTTCTACTCTTAAATGGAAATGTTTATTTGATTTCCATTGCAGAGTTAAAACGAAACCCGAAAAGTTGTTTGTTTGTCATTTCATTCCAGTCTTTTCTAGCAATTGGCCTAATATCGTCCATAACTATTCAGCGAAATATGATGGCAATACATTTTCCCGAGCTCGCTCATCTCGAAGCACAAATCAAATCAATCGCTCGTAATTAATGACAGTTTTTATGCAACGCGAGAATCGGAGTCGCGCATTCGATTCTGAACTTTTCATCGTTTCTGGTGCACTGTACCTCCGTCAGAATGGTTCAGACTTTTGAATGTGCAGAATTCTCTCAATGTTTAGGGAGAACAATTTGAAGCGGTCTAGCGTCATTCAAAAGTTGATGGAATGCAAAGTCAAATATTTTTCCAATTTATACAACGCTATGCGATGCCCGGGCAAATAAATTGCGCGTTCGAGACTACTCGAACATTTCAATGCTCAATCATTCGGGCTGGACGACGAATTCGAATGGTCGTGATAAAACTGGTTCGGCGAAAATAAATTGCCAAAAAAAAAAAAACCGGCCGAATGTACCAAATGCGCCTATAATGGGAAGTTCGTAAGAAAAATCCACGTAAATATTGTGTTTTGTTGACCGAAAAGGTGGAAAACAATTCCAGCGAAAAATTACAGAGTTATGTTTCGGTTGAAATCGCTGCTTTGAGATAGTTCCCTGGAATGATCGAAAAGTTGCTGAACGATACAAGAGAGTTGATTAATAGTTGAAAGCTAGAATCTTGATTGTTTTGGTCGTTATTTGAAATTCACCCTCTACTGCATGCGAGCACATATATGTCATCGTTTTTTTTCTCACATTTCATAGCATTATTCGATTCTGTAAAAACATTCTTACAATTTCAATGGAGCAAAAATTCAATTACCAATTATAATAAAACCAAAAAACAAAAATTAAAAAATATTATCTAATTTCTCACACTATTTAAACGATAAAACAATGTTGCTGATTTTTTGCATAAATTGCTTAGTTCGAGAGTTCGAGGTCAATAAAGTTATTTCCGTTGACGAAAATAATTTTTCAAAATAAATTCATAGTCCATGCAGTAGAGGGTTAAATAACATTTCGTGTGTATGCGTTTTTGCTTCTTATCCATAAAATAACTAACTTTAAGTTACATTAAAAGTATTATGAATTGCATTTTTATGCAATTAAGCTTAAATAATTATTTCAAAAATGCCCCTTTTCTGGTTGAGATTGTGTTTTGAAGATCAACCTCCCTCAAAGGGCGTGCATGATATCTTTCCTAACCATTGGACTGAGAAAAGGTTAATTTCAAACAATCCAAATGGAGCGGTGGGAAAAAGTTTGAAATCATTGACAGCATTGAGCTAGTACCGACAAAAGTCAGAAGAGCGAAAACCACCCATGGTCTAGTTTAAATAACACCGAAAAGCTAGCAAAGAGAGAAAACAGAACCAGCGTTAGGGATGATAACAATCTAAACGATGCCAAATTCTATGTTTTCAACATTGTACTAATTTATTTCTTTTTATTTTTTCTCGTTCTTTCTCACATTTTCAGGTAAACGATGATGGTAGCTGATGAAGGTGAAGCGAAATGGAGGGTCAGCAAACGTTTAGGCGCTTTGCTCTTATCATTGGCGGTGGATCTTCACGCGTGTTTTAAGCACCGGGCCATTGCTTCATGGATCGAGGAGAGGGAATGGGGATGCGTTCTTATTAGGAGGAGTTTTGTGCTTCTGATCGGTTGAGCTACGTTTCTCCGAAAACGGAACACACAAATGGTGGAAACCTCAAATACGCATAATCAACAATTGGGGCTACGGTTTGGCTTCTTTGAGGCTAGCTAGTGGACATTAATTAATAAAGTTTGTTTGATGGAAATTAACGAACTATTGTTTCTTTTTCTATTGGAAAGATCTTGATCTGCTTGCGGTTTAAAAAATATCCAGCAAGCATAGCAATGTAAACATTTTTTAGAGATTCCAGTTCATTTGGTTTCGAGTTTATATAACAATAGTTTTAATGCTTTAGAGAAAATCTCCGGATGATAATTTTTTGAGTCGCTTACAAAATTACATACACTACGAAAAATACTATTATATATGCCATAAGATTCTCTTATGAAGTGGCGCCATTAGAAAAATCATTGAAATTCATAAGACTGTCTTAAGACGCAAATGAATTCTGCAGATGAACACCTTCTTCAATGAGAGGTAGTTGCTTTCCAATAGAGGGTCTTATAAAACAGGATATGCTGATTAAAGTTATTTGAAACAATTCATGTTAAAAAAAAGTATTATTTTATTGTTCGGCTTATTTGTTAGGAATTACATACGTTTTATCGTGATGGAATGAATGTGTTCATTATTTTTTCACAATGCCGATTTTTTGTTCTTTTTTTCATAAAAACTTCGTATGAAAATAGAAAGAATTTCTAAAAGACGCTTCATAAGACGAATCTTATGAAAATTATAATAAGAATTTGTCTGAGTGTATGAGATGAAGATGGATGATAGATACAAAAGGAATGTTAGAGATTTACAATATGACATTTTTTCCAACTTTACATTCCTCCCATTTAATAATTTTAATCATATCTTTGATATATTATTTCTTAACTCACTTAAATCACTTTCATCTTTATCATCAGTTCGATTATTCTCTTTTTTTAATCTGAATCAGTTTTCTTTCCTCATATCTCATATCTCAGATCGCTCTAATTTCTCTTATTCAATTTTGCGACACTCTGGTCTCTTACTCATTTTTGTCGTATCTCATTTCACTCATCTTTCTTATGTCTTATATGTAGTTCTCTCTCTATTTTTTCTTGTATCTCGCAAATTTTTCATTTCATTTCTATCTTTCATCCCTCTCGCTTATCTCGAATCGAAATTCTATAAAGGAAACGGTATTATTGTTTCAAAGAATAATTCAAAGAATTACTGTGTGTGAGTGGTGGAAAAGTATGCAAACACTGTCAAAAATGTCCACAAAGTTCAAATCAAGCATTGGGAGTGATGTAGATGATCGGCAACTACGGTTAAGGGTCATCAGGGAAGTCAAGTCTCATTTCAGAATTTTTAATTTTGGATAAGCAAAAAACTAAGTGTAGATCGTAGAAATGTCCAGAAAAAATTTATTACGATAAGCTGAAAGTGTTGCCTAGTTATAAGTCATGCAAACCTAACCCCAAAAAACAGATTTTTGCTATTTCCAGAGATCGTAAGCTGTATAGCTGGTACCGAGGCTATGAGACAGATGATTTCTGATAGAAGACAAAACTTATGAAAAACCCTATATCAAGCAAATTCCAGCGTTTGAATTCCATAACATGCCTGTTCGCGGTAAGGTTCCTAGCATATTAAAATATGTATTCGCTGTTTTTTTTTTGTATAAAATATAATGATTTACCAAGATTCTGCTACTATAGAAAAAAACAAAAAATTTCAAAACAAAAACTTCGGGTTTTACTGTTTTTAAAAGCCTAAAAAGAGTAATCTTGTATGTGCTGTTCGCAACCTACGACCTATACTGATCGATTATACTTTAATATTAATTTGATAACGGTTTCACTTCGTTATTGTCTAGTTTTACCAGCAGAAATTCCATTAAAACGCTTTTAAGTGGCTCAAAAATAATCATGTTTTGTTAATTTAGAAATAGCTGTACCCACTAAATTGCCCTCAGTTTCTTTTGAAAGAGAATAATTGGACCAAAAAGTAGCAGAAATTAAAGGAGGTGGATGCAGCTACCTAGAATACAGATTAGACGAAGTAAAAGTTGGAAACACTGATCAATATCATTACTGAAAAAAGTGTGCGCCGGCTGAAGGGAGGTACCTAGAGTAAAGTAAAAATTTTTCTTACAAAAAACGATGAATATTTTTTTTTAAATTTTTTCTTGAATTATCATAAGATAACCTTCATTTCCTTCATAGAAACTATTTCGATCAAACGAATGGTTTTTGAGATACACGCATTCTTAACTGTCCTATTTCTAAAAGAACTAAGCTTTAATGTAACAAACTACATGAATATAGGCATAGGCTAACAGTAAACTAAATTATAAATTATCAAAGACTTGTTTTTGGCATGTTCAAAAATCGTCAAATTAAAAAAAACCAGTGTAGTAGAATTGAAATAAGAACATAATTTACTACATAGTTTTTTTTTTCTTTTTTTTTATTTATTCTAATAATAATAAATACAACTAAAGAGCAGTGATTTAATACAAAAAGAATTGCTTTACCATTTCAAATGTTGTCATTACCATTATTTACATATGCCTTGATTATCATGTTCTTAATTTCTCTCAACGATTTTATTATTCATATCCCAAACTCACACTTTGCTTAACAAAACTCAAATCTACTGAGCTAGGAAAGCAAATCAATTCTGTTTTTGCTGTTTCGATTTCGATCTACTACGTGTTAAAGCACTTTGCGCTTCCAAGAAACTAGGAAAAGATGGAATTGTGACTGATCCCGAATCTGACTCAGTGGATGTTTCGGATCCATTTCTATTACTAGTTTTTGTTTCCTGCCGACCACGTTTCGCCCGCTCCGGATATTTTTTTGTTGGTGCCGAATCCATTTCCTTATCCAGTGCGTCCTGTCTTAGACTCTCTGGAATTGGTGTTCCCGAAGCCTCCGATGGATGTTTTAGAGTTCTCATTTCACTAATTTGCTCGTTTCCTTCCTCCCTGGTCACCTTTTCGCTGTTTTCTGGCACGATTTCAGATACTTCATTCCGCTCTTGTTCCAACAATTGATATAAAAAAGTAGCGTTTTAAATTCTGATTGTAAAAATAAGAAGTTTGAAGCAAATAATGATCACTATAAGACGGATTGATCGCCCATAGTACAATTTTACAATAGTGACTTTTTTGTTTGTTAACAGCTAAAAAAATACAAAAAAATAATTCTGTTTTATGTGAGTTTGGATAAGATTTTCTTCCTTAGCCCTTGAAAAATTGAATTGAATATCGTATTCTTTTTCATTGTTCTCAAATTTATGTTTAGATGAGCAAGCAATTGGCTTGTTCATTGTATTAAAAAAAAAAGAAAATAAATCGGAAAATGGCTCTAAAATCCATCTACATTAAGGTATTTTAGAAAACCAAAAGAGCGCCTAATATTATCTTTTTTTTAATCGTTTGCATTGACTTCTGCATTTAAATCATCAATTTGTTTGTAATCAGTCGATACCATCAAAATTGTACGTGGTTTTACCCTTTGAATTTCTTATCAAGGCACGCTCCTGGCAACTAGAAATTAAACAACTTAAGTTAAAGTGATGTTCACAAAATTCATAAGGTCATGTTTATACACCTAAATACTTTTTTTTTGTAATTTAGGTCCACGAAACATAACGCTTTCGGTATTAAAAATGTTCAATACATTTTAATCCTTACCTGACGTCCAAAAATTAATGTTTTTTTCTAAGCGTTTCGAGTCGTTCAACTTGGCGTGTAAAGAGCAATTGCATTAATTTATATCAAAAAAAATCCTGGGATTTGTTGTAAATTCAATCAAACTATCAACCATTATGTCGTATGATAATACTAGGGTAAAAAGAGTAGGAAACTGATGAAGATTTCCTTAATGAGATGACCAAAACAATTCTGATTCGTGTTTTTTTTTTCATGATGTGATGTTCAGTGAATTTCGTTTGTCGTCGAAATCATTGAACGTCACAACAAGTTGCATTGTGCTGCTGAATTGATACTCACTCCTGTGAGTATCAATTTAAACTGATTATCGAAAAATTTGCAACTAGGTGTGATTTTATTTCTGCGATGCTTCGAAAACCTCAATGCAGATCTGTTCTTCGTTTTGTGCGCAATGACATAATTATTGGAACGAAGATAAAATCAATCTGCACATAACGCGTTGAACTTGGAAAAAAATCAGCAGATCGGTTTTTTTCGAAGCAAATTTACGCACGTCTGTTCGTTAAAAGAAATTCATTATTCGCATGTGGATTTTTTCCAAAAACAAATAAACATGCACTGCGATTTATTCTAAGTTGAAGAAAAAAAACAAAATGATGACTTTTTCGTTTCACGAACACTTATTCCTGCTGGAAAACGGGATGTCGAAAAATGTTTGTGTTCTTTCATTCAAAAGAATAAAGGTGTTCATTTTTTTTGTTTTTATAAATGCAGTTTCTACTGTTTTTATTTGAACTAATGAAAAAGAAAGATATTCTTAAAATACCTCTGAAAAATTATATCGATATAAAAAAGCGATTCAGAAGATGTTTCTCAGAAAATTAACTATTTACTTTGTTATGAGTTTCTCTTATCCATTACAGTCACGATATTTTTCTACAACCAAAAGGAAAGATTCAGTTTGTTTCTTAAAATTGAGTATCTTTCAAATTCTGTGTACATGAAAACATGTCATCAATTGATGGTTTGGGTAAAACAAGCGTTTTTGTTTACTCCACCAATCTAAAATGTTCCATCATCACACGTTCGTTTATTGCCAAATTTGATACCATCAAAGTAATGGCAAACTTGCATTTGACATGATTTGATTTAATTTTTCAGCTGTACAAAAACCTTATTCTTTGCCAGCTTTTCTTAAATTTGCCAAAATATATTCACAAAACGTGAGTAACCTTAACATGAAATATTTAGAGTACGGTGCAATAATGGGTTACTTTGATCACTTTTTTTCATTCATTATTGAATATTTCGGAAAGAGTAGCTGTTTCGTAGTAAGTAAAAGTTTTTTTCACTGAAGAGAAGAGTGTATATCATGATCATTGATTTCTGAATATTTAAATAACATTAGTTGCTACAATCAATTTGATCACCATGATTTTAACGTATCTCAACATCTCCAAAATAACTGATGTGGTGCCAATTTGCAAAAAAAGGAATAAAAACATCGATTGCAAGACCAAACTGCTTCTTTACGTATTCTATCGAAAATATTTGAAATCTTAAGATGGACAGTGATACTGCATAATATAATAAACTGTACTAGAAAAGTTAGCAACAAAATCATAAGAATTTTTTACATTTTCCAATTCCCTTGGCTCTCCCACTATTCTTATTTTTTTTTCATAAAACTTTATCATTTGATAGGGTTCCTCGCCATTTACCCTCTACTGGTTTCCTAATAAAAAATGTCTCTATTTTTTCAAATATAGAAAATTTATAACAAAATGACAATCAAAATAACACTAATACTTTACATATACTGAAGAAGAAAGTGTAACTTTTACATAAAACAACCCGTTTAATTCAAAGTGCTTTGATTTCGTTAGGAGAGGTGTTTGAAAATAATTCCATCACCGGTTGTCTTTGAACTTTGAACACTCATGGATATTTCTCTCTCTCCAAAGTTTTAAATTATCCCATCTCATCAAAAAAGTGAAATTTGGGCTTGATTGTATCTCATTTGATAGAACAAATGTCTTCTGAGTCGCTGGTCACGGGTATAAGCACAAATGTAAGTATCGTATGCAGTTGAGATGAATATATTTTTCAAAACAAATTGTCTAAAGTCGCGAATAACAAACACAGTGATAAGTTAGGCCGAAACATTATTCGAAAACTGGAAAATAATTTAATACCTAGTGATTTTCGTTTTTGTATACTAGCATTCAAATCGGATATCAAATTGATCAATAAAATTTAACATATACATGAATTTGAAATTTTTAAGAACACCGTTGTTTGAAATCACCTCATATATAATATTTGGTATCGAATACTTTCGAATTTGTATAGTGTTTCCAAACCAATTTATGCAATCTTTAATTGCTGCTTTCGAGTTTTGAATATTTAACCCTTCAGTTAACAGCTCTATACTTTAGATATATATTGTGAATGCCTTTTGAAAATAAAACAAAAAAAAAAAACGCGTGAGAGCTAAGTAAAAGTTCACAATGAATGTAGCCCCAGCTCAATGGAATTATTTTAAGATTAGCCATCTTCATAAAGAGATTTATCGAACCTTTCAATCTTAATTTCGCCTCTCTATTATTGGCTCGCACAATCGCTGCGCTTTTTCTGATCGAGCGAATGTGAAACACGCCAATCTGCAACTCCAGATGCCAGAAGTAGTCTTTTTTCGTCGACCGGGGAAAATCTCGAAATCATCCCCCCACTCGTTCCAGCCGAGATCAAATCAGTGCAAACTTTTCGGACAGTTTCCGTAAGGGATCGGAAAAAGTAATCTCGTGAATTTCAAACCACCCATCTTCCGGCCCCGAAGGAACGTCCGTTGACAAAACAATCAACGCCTCAACCGCCGACCTCCCGAAAGTTTTCCTGCATCACAGACACTCACACACATCCATTGAAAGAGTTTAAGGTCGTCCGGCTGGGATATCAACATGTCAGCGGCAGATTTGACAAGTGCGTTATTCCGCCAGCCGAGAATCCCGAGAGTGTGGGATGAGGGTTATTGTTGTGTTCCGCATCAGAAGAGTTATGACACTTGTCCTCGCTCATCACCGCTTAAAAGAAAGGGAACAGTTTCGAGCTTTCGTTGACGACGGACGTGGTGGGGGGCTGTCAATTTGAGTGAGAGGCTGAAGTTTTCGCACCTTTTCGACAGTTTATGGTCGGTTGTCAGTTAGGTACCTTGGTATGTTGAAAGAATGTTATAATTTATAAAAATTTTAAAAAGAATAATGAAGAAAATAGTGGGATAAGTGAAAGGGACAACGGAAGAAGTAAACAAAATCAAATACATTAAGAGTCGGATTAAATAGAAGAAACTTTCAGAAAAAAATCTGGTTGGAAAAGTTTTTTTTTGTGTTTTTTACACACATTTAAACGAACCTTTTCATTTTTTAATTTTAAAAGTGGATAGTTACAAACGATCTTTTATACTTTGTTATACAAAAAACTACAAATCATTTATATTTGAAAGCTTGTGATATAAGTAGCTCAGTTGGCAAGTCGGTTGCCTGCGACGTCTGCGAGCCCACGAGTGAACATTGTACTTCTTTTGAACCTTTAAAAGAAAAAAAATCGACATCTCTGAAAACCGTGCATCGAGCCAAACAATGAGCCGGACTATCGACTTACAAGAAGGTAGTGACTCCAAATCGCGATGATAAACAAAATACGACGGCCAAAGCGCGATCCAGGAGGCTGTACAAGACGATGCTGACGAAGTGTGACTGCGTGGAAATGGACGACGAAACCTACGTCAAAGCCGACTACAAGCAGCTTCCAGGACAGGAGTTTTATACGGCAAAAGGAAGGGGAAAGGTAGCAGATATTTTCAAGCACATGAAACTGCCAAAGTTCGCGAAGAAATATCTGGTTCAGCAAGCCATCTGTACCTGTGTCTTGAAAAGCAGCATTTTCATAGCTTCCGGGACTGTCAACCAAGATTTTTACGTGAAGGAGTGTTTGAATAAACGTCTGCTGCCTTTCCTGAAGAAACACGGTTGATCCGTACTGTTTTGGCCGGATTTGGCATCTTGCCATTACGGTAAAAAGGCCATGGAGTGGTATGCCGCCAACAACGTGCAGGTGGTTCCGCAAGAGCTCCGCCCAATTGAGAAATACTGAGCTATTGTAAAGCGGAACCTAAAGAAGAACAAAAAAACTGCTAAGGACGAGCAGCAGTTCAAGGCAAACAGGCTTTCTGCGGCGAAGAAGGTGGACAAGGTGGCTGTACAAAATCTGATGGCAGGGGTTAAACGTAAGGCCCGGCAATTCGGATTGGAAAAAGCGGAAGCCTAACTGAATATTTTCCAGAATTTTATACTAATTAAACTTGAAAAAGAAATTCAATTTGATTTTTAAAATTAACGATTTTGACCGCATCACCCTTTACTATTGTTAAGGTAATAAGACATGGTTAAAATAGCATACATGTACTCAACTTTATCGAGCTTCCGAACTGTGGGTGGGTGTTCTCATAATATAATTTGCATTATGGAAGTCCTGTAGCTGTGCACAATCTCCAGGTTCTATCTAAACTAAACCAAATCATACACGTAGGTAACGTGAGTCGGTATTTTTTTTTTTGCTCCAACCTACCTCCAAGATTAAAAACATGACGCACAGGCTCACATGCACACGGTTGAGCTGAGTAGCAAATGAAAAATGTCACATCACACGTGTGATCACACACATGCAACTGTGTCAAATCAATTTTGTCCTCTTATTTTCAATTTTCTATTTCCACACTTTTTTATTCCTGTTGAGACCCCAGCTGAATGTACATATTCCTGCTCGGTTGGTTAAACTGGAGCTGTTCCACAGTTTTTTTTTCTTTTTTGCTCTCTGCATTTCCTGTTCCCCAACCGAGCTCCCAACTCAATTAAGGATGAAAATCCTAGCGGGTGCAATTTTTTACTCATCCCTTGCTCCTTCCTTTCTTTCTTCCACTTTTCCACCCACCAATCCACACAAAATGGGACCAGTTTAATATAAAGTGCTGGTAAACGTGCAGCAACATTTTAAACATGTCCCAGAAGTCTCTAATCCCTGCTAGCTGCAGAATAACAACGAGAGTGAGCGGGTTTTCATATTTGTGATCATAATTTGTCTTCGGGAGTTCTTTTAGGAATAAATATTTTAAAAAAAATTGAAAATCTTTTGAGAAAAATTTCTTTGCAAACTAAATAAAAAAATACGCTCTAATAAGTTGTTCGACCAAGAAACAACAATAAAAAAAGTAAATGAAAAATAGTTGACCCTTAAATTGAGGAATCCCCACATCCCCCCGGGTTTCTGGAAATCTACGATGTTCACTCGCTGCTGCTGTTGGAATTCGTAGCCATATTCGTAAAAACAGGAAGAAGAAACCCACGTAAGAGATGGCAGAAGGTTTTCGGAGTGAAGTCTGACCATCGTCACTTTTGTGTGTAATGAATAAAATATGCAGATAAAATTAGACAAATGGGAACGAGGGAGCATATAAATTATTCTCTTTCTAGAGCCCGAGGAGCAGCTTTGAGGTATCCCCAGCTTGTGTATGTGTGTTAAGTAATTTAGAAAGAAATTTTGTCTGGTTTTTGATTCTGCTTCTGGCCGGTTGGTGGTTCAATTTCTCAAACGAGGAAAATTTTCCGGAGAGGTATTTTAAAGGTTGATCAAATTTTGGAGCAGCATTCTAAACAGCAACAAAACCATTCCTCAAGCTTTTGAACCCGAGAAAAAAAAACTTTCAATTCCGTTGACTTGGTCTTGTTTGAAGGCTTTCCCCCTTTTGAGTGTTTTAAAATAGGCATCCCCCCTTTTTCAAAAATCCAAAATAAATGGAAACAGAGACAGTTTCACTGGCTAAACTTTTCATCGAAAATGTTCTTGGGGCTCAGACAAAAGCGACAAAAAATCCGTGCGATGTGCATAATAATCGTACAACTTTTGAAGAAAAAAGAAACACCGAATGTCCTTAGATCGTGAAAAAGGAGCTGCTGTCCTTTAGAAACTGACGAGGCAAGGGGAGAAAAAAGCAAAAGAAAATCTCTCACCAGCTATGAATACCAAATGAAGCGGCCTATATATAAGCCATGGATGGATTTTTGTTTTCGGTTTTATTGAAAAGAATAAAGTGCGAGCTGACAAGCAAACGAGAACACAAGCCGGAAAAATGAAAAAAAAAACTTGCAGAAAAGAAAGTGGAAACTCGCTGGGGAATTTGTTTCGTCCATTCGAATTTTTGCTGTCGCAAAATAAAGTCTCAAAGGGGTTCTCGAGAACCCCCCGCATCAGGATGACGAATCTGTTACGGGTTTTGTCATATTCGTCAATTCTGCTGATGATTGTAGGGCGACCATGCAACTAAAATCACAAAAATTGCTTATAATAATATCCTTGATTTTTTGGTATACATTCCTTTTGATCTTTTTTCCTGATTTAGAAATTAAAAAAATAACTGCTTTTAACCAATTCGGTTGTGTTATTTGAATAAAAATAAATAAATGGATCAATTGAAGTTCCTCCTGCGTAGTTTTCGGCTAGAGAGATACAAATCTTTCATTTTTATATTATAAACAACCATTTTATTTTTAACAGGTTCCGGTACTGAAGCGAAATCAGGTTGGGGTGACATGAAATCATTTAGATAATTTCATCTATAAATTAAAATGAACAAATTTTAACCCTTCAACTGTTGAATATCTATAAAAACGTTTGAATAACTTCAAAGGATTGAAAAAGGTTTTTTTTTTCAATAATGTGAAAGAGAATATTAGATGTTTAAACTGACATTCAGCAATCAAGTTTACAATTTTATTGACATCGACGGTTCTTGAAAAACCAGAAAAAGCATTCCAGGTTTCCTGGTTTAACCTAGAAGTTCCCAGATATTTAAGGAAAATATCGAGGCAAGTCCGTATCAGCCAGGATGCCTAGATGCCCCGATTTTATTAAAACCTACCCGGTTTTTGTCCGGATGTATTCACATAAATTGCTGAATTTCCCAAAAAATTTAAATTGAGTAATGATAAGTTTTCAATCTTCCATCCCAAAACGAATTTTTCTAAATTATTTTCAACAAAATTAATGAGATATTTTTTTAAGCACTGAACACAATTTCATGTGCTTCGACGAAAAAATAAAGTTCAAGAGATTTTTCCTACATTTTTCTTGATTTTGTTCAAATCCGAATAAATTTTGCCCAAAATTGTTCGGATAATGCCCGGTTTAAGACCCGAATGAACACTCAGGGTTTAATAGGCCATTAACTAAATTAAAAAAAAAAATTCCGGTTTTTGTATTGGAACATTTGAAACTGACAGGCCCTAAAACGATCAGGAAAATTTCTGGAATGTATAATATTAAATTCCATCGTTTTTGGCACCGCTCGAACTCGATTCACACAGAATGGCACACACATTGAATTGCTCTATCAGATAAACATTTTTACTTTGTGAAACAAATTTCATAAAATAAAATCTGCCAGTCTTTCGTTTCATGTTTACTTCATGCCAATCTTTTGCGCTTAGGTATTCTTGTCTTATTTATAAAAATAGAAGCGTTTTCTCTACAACACCATCACGTTAAACGGACGGTCGGAATAAGGTGAAGTTTTGTATCCGAGGGTTTTTTGGGTCAGAGATGGATTTTATAATTGTTTCAAGAATCTCATAATTAAGGGAAGGGAGGCCCTATACAAAATCATCCTAAATGGAATAAAGTTGAACAATTTTAATACGATTTTGATAAAAATTGACTCACGAGCACGAAGAAGTTATGCACGTGTCGATGAAGTTAAACATTTATAACGATTTTCTGATTTAAAGGTAAAACGAAGTTTACTGGGTCAGCTGGTTTATTATGAAAATAAAACAATTGCTGTGGTAACTATTGTAACTATGGTAACGCACTATGAGAGCTAGTCATACAAGCACGCAGACATACATATATTCAAAATGTTTTTAACAATGTGACTGACATTTCTGTTGGTTGCGATCATTAAATCATAAGTTAACATTTCACAATCCCTTTTTGAAAGGGACTTATATGTTTATAAAAGAGGGGGGATATCATACATGTATTTATACGGAGCTCAGGCCTCTTTGAAAACTAGTTTGCACGTTTTATAATCCTATCTTTCCGAAAATCTGAGAATATTCACCTCGTGGAATTGCTATATTGAATTGCTTGGCAAAAGTTTTCAAACTGTCGATCTTTAACGCAATGAACACAGTTTCTTCTCATATCATCAATGAATGTCAGCATGGTTTTAGAAAAAAAGAGATCAACTTTGTCAAACCTGATGGTTTATGTCCCCTTCTACGTGGACTTCTCAAAGGCTACTCCACAAGCCCCTGATTGATAAATTGGACATAATAGGACTCCCAACTTGGCTGGTGAAATGGCATGAATCACATGTTCAAGGCAGAACTGCTTTCGTCAGAAAAGGTCACATCAAACTCCCAAACATGATTCCATCATGTGTTCCTCAAGGCAGCCATCTGGGTTCACTTTTGTTCAATCTCTTCATAAACGGTTTTTGTGAACTTTTCGATTCCAATTTAGTTTTCTATGCAGACGATCACAAAATGTACCGCTCAATATTACGTTCAGCAGAAGTATGGTTGTAATTTCGCATGGATACACAGCTGATAACGTGGCTATTGAAAAAATTGTGTCTTTTCGAGATCTCGGTGTTATTGTGGATAGGTCCCTAACATTCAAGGAACATTTAGCTGTAACGGTGGCAAAAGCAAAAACAGTCCTGGGATTTTTGGTCAGGAATACCAAAGGATTCAGTGACACTACAACTCTCAAAGCTTTATATTGCTCGCTTGTTCGCTTTGGATTGGAGTATAAAGTTCAAGTCTTGGCACCAAACACAATCGGAGGATTGAAGCTACTCTAGTTAGTTTAAAAGCGATTCCTGAGGTACGCACTGCCTAACCTACCATGGAACGAACCTCAACGCCTTCCACATTACAATGCTCGACGTGGAATCTTAAACATCGAACCGATTGGTTCACGTATTATACTACTTCGTCGTCTGTTTATATTCGATGTCATATCCGGTAATGTTGATTGTGCTTGCCTCGTCGAAATGATACCGTTTCATGTCCGCCCTCGTTCCTTACGGGGTTTTGAGCCTCTAAGATTGAACATCTTTGGTAGGGATGAATTTTATAACCCGTTTGACATACCTTGTAAGTTCTAGAGCTAGTTTTGATTACGTCTTATGAACCAATCTAAACAAAATTGAGTTAATGGCTGCAAACGATTCACAAACATGTATTCTAGCTTATAGGTAAAAAGTTGGTTTCATTCCTTGAGTGAAGAAATTTTACAGATTGATTTGAACTTAGGACGTATGATGCCTTTCTTATTTTCGAGTGCAATTGGGTTTTTTCGACTTTTTGCACTGCACTGCATTGGCGTACAAAAAAAAGGTCCCAAAACATCTGTTCGACGTGTTGGGTTTAGCGACATTTTCTCAGAAAAAGTTTTGGCGAGTGTTGAAAAGTTTAAAAATTTCAACAGAAACTGTTCCAAAAAAACAGAGGCAAAATAAAGTGTCCAGATAAGTACAGCTTCAAATAATTCATACTGAAGGCAAGCAAGAACGATTGAACAATGGGTATGGCCTTCTTCAGCCTTCAACGCCTCTTGCAAACGCTTTGGCATACTTTCAACAAGGTTGTGCAAGTGTTGTGGGTCGAGTTCTTCCCACGCATGCTCCAGGGCAACAAAATAAGTATTTTTATTTGTCACACCAGTCTTATCAATCAGAGCATCGAGGATGGCCCACAGATTTTCGATGGGGTTCAGATCAGGACTTTGTGGGGGCCATTCAAGGGATTTGATGCGGCAGGAACAGAAAAATACTTCGTCAGCTTGGCCGTATGCTTCGGATTGTTATCCTGCTGGAAAACGAAGCGCTCTTCGAGGCCTGTCTTGATGAGGGATACCTCGAAATTTTCCCGTAGGATATTGCAATTTGTCATGATTCCGTCAATTTTTACCAAATTGCCCACCCCACCCCAAGAAAAGTACCCCCACACCATCACCTTACCTCCTCCGTGCTTGACTGTTCCTTGGATGCGGTCTTGGAGCTCCTCACCCGACTTGCGCCACATATGATCCTGCTTCTTCCGGTTGAACAGCTCGAATTTGGATTCGTCGGCCCACAACAATGTTTTCCAGTACTCGAGCTCTTTATTGGCGTGTTCCTTGGCGAACTTGAGCCGCTTAGCCTTGTTCACCTGGCTGATGAAAGGCCTTCTCACTGCGATCTTGCTATGGTACTCCTTTGCATGGATGCGGCCACGGACAGTACGACGCAATACCGAAAATTGAAGCTCTTCCTGTATCTGCCGGATCGTTATTATTGCGTTTTTCTTCACTTCCAGAATGATTTTCTTGTCCGTTCTGGCATTTGTCTTGGGCTTCAGTCCTCTTTCCGGACGATCCACCACCGATCCGAACGTTTTCAACTTCTTCATGATTATTGATACCGCTGTCTTGCTGATTTCGTAGTGCTTCACCACTTCCCGGTGCGTTTGACCGTTATTCACATCACGCACAACCAGTTTCCGGATGGACAACGGAATGGAACCAGAAATCAATGCGTTCTATTTTACAACTTATTCCAATGTAGACACCTGTTTGAATACTCCAGACCCAAGCCAGTTGTTTATGAAACGTCAAAATACTCAAAACAAACAAATTCAAGGGGCCTCGCGATGGAAACTTATCGAAATTATATTGATTATTGAGTTGGGCACTTTATTTTGTCCATTTTTTTTTGGAATATTAACTGTTTTTTTATTAGAATTACTTTCTTTTTTACCAGCGCAACATTAAAAAAATTGAAAAGAACATAACAAACAATATTTTAAAAATGATTACGATGTGTTTTCGTTGAATTTCAACCAGAAAAATAAAAGAATTGATAAAAAAATAATTTGGACACTTTATTTTGCCACTATATATTTTTTGATTGAACTGATTTTCAGTTTCATAATTTTTCCACCCCAGTGACCGCCACCAAAACTAAAAGCTAGAAACCGGAGATTCAGTAGAACGCATATCACCCGTAAGAATCTAGACAACGCAGCTTAGATTCAAACGTAAGATCGCTTTTGTTATGCTCTCTTTTGGGGTTCTTGGTCCAAAGATAAATCTTCCAAAACACATGCATCATTCTTCAAACGTTCATCCAATGTAAAATTAACAATAGTACATGAAGCTTGTTAGTAAGAGTTAGCGATGTTTGGGACAGAAGAAATAAATTTTTGAGATAAATTTGTCCAGTATGCAAAACGAAGTTTGAATCAATAACAAAATGCCAAAGGTCGTAAGTGCAGTTTACTAGAAAAACTAATGCCGTTTTCGTTTTCTCCACTGGCGCGGGACAAAACTTTTTCTGAATAAACAAACATAATCGTCACCCGGGACGATGCAAATATACGGTTGCTATACTCACCCTTATGTTTACCTCCAACACTGACAACTTCTACGGGTTGCATTGCAACCGTCTGCTTAAGGTTCAAACTGGTGGACTTCTGAATTAATAAACGAACACAATGACAGCACTTAGGGCAAAACTCGTGGCTAACTAGGTTGCCGCTGCTAGGAAACGAAAACACTATAAATTTGTGCACTAGCTTAATTTTCATCTATTTCCGCTTCGCATACCGATTTTGAAAGACAATTCTGAGTGATATTCAAAATTGTAGAATTAAAAACAGATTACAAAACATCAACAGCGATTTTCTCGAAACATGTCAGGTGGCTCATTCGACCTAATCAAATCAAACTCTAGAATTGTTCTACCAAGTGTATGAATATTTCGATTTCCACATAAGTAAAGATAGTTTTAAGATGAGATTAAGAAATCAGTCCGTATGACATTAAATTGCCGTAGACTGTGATAAAAAATAAATAATTGATATTCATAGAAAGTGGGTCCGAAAAACTAACAATGGTGATATTCCCAAAAAGCTCCTAATCTTTAGACCGAAACTGAACTCTTCAGAACTTATTAGAATATCCACGTAAAACATGAAAAAATCAGCTGGATCTAAATGATCTCGACCCACAACTTTGATTATTTAATTTTTTTATGATTTCCTTAATTTTCTCATGTTTAATATCCTCATTAGTGACTGTGCAGTCACTCTGTATTTTTTAAAAGATTAACGTTTACAACAATATATTGAACGTAGAAGTTTTTTGTGTGTTATTAGTGATCCAAAATTTTGATTTTTAGTTTTTTTTTCATCATATAGATTTTTTGCAATTTTGCTTCATTTTTCAAATTCAAGAGTGGGAGGGTTCTGATATGTGAACTTTTTTATACAAATTGTCCTCTTTCTACGAAAAATTTATTTTAAATTTTCTCCTATTTTTGTCCGCATGATCTCTCATAGTGCAACACAGAGCCATGTTTTATTGATTTTCTATGTTTTCTCTGCAGCTTTGATCATGCGGTTTGACAGCTCTGTGCGCCAGTGGAGATCCTCTCGAAAAAAAAGCTTTTTCCAGTGATCCTTTTAATTTTTCATATGAAGCCGTTAAATTAAAGTATTAATATGCCAGATTGTGCGAAGCCGAATGTACTTTTCTTTTCCAAAAAGTTGTCCAATATTTTGCCATTACGAAAAATCAGTTCTTGAATGATCTGTCAAAATCAATGTCCAAGTAATCCCCATTGATATAATAAGGTTGCCAGAATTTTTTCCACACCCATCCGGGCCTAGCAATTCCGGGCATTTTTTCAAAAAAACCTGGCAAAATCCGGGCATGGATTTCAATTTTTCAAATCCAAAAACCGGGCAAAAACCGGGCAAAATTTAGATGTAATTATACATAAAAGCAAAGAAAAAATGCAAAAAAATTGAAATTAATATTTTATCAATTTAATTGCAGACTTCCAAAAACTTTTTGGAACACTAGAATATTTAAAGGTTTATAAAAGTAAATCAGCGAAATTATTTGAAACAACTGTTGAAAATTTCCATACCGTTAATCGATTTTGCTGAAACTTACTCGAAAACTTTGATTTTTTTTATTTCTTTGTGAAAATTGTGAAAAAATCCGGGCAATATCCGGACTTTTTTCACGATATCCGGGCAACCGGGCTGGACCGGACTTTATCGAAATTTTGCATCAAATATCCGGGCAAACCCGGATAAAACCGGGCAATCTGGCAAGCTTATGATATAATCATTATGACATTTATCGTCAATTAAATTTCAATACCGGATAAACAATGAAACGATTTTTTTAAATCAAAGTAAAGTTTCCAAATAAAACAAGTATGCTTATAACAGTTTGAATTAAAAAACTTGAAGAAGGAATTTTTTACAAAGCGCTTCATGAGAAGTTTTCGTTTAGAGTTTTTAACGAATTAAAAAATCTAACAAAACTAGAATCTTTGAATTGACATCGTATTGAGCTAACCTTTTCCAAACCAAATTGAAGTATACTTTTATCCGGTTACTCTATTCGCAACGCAGCCCCAGTTTTGTTTTATTGCTCATACCAACCCGATTTCGTATGGCCAGAAAGAATTTTCCCACCGCCCGCGGCCATAAGGAAGATGATGGAAATTTGCCTCGCGGCTATGCACATTTTGTACCCAATAGCGAGGACGCTCGTCTGGGGAAAACGTGCGTCCAGAATAGGAACCTACATAGGAACATAAATACGTTCATGCATGCCCATCATGATCATGATTTGCGTATGTACGTGTGCACGCACGAGGGGTGACTGGATGATTCAATTACGTCACTCATCTGTCGCAAAATGGCGCCTCTGATGAGTGTCGAAATATGCGTCGTGTGATTTGCATAAAAATGAGTAACAGGTACGCGGCTTTTTCAGGGGCTTTCTTTTTCGGTGAATCCAGTTTAGTTTTTTATTCTGAGAGACCCAGCAGAGCGTTGCTTCCGAGAAAATTGATGATTCCATTTTCAACAGATTTCGTCACGATTTTTTTTCCGAGTTGTCTTTATCAGGTTGATGATGTACTGAATACTAAAAATTAATTTCATATCATATTATCATGTTATGTTACTCTATGTCGTCAGATGTCATTGCTAATAGTACAATATTTTTTATTAGATGTATGTATGAGGAAACATTTAGGTTTTTGCACAAAAGTTGATGTACAGATTAGTTGAGTGCTGTGACAATTAATTTCTGTTTTCGATTTGGCAGTCGACTTTGACTGTTATTAAAAAAGTTTTATTATTAGGCATCATCAACCCCAACAAACAAGCTTGGTATCAGGTAATCAGTAGTTTGTGTCTGAATATTAAAAACCAATTCTGATAATATGGATGACAAGAGTATTATTTATCGGCACGGAAAGCCACAACCTCGCTTAATCGAACTTATTTTTCCAAATTTTAATATTATTCGAAGCAAGGAAAAATCTTTCAGATGAGAATGTGACATGTGTGATAATTTGTTTTAACGATTTATTCAAAATATTTGCCAACTTTAAGCTGAAAGATGCCTCCCGGAAGATTTTTGCATATTTTAACCATCCAAATTGCTTTCCGTGCCAGTGGCCGCTAGCTTTTGATGGTAAAACTACAGGAGCCATAATAATTAATATGGATATTAGCTTCTCGGTCAACTTTCTCTGTTCGGTCACAAATAGGCGAAGGTTTTGCAATAGTTTGTGTCAAGCTCAGGACAAAATGCCGTGGAACAACCGGATAAGGTCAAAGAGTGGCTGTTGTTACCTGCTTTCGGAGTATTTAATTAGCAACATCCAGCAAGTTCTGAACGGTAATATGAAATTAATTAATATTTCACTGGATTGATACATCATTGTTTCTCGAATGCTATCTCTGCTAACACATCTAGGCATGTGTACGTATGTAGGTGGGAGTAATAATTTTCAATTTAGATAGCAATTTGTTTGTGCTTTTGCAGCGTATTTAATTTACAATTCATTCATTGTAGAAGTGATTTTTTTATCGTTTTGCTTTATAATATAAATCAATTCAATTGAATTCGATACATCGGTAACAACGAGTGCAATTATCAAATAATATTAATTGCTCTTTTCCTGATCCAGCTAACGAACAATCGTGCACTAATCACTTAAACCCACACTATCATTAGGGAATTAAAAATAAATAAAAAATTAAATTATCATGAGATTATTACCATAACTTAAGCTTGCCAGATTGCCCGGATTTATCCGGGTTTGCCCGGATATTTGATGCAAAATTTCAAGAAAGTCCGGTCCGGCCCGGTTGCCCGGATATCGTGAAAAAAGTCCGGATATTGCCCGGATTTTTTCACAATTTTAACAAAGAATCCAAAAAAAATCAAAGTTTTTGAGTAAGTTTCAGCAAAATCGATTAACGGTATGGAAATTTTCAACGGTTGTTTCAAATAATTTCGCTGATTTACTTTTATAAACCTTTAAATATTTAAGTGTTCCAAAAACTTTTTGGAAGTCTGGAATTACATTAATAAAATATTAATTTCATTTTTTTTTCATTTTTTCTTTGCTTTTATATATAATAACACCTAAATTGTGCCCGGTTTTTGCCCGGTTTTTGGATTTGAAAAATTTAAATCCATGCCCGGATTTTGCCAGGTTTTTTTGAAAAAATGCCCGGAATTGCTAGGCCCGGATGGGAGTGGAAAAAATTCTGGCAACCTTACCATAACTCAATTAACTAAATTGAAATTAAGTAACAGAACCGGGTGTTTTGACTATTAAAGTGGAGGAATTTTCGATAAATTCATACTTGAGGTTTTGTTGTCCATTTCACTTTTTGATTTCAATTGCTTATCTTTTTTTATATTTTTCTTCTGAATTTGATTTTGGCTTGAGAAAAGATATCTCATTATAATGGATGAAATCGAATTCGCCGCATTGACATCGAATGGCGTTGATATATTTGACAACTCAAAATTTGTATAGTATTAATACTTAAGCGTGTTTTTTTTAAATATTACGACTCTGTATTAGTGAACCGGTATTAGGCCGGAACAAATGCCAAATTTTTCTTTTGTCAACATCACCCCCTCCCCTCTCTTCAATTTCTGAAAATTCCGAAGGAGGGAAGGCATAAATTTTAAGGTATTTTATTGGGAAAATTAATGAATTTATCCAAATTTCAAACAGTTGAAAAAGCGAAAGTCAAACTGTAAAGTTGGGAATTGTATCAATGCTTGTATTTGAGTTTTTTTTTTAATTTTCGATCTTAAATAACTCTATTTATCGATTTTGTGACAAAAAATTATTTCGAATTTGCTCCGGCCTCATAAGAAAAACGATGTCTGAAACACAAAATTCAAATTGATGAAAAAGAACTGTCAGAATACATTTCAATCGATCGATGCTTTCGCAGCAGAGCTTTCAGCTTTCACGATGAGAATTCAACCAAAGAGAGTGTGTATTGTGATTGTTGTAGTAATTCTGACAACTAAAGCTTAGTTCTTTTAGAAATGGGACACTTTTTTTTTTATTATAGCTCGTTTACTGGTAATCGGACATTCAAAATTTTGACAGCATTTTGCTGCCTGTGAAAAGTACTTTCCGAGCAAATTTTTGTCAAAATTTAAAATTGACGCGTTCTTGAGATATTTACGAGGCGAGAGAAGAAATGTTGGACCGAAAAGTAGCAGAAATTGAAGGAGGAGGATGTAGCCACGAAAAATACAGATTTAACGAAGTATCAGTTTTAAAAACAGATCAATACCATGACTGAAAAATGTGTGCGCCGGCCGATGGGAGGTACACAGAATAAAGTGGAATTTTTTATTACAAAAAGCGATAAAAAAAAAATTCAATTTTTTTATGAATTGAGATTACTTTCATTTCCTTCATAGAAAGTATTTAGATCATACGAATGGTTTTTGAGATACACACATTCATAACTGTCCCATTTCTTAATGAGCAGAGCTTTATTTTCAAAGCTCCTCATGTGAAGCTATGATAAGGCGTAATTTTATTCACTGCTAAGGTGACATGTATTCGTAGTAAGAAAACAAACTGGATTTGGACTAAATTCAAAACCTCCATACCATGTATAGCGGTCCACCGAGAATCAAATGATCTGTTATTTAATTGAATTTATTGTGCGTTCACCTAAGAGCTTGAACACAGGCCAGAGCTGAGGATGTCTTTACCCATGCTTTCTACTGTGTGGTCAGAAATTTTATTTTTTACAGAGATCTTCGCTTCTCTATTAATAGATACAGGTTTTCAAGAGTTAAGAGTTTACTTGGCGATTTGCAGAAAAACTATTTGACATGCAACGCAAACTGAATCTCAATAACGCTAACAAGACAGTGATGATAGCTGTTTAATACAGCAGTAAATACAATTTTTAATTATTATAATTTGTTTTTGGTAGAAATTGGTAACTTCCGGACAATAAAAATGACAGGATCGGGTAAAAAAATCTTTAATTTCTTAGTCTTCATGCTTTTTGCATTAGCAAACATAATTGCCACGTTTTATTAACACTTCTTAGATTCGACAAAAATATGCTAATCCTGCCTAACTCGATTTGGAGTATACACTCTGTGATTCCGTCTGATCAATTCGAAAGAACTCCGAAGAAAAACAGTACAGTTCGAGATTTGAAAATAATGAACTTATTGAGTGAATAAAAGAAATAGAAGCTGCTATTCTTACAAGTTTTATCCAAGTTTATTCTTTGAGGGACCGAATCGCATTTAACAATTTTGAAATGTTTTTTTTTTTCATTCGATGTTAATATTTAATTTCAATAAAAAAAAACGTAATATCTTAAAAGCGGGCTTGTGATATAGCTCAGTTGGCAAGTCTGTTGTCTCCTGAGCCGATGTCCGCGAGTTCGAGCCCAAGAGTAAACATCGAACACAGTTGTACCGGATAATTTTTCAATAACGATCCGCCAACTGCAACGTTGATAAAGTCGCGAATGCCATAAAGATGGTAAAACGACTATAATCGAAACAAAAAAAAAAAAAAGTAATATCTTAAAACTAGTGTTGATTCTTGCAAAATAGATACCCCTTCAAAAAAAAAATCAAATGCACCACGTCTTGAATCCTTAGGAAAAGTATAAAAGAATGTGCTAGGATCTGTTCTCAATATCCACACACTAAAAATGCAATTATTCTCCTCGAGAGATTGACTCTCCGAACCACCGGAAAATTTCTGAATTTAGACGAGGTTCGAATGGGAACCCTCCCAAATCTCGAGACGCTTCACTTCTTCTGAAATCTGGGACGAAATTTCCACGAATTCACAGGTACTCGAACAACCGTCCTGTATCACGGGGGAACATCAGCTGTCAAAAATTTTCTGTCGCGCTTTTTGACGGCAGGGTTTTTTTTACTTCTCTTTCTCACAAGTGAAAACCGCGAAACGTTTTTTATTGGATGTACCGTTTCTATTTCAATTTGGTGGCCGGTACTCGCGTATAGTTTTAATAATTTGGAAGAATGTGAAATCCTAGTTACGAATTTGAAGCTTATGAGCAACCGGAACCAGGTACCATGGTGAAGCTATGGATAATTTTTAACAGGAGCGCTATTCAAACGGTAAGCTGACTTGACTCGGGCGCAAGATTCCTTCCTCCGATTTGGAAATTTGGTTGATCAGCTTGCTCACAATGGCCCCGGAACGCAAGATATGGAATGCCAGGTTAACACGGCCATCGGTAGGTTTCAGGTGCACCCGGCGTTTAGTGATTATTACCACAATACATTTTTTATTTACAGAGACAGTGTCCTGCCTGTGTGTTGTGTTGCGGTAAATATGTGCCGCATTGTTTAAAAAATCTGAACCTCCTAAAACGTGATTAAAATATTGAAAAATAAATTTGAGTTTTGGTTGAATAATTGTGTTTGATATACAAACAGTGCATAGGGATTCATTTTAATTATAAAAAGAATTTTGAAGCAGGGGAAAGGGTGCCTAAATTCACAAAAAAATCCAGGGGAAAGCCATTTCGAACGCACAGGAAAACTTCAAAAGTCCTGGAAATTACAGGAAATCACGAATTCGAAACTACAGGTCAATTTGACAGTTGTTTTACTGAGCACTTTTTCTGTCCCGAGATTTGTCCTGTAATTTCAGCTGTTGAAAATACAGGAAGAAATCGTCCCGACTACAGGAGAAAAGATTAAGTGTGTAACCTTCAACAATGCAAACTCACTGCTTCTTACTTAGCCACGTTTCTCTGTTCTGGAGAGAGGAATGATTTGTTGCACGAGTTTTGAAACGAAATTCACCTTAAATAAATACTTGACAAAACGAATAGAATTTGTGATTGTGATTTTATAGAACGAAATGTTGTAAAAAAAATCAGGTTACCTTTTTTCCAATTTACGTGTGCATCGAAATGTTTCAAATACATCCTAAGGTAGTTTTTTTTTCAAGGAATTTAACAGCAAGCTGTCATTCTTCCTAAAAAAAACCCTAGGTAGGGTTTCCCTTCCATCCATCTTGCCGTAGTTTTTTCTGAATTCGTGTATATTGATTATCCGGGAATATGTTTTCGTCAAAGTTCGGCACGTATATTTAAAACGATAGCGTTTCAAAACATTTTTTTAAATCAATCATAACGATAAAAATCTTACGGAGAATGTTCTCCCCCGAAATGATTCAAACGGTGGCAGTAAAAACATCTTTGCTCCGGGTAAGCCTTCGAGCTGTTGCAAGTTGGCGCAACTAAACGTTTTCCAGAAACTAAAATTTAATAGAGGTTGATTTATAAAAAGATTTTGAAATAAGCAAGTGATTTTTTAAATAATATTTTCTTACCTTTTTTCTTTACACCAACATTTATTTATAATACGTACAATAACAAATTGATCAATATTACTCCCTTTTGCAAAACCATGATGTGTTTTGACATTTGAGTCCTTAACAACATCATTTTGATTGCAGTACCCTCTGAGAGTCGTTTTGAGCTGCAAATCACCAATAATGAAAGATTTAATAATAATTTCTACTCTATTCTCAATAAGTAGGCGATGACCAAATGGCAACGCATGTTTTTTTTTTATTTCGTGTCTGCCAAAATCATAATAGTTTCATTGTTTTAAATTGTAATTTTACTGAGAAATGTTTCCAAATGGAATCAACAAGTGGCCGGATGTGTCAAATAAGGGAGCCCTAAACAGTTGTGATGTTTAAAATACTTGAATTACTACATAAACTTCGTCGTTTGTGAGTGTGTTGAATTATGTAGATACATACAGTCACTCCCAAAAATTAGTGTACACACAATAACCAAATTATTGCTTTGTCACAGTCACAAGAATTTATCATTGATTTTTTTACCAAATGTATAAATCATACAATTGACACAATATCAGCATCATAAAAATGTTCCTCCACACAACAATTAACTGATTTTATAAACAAATTAGGATAAATCCATTTTTTGAGCGTGTCAAAGTTGAGGGTACACTTCTGATATTTATGTAATTCAATCGTAGTAAAGATTATTTTTAAACTTTTTTTTTCTTGTCAATCTCTATTCAAAACGGCCATCAGCAGTGAATACTGTTCTTTCATTTGTATAAAGTAGATACGTTGATTTTTGTAATAAAATTTAAATAAAAATAGTGAAGATATAGCAGTTTTAACGTAATTTCGCAAAAATTACAATACAAAAATTCAGCAAAAAATCAGAATGCAATGGTTTCTTTCAAAACAAATTATTGAGTGCTACATAGTTGAGTTTAAAAGGTATCATTTGGTGTATATAAAAATTCATAATCTAAGGAGTATTAGCAACTGTGTAGGCCTAGCAAACAATTAGTTCGATTTTACATAGCTTTTGAAAATAAAATCGACAATATATTTTTATCTAGTTGTTATACATCTAAAGATACCTTTCAACCTAAACAAGCATTCAATAGTAAGTTTAAAAAAAAATTTTGTTTTCTGATTTTCTACGTAGTTTGAAAGTGGATTTTTCGCGAGGTAACAGTAAAAATCCTATACGTTTATGATTTTTTAAACTTTCATCACAAAAAATAACGAATCAACTAAGTAAGTAATGTTTTCGCTGCTAATGACCTTTTTTGAATAGAAGTATAAAAATATTTTTCACTCTGATTGAATCACATAAAATCGTTGAATACATACATCTAATTTTGGCATGCTCATAAATATGTCTTTTTTCCATTTGTTTATTTACCGAGTTTACTAAAATGTGTATAGAAATTTCAAACCATATCAGATTTTTTGCTGTATGATTCATTTTTTTTTTGATAAAAAAAAAATTAATGTAAAATTCTTGTTACCGTGAGAAGGAAATATTTTTGTAAAATTAGGATAAAACGGGGTATTTCCAATTATGGGAGTAACTGTATTTGCATAATTGGAGAGAGTATCAAGTTTATTTTAGGGAGATTGAAATTGATCAACTCAAAAATTGAAGAAAGTTTCCAAAAAGCTTTATAAAGTTTTTGAATTGTAACCATCTTATCAGCTCAATGCCAACGGTAAAGGGATTTTTGTGTGCTTAGAAAGTCCCAAACCTGAGAAATCTCTTGTGTTCATGTAAACGTTTTGTGACTGAAATTTCTGGCTTAATACCCAGCTTATTTGCGGTATCTCGGAGAGAGAGGTTAGGGTTTCGCTTGAAACTACCGGCAACTCTCTTGTCGTCTCAGCGGCTTCCGGTTTTGATTTCCCCCCAAGACAGACACTTTAATTACATTTGTAACGGTTGATTTGGCAACTTTTAGCGATTTTGCCAGCTTGGCGTGCGAGTAGCTCGGATTTTCGCGATGCGCGAGCAAAATTTTGATACACTGCTCTTCTTCTTCTTCTGCTGCTCTTCTTGAAAAGTGAATTCCAAAATCAAAATAGGAGCAACATTCTACACACACACACACACACACCTTCAAAATGAGGGGTGTTCAGGTTTTTTAAATGCAAAATTGAAAGAAATACGTCAAGTTGATATTGACCAAATTTTGACCGTATCACCCTTTATTCAATTGTTTCTCAAAGAATTCTGCAATTTCATAATTGAAACAACGATTAATATCTAGAATGTTTCCGTGTGAAATTAAAAAAAATGGATCTACCATAGAAGAAAAGTTTCAAAAGTATTGATCGATGTTATTTAAAATCCAATCTGGACATCAGCACTGTTCATCGATTTGTTCTACTTTGCTATCTGCAGATTCTATCAACTGAAAACTGATTAGAAATGTAAATATGGTTTAGATTTTCTGGCAAATATCCTCGAAGATAATATTCAATACCTCTCTTCAAGCAACTTTCGGCAGATTTGATTTTGAATCCACCCACAAAAGACTAGACCGATTCGAGTTCACCCACATTAAACAAGGAAGACGAAAGCAGCCGGAAAATCTTGGGTCGAATTGAAAACATGGGCAGCTTTAAATATATTCAACCCTCCTCCATCGACAAATCTTTGATCAAAAGGGCGATATAGTTGTAGGAAGAAGGAAGCGACGGACGAAGAAATCGGTCATCAATTATGGTTGAGGTGATAATTTACTGTGGTTTTGACCTCTTAGATAAATACATCACGTACAAGCAAAAGCGTTCCGGAACACTCACTCATTATGATATTTGGAGTATATAGAGTGATTGATCTGTTTTGTATGTGTGTGGACAAAATAATGATAATGATGGAACATGAAAAAATTCGATAAATTATTTTCCCCAGGGCACATCAGCTTGTCTAATTAAAAACCAATCTATTATGGCATAACAAAACATCTCCATAATCAAAGTTATAAATTCATTGTTAATTATCTTTTAAACATAATCTGCATTTCAAAGGCATAATTTAAAGATAACTGAGCTATGCTAGTGTTATGTGTAGGATTTAAGATTTAAGACTCAAGATTCAAGATTCAGATTCAAGATTCAGATTCGAGATTCAGATTCAAGATTCAGATTCAAGATTCAGATTCAAGATTCAGATTCAAGATTCAGATTCAAGATTCAGATTCAAGATTCAGATTCAAGATTCAGATTCAAGATTCAGATTCAAGATTCAGATTCAAGATTCAGATTCAAGATTCAGATTCAAGATTCAGATTCAAGATTCAGATTCAAGATTCAGATTCAAGATTCAGATTCAAGATTCAGATTCAAGATTCAGATTCAAGATTCAGATTCATGATTCAGATTCAAGATTCAGATTCAAGATTCAGATTCAAGATTCAGATTCAAGATTCAGATTCAAGATTCAGATTCAAGATTCAGATTCAAGATTCAGATTCAAGATTCAGATTCAAGATTCAGATTCAAGATTCAGATTCAAGATTCAGATTCAAGATTCAGATTCAAGATTCAGATTCAAGATTCAGATTCAAGATTCAGATCCAAGACGAATGGGTTTTAATTTCGTATTTTAATTTTTTTTACTCATTCTATTTTTGGAATTTCACTTCTCCGCAGAAAGTTTAACATCATGTGTCATATTTTCTTTTCTTCTAGAGGGAGTTTCGAAATTGATTGGATTTGAGTGCCGGCTCTTCTAAGCCTTTTTCCAGGGTAGCAATTTAGGTTCCGGTGAATGGCCCGTGGCAGAATTTGGCTAGCTTTTCTAGTCCAGGAAAAAATTCGCCCCAAAAAACTACAATCCAATCAAATCCAGCATTTGGCTTTGACTTGAACCCCCTTCTGGGGAGCAGCAAGCAAGCAGAAAGTCATCAACTTTCCGCGTTTCGTTCCATTGAATCGGCACAACCTGCCAACCCGGAGGATTTTGCCCGTCCGAGCTTAAGTCGACTTCTTGTTTTTAAGTAGACGAACAAAATCAGTTCGAAACGAGCTGAATGCGGGGATAATCGGCTAAAAGGATCTCTGAAATAAATTATAAACTTTTATGTGCGGTTGATTTCCCGAGCATTTTTGGCAGTGGCTGTCGGATGGCCGAGGCCCGGTTTCCTGCAGCTTTTCCCGAAATGACCCAAATCGATGTCGTCTCATTTCGATAGGCCAGTTTTGGGGTCCGATTTTGTGGCTCCCGGAAATGGAAGAGAGATCCCGGGCCAATTTCAAATGGTTGTTCTCCTGCTAGTTAGGAAGAAGGCGGACTACCGGATTAGATTTATTTGGAAAAGTTTTCTCTCCGCGCGTCGGAATCCCGGCAACGATTCGTCATTTTGGATCAGTTCTCGAGACGCAGAGAGCTCGGCGAGAAGAAATCCGGCACAGGGAAGTGTCCTTAAGCCCACTTTTCCGAGATAAGAAATTAAATCGAAAGTTTTTTCGAATTCCTTCGGGGCAAAGTTAGCAGGAAGTGTGCTCCGGAGGTTTCCAAACGACGATTCCGGAGAAACTCGCCCGGGCTGAAGACAACTGTTCCTTGCGATAACGAATGGCGTTAGGGCAAATAAATCTTATTACCAAGTCGCCACTCGTCATCCAGATCGTGCGGAAAAAGCCAACTTTTGGGCTGAAGTAGGAAAAAAAAAAATCAACGCGAAGACAACAGCTGAAAAAAAAATCCTGAAAAGTGACAATCTTTTCAGTCACGAATCAGCACACGTGTTGTCTTTTCGCCAAGTGCGTTATCTTCGCACGTCAACGCCATTTATTAACTCTCGTGAAGAAACAAAGGTCCTCCCACGCCAATGCCATTATTGGAGGAGAGCAAGGGCGTGCGTCACTTTCTTGATCTGTGGAAGGAAACTGTAAGCAACTTTGCGTTTATTAGCTTACCGAATCGTGTGAGAGTAAATGGGAATGAATTTGATTAGACGTTGCGTTCGCAGCGCTCCGCCGGGGTTTGAAGTGATTGATGGGATTTGAACTGTGCTCGCACTTCCAGATTGTGTCGAAGTCGAAGTGGACGTGACAGAGCTCGAATGTTGAGAAGTTTTTTTCACATTTTTTTTTCAATTTGAATCCCTCTCGAATTGTGCTTTACGCCACTCGAGGAAAGTTCGTCAGTCAAAAGCTTTGGTTTCAATGTTTTCCTAGAACTTACCGAGAAATTTTAATAATATTTTTATTAAAACGGAAATAGTCAATCAGTTTTTACTCCATATTGAAGATTTGACCACTCCAGTATCGGTAAGCAAATCGACGTATACAATTGTCACAGACACTGCTCCAATCTTATTGACTACCATTTTGCTTTTTGAAAGTTTAGGAGAAACCGGCAAAATTTCAATCAACTTGGACGCAATTGGGCATCCGAAGCATGTCGACATCCGGAACATTCTGCTTATAACAAACTGTCGAAAAACATTCGTTTTTTCTCGATATTGTTATTTTTATTCTATCTGACATATGTATCTTCAATGTCTTCAGACGATAGATTGAGTATTTTATCTCGCCGACAAGTTCCGTAAACTACAAGACTAGCTATGACTAGCTAGACCTAAGTACCTTTATGGCCAAGGAAAAATTGTTCAATCATTTCAAACTTCTTGAAAAATCGTTTTGAACACTACTTTGGGTTTTTCTGAAAGAAACATGTGTGTAACTAATTCAATTCCGTTTAATCAAACTCCATTGCTCTGTCACCCACAAATCAGACTTTACTCCCATAATGACCTTCCTTGGGGGTAGAATTATCGGCATAAGATTTCATTCCAGGCCGGCATAAACAAGCTTTCTCATAGCTGGCATTGTCTTCCCAGCGCAACCGTATTGCATATGTCTGAAACAAACCAAATAAAACATATCCCATATTCCATCACAAAACAAATCAGGATGGAAACAATTAATCAGCAAGCATTGAACAATCCTGAATAAATCAATGAATGAAAAATTAATCTTCGTTTCCAACTTCCGGCCAGGATGTCCGGCAGTTAGCAGTTGAGCGTGTGTTTGTAAACCGGTTATAGAAGTAGTTTCTCGTTTCACATTCCCATCCCCTTTCCATCATATTTCCATTCCCAATCTCATTCCCATCAAAGCCAAAAGAGGATAAAAAACACCGGCCAAACAGCAGACGGTCAACACAGTGTGGCAAAATACTATGACAATAAACCTTCGTGCGCTAACTGACTCAGTTGGTGCACTGGTTAAGTTATCGGACAGGCAAATCGAAATAAGAATGTTGCGTTGGGTTCGATTCTTATTTTTTTATTTTATTTAGGATAAATATAAAAAAAAATCACATAAGGTTTCCTGATACCTGAATGTGTAATATTTTTATTAATCACTAATCCAGTGGTTTTCAAAGTGGTCCCTACCGCCCCCTTGGGGGCGTTGAGAGCTTCCAAGGGGGCGGTGAGCTTAATTTTGGAATTTTGGGGGCGTTGGAAGGGCTCAGGGGGCGGTGAGATCGTATCTCCCATTTTCACAAATCACAAAACAACTTAGATTTTAAATATCAACGAGTAAGTTCAATGCAGAACAATAAAATTAAGGCACAGAACTAAAAATCAGGTTGAGGACTGAAATATCTATGATTTAACTAAGCTGCAAGAATTTTTTTGATCCAGTATTTCAATTTTTTTCTTAAAAATGTATTTAAGAGATTCTTTAAAAATTATCAAAGGTTTTGTATACGCTCTTCATGTTGATCTAATTTTGTAAGAGTATTTTGAGTTATATCCTAAAAGATTAATTTTAGATGGCAAAGCATGATAACCTTTAAAATGTATTGTCTCCAAAAATCTGCTTAGCAGAAGGGGATAAATAACGCGAAAGCGTTAAAACAAAACCCTGGAAAAAAAGACTTAAAAATTCTGCCTAACAGAAAAAACCTTCGAAAAAATCTGCATAAAAAGGTGTAATCTGTGATTTAGTGATAGATTATTTTGGAAGGAAAATATGAAAGATTTTTTGAGGTCAGCGAACATTTATTTTAGGTGCTTATTTGTTCATAATCCATCCTAAAATCAATTGCGCCATCGATAAACTTTCAGATATCAAGAAATAATACTACTTTTTGCGTCATTCACCGTCTTGGCAGTAATTTATTAGTATTCAATAATCCAAATTAATGGTAAACATAGAATTTTGGATTACCAAAATATAAGATATGTGATTTGAAATTAAAAATTTTAAGTAACTGTCTAGAAAACTATTCATAAAATTAAGTTATTAATGGAGGTTTAAATCAATATGAGGCCCTTAAAGTCAAAAGGGCATAAGTTAAGGTTGCCAGATTGCTCGGATATTTCACAAAATAATTGAGAAAAGTCCAATTCGGACCGGTGGCCCGGATTTTGCCCAGAACTATTCATTTTATCTGTCAGGTCTTAAAAAACCTCATATTGAATTATTAGGATTTTTCATTTTTACATCCAATAAGAAGTTTTTTATGGCAAGTTTTATCCAAATAATCATGACTTGTGCCTAGAATATGATTTAAAAAAAATATTTCAAGAGTATTCCTATTTTTTACTAAATTATTTCGTGATTTTGACAGATTTTGCCCGGATGTTGCCCAGATTTTGGGTTAAACATTTTGAAATCAAATGCTTGGATTTGTCCGTTTGGGTTTCGTCCGAAAAAACAATCTGGCAACCTTAGTATAAGTGTATCAAAGCTTATCACGCTTTTAAGTTGTTATGTTTGGCCATTTTCCATTTCGAGATTTTCTTTTGAACGCTATAACAACATAACATTTCCACAATCTGAAAATCACGAATATAGTTTGAAATATAAAGAATCGTTTGACATTATTAAATTAAAATCGACAATTTTTACACTTATAATACCCCGTACACCTTTGGCTCTGAGGGCCAATATAAATTTGAATGAGTTTTGAGTTAAGTCTTACAACAAAATTAAGCCAAAATCTAATGGTTTTTAGACGATCCAGGTTATAATTTTTTTAAAGATTTTCTTAAAATTTTCCCAGGGGGCGTTGAGCTCGGAAGTTTTGCAAAAGAGGGCGGTAAGTGAAAAAAGTTTGAAAACCACTGCACTAATCTTACTTCCACAGTCAGAACTTAAGTCTGAGTCCCGAAGAATAATAAATGATACATGACTTATCCCTCAACGGCTGGAATGAGTTATTTTGTACACAGGAATCTTTAAACAAGGATTACCATCATATCATCCGCAAACAAGGTTTATAATCTGGAGAACTTTAATTCATTTGATATTAAAAGTGTTGATATTTTTTATTGATTTCTGTGTACCATCATTTCTGGTCATCGACCAAGGATAAAGCGCCTTTGACTCGTGGTGTTTGAGAGCTAGAAAGGTTTATATGATAATTTAAGTAACATATAAAAGAATTTTACTTATTGATTTTACTGTAAATTTGGTTAAGTTCAAAGCAGGTAAATTCATTATACTCAGACCCATTAAAAATAAAGTGTGTATTCTGAACACATTGAACAAGTTAAAGCATCCCGTTAAAATTCCAAAAGCAAAATTGTTAGAAAAAAAATTGAAAAAAGATTTGAATAACCTTACTTTAAATGATACTTTTCTTAGTGCAGCTACCTCCCTAAAAACTTCATTGGTTCTCCAGGAAATGCCATTAGAAAATGACCACCGAAAAAATCATAGTATGCCTTAAACCTCCGTTGGCAACCAAACGACAAGCATACGGCAAACCCATTTCATGCGAAGGAAAGAAAACAAAAACGCACTACCCAAAGTCACCATAAATTCACCTTTTTCAACTGCAGTTCGTATCCCGACATTCAGACTTTAAAATATAAACCTGCACTCTGATATTTTCTGCCTGTTGAATAAATATTTAATGCAATCGTTCGTTCCCCTCAATCGTACAATAATTTATTATTAGAAACAAATTCTTCGATGCACAACCCCAAAATCACAAAACCACTATTTTTCACATAAGCCTAACACAACTAATGCAAATCGTTCCCGATCCGCGTATACAACTGATAGTTTGGCATGAAAACTAAAAATTTTCCGGAAAAATTACGAGCACAAAAAACCACCTTTCCAGCTGGAATTAGAAAAACAAAAACCTCGTCCCATCCGTTTAGCTACACTTTTCATAAATTTGAATGTGATTAAATATATTTCACCAGGATTTCTCAGGTGGAAACTTTTACACTTTATCCCAGCCTTCACTTCTATACACTTTTAAACGATTTTATGTCCATTTTGCGATGTTTAATCTATGATTTTTTTAAATTTTCGCGGACAGAGAGAAAAACGCGTGCGGTTGGCAAAAGGCATCGCCTACTCCCTTCGCAAAGATCTTACACCTAAAATCAATTGCTTGTGCTTTCAGCTGTTTGTGTAATATTTTTACCATTTAAAATTATACGTACAGAAAGTTGAATAAGAGAATGTTTTTGTTATCTAAGCTTTTATCAACATCTCTAGAACGAATTGAAGAATTCAAAGTATTCTGCTAAATAGGCGCAAATAGCCTGCTTCTCCCCTATAAAACGTCGCCCATATCTTCCCTTTTTTTCTTCTTGAACTGAACTTAGCAGTCCAGATAGAACAGTGAGTAACTATGACTATGAGACAATTTTTACACTTTTCATAACTTATTGTTTTACTGCCGCAAATAGCCATAAATTTTATGCAGGCGATTAACTCAGCCCTGAAAAAGCGCAAAGAGTTTTAATTTTGTATCGAGATTTGTATGGTAAAACATAAATTTTCATTCAAAAGTCACTAAAGATATACTGAAAGTTAAAAAAAAAAAAGTTACCCATGGTCCTTGCATTTCATGTGAACAAACCACGAACTTAACTAGCAACCTACAAATAGTATTCGATGACATTGAATAAAAATTCGAAATATAAACAATTTTTTGAAATTGATATAACTTTATCCATTAAAAAATCTGCTTCTTCTCATGCAAGCCAAAAATACAGCTAAACAATAAAAAAAGCAAAAACACTAACTTACATCATTTTTAGCTGAAGATCATTTTTAAAGTGAAATTGGGCGCTGAATCTGAAAATGAAATTCAAAAAAAATCTCAGAAGAATAGTTTTTAAGTAATGCTTCAAATATGAAATTTTGGAAAAAACAAAGTACTTTTACTTATATTTAGATATCTCGGAATAAATAACATTAATTTCAAATCTTTTTTTTTGCATATCAATAAGAAAAAATTTGCTATCGATCATCAAAACCTAATTTTTGCGTATGATCAACAGTATTGTTGATATAAATGACGTTGTGATAGAAAAAAATAATAAAAAATGTATTTTTTAGAGAATGTTTTAGGCTCGATGGTAACATTTTAAAAATTTTCTTTGGACCGTCAATTTCAATTTAAAATGAAGATTTCAAGTGGTAATTTATTAAAATCGGTTGAAAATTGGAGAAGTTGTGATTATTTTACTAAACAATAATATTTGCATTTTGGAATGATTTACTAACCGCAGTGTACTAATTTTAGTATAGGAAGAATTCAACATGATAAATCTCACACGCTCAAAGCTAAAATTGATCATTAACAACTTCACTAATACTACAACTACACAATACTATTGGTCATACGCAAAAATAAGGTTCATTTGGTCGATAGCAAATTTATTAACCTTTAATACGCAAAAAGGAGATTTAAAATTAATGCTATGCAGTTCGAGATATTTAAATATACGTAAAAGTACTCTTTTTTTTTTTAATTTCTCCTTAATTAAACATTTGGATCATAACTCAAAAACTGAAGTACTGAGATTATTTTTGAATTTCATTTTCGGATTCTTTGCCTGATTTCACATTAACAATTTGGGTCGGTCGATGAAGTTCACGATTTTTTTTTTAATTATGTTAACTAATGTTATTAAAGAGAAACTTCATTTCAAGCTAATTTGAATTTCCTGGAAAAATTAATATGCAAAAGGTATTACAATTGAGTCACCGCCTACTCTAATACACATGTATTGTTTCAATGGTAGTTTAGCTTGATTTGACAAAGTTCAAAAATGTTCATTTTTTTTTATTAGTAATGAAGATTTTTCCATCCTAATGAGCAGTTTTTCACACTTTCTTCATATTTTGAGGTGATTTTTTTTTTATTTTTTAGTTTCATTACTGTTTTACTCATATTGCTTCCAGTGAACTCTGAACGGCTGGCGATTCAAGAGAAACATTAGTCAAATAATCTATTTTAATATCGACTGCTGCCAAAGCATCTCATCAATGATTGAGCTTTGGGCTTTCGGTTATCAAATAATCCAGAAGGATGAAATCATGACAGGTATTAAATCAATAATGTCACCGATTTTCCACTGTAGTTACACTCTAGTTATTTGCAAATCTCGAAGCTTGTTGTATTGTTGACGCAGTGTTTCCCGTTTTAAATTAAGTGAAATCGGTCAGTCATTTGACGCTGAAATTATTTATTTACCCACACGCGCTCAAAAACAGAAGCTTAACATAAGGACCTAAGGTGGACGCTTCATACCCTTCAAATTGTTTTTGATAAAGCTTGAATATTTGCTCTCAATCAGCTGAGCCCGTTGGCTTGGGAGATCACAATATCTTGGCGACCTAGTTTCGACAAATCAATCAAGCTTCTCTCCTTCAGTATAACTTCACTGGCTAATTGCCACGCGAATGTTAATCGCAATGTAATCCTTTCGAATCCGCCTTTTCGGTTCAAACTAGTTGCGCGTCACGCGGAGACTTTCGTCACGTAATAAATCGAGCTCCATCCGGTAGTGGTAGGAATTACAACTAGCTACCCGCCTTCTCGTAACGTCACTTCAAAATCATAATTGACGTGTGATGTGCGTGCGAGTTGGCGGGCTTCGAGGCGCAAGGCCAGGAAAAAGCACTCAGGGAATTTGTCATATTCCTAGTCTTACGGGATGGAGCAGTCAAAGCCAAACAACACTCACATTCAATGTTTTCTTGTAATATCCGGTGAAATGAAATTAAGAAGCAAGGCTTCTCGGAGGAATTTAAGGATGAGACACGTGCTAGCGGAAGTTACTTTTTTTCACACCGTGCGTGAGCAAGAATAACAATTTCTTTCCCGCCACCCAGGCCCGGTTCCGGTTCCGGGGATTGTGTCCCGAAGGGAAAAAACAGAACAGAAGTGCGTGATATTCTACCATGCAATGCCACCTTTTTGATACCAGGATCTGTTGGTTATGGCGTGAAAAATTAATTCATCCAATTTCGGGAAGACGTTAATCAAAGGACCTGTACATGAGCCGGCTTACGTGTGGATCCGGAAATGATCAGTCATATTGAATAATTTAATGAGTCAATAAATATACTCGGAGCGATAGGGGATATTTCAAAGGCTTGTTTTCATTTAATATCCGGTAAAATGGCATGATATTGGCAGCTTTGGCAATACACCAGCGGAAGATGTTTTTTGTACCTCCTCCGAGAAGCAAACGCTACAAGAATCCTGTAGAACAAAAATAAAAAAAAGAAGTCGAATTCAATCGAATGGTTGCTTCCATTTTTACATTTACATTTTTATGTCCAAGTAAAAAAATACATTTCCTAAGTACAGAGAGTAAAAGTGAACCAGAAAAAAAATCTCCGGTAAAAACCGTGTTGAAATGTTAAGAATACACTGCATTGGATAAGATTTCATAGTTCTATTCAATATATTTTAACAGTTACTCCAAGTGATTCCCCAAATAAGGAATAAATATCATAGGTTTTGACGGTCGCCGTGCATCAAACCGAATAGCGACAATTTTACTAACGAGATACCTGTCATTCGCATTTTTATTATTCTTTTTTCAGACCAGTAGGCCTGTTCAATGCAGTACACAAACATTGTTTGCGTTATGTACTGTTCATTTTCCTGCTGCTATGGTTATTTGCGCTCATGTTTTGGTTTTTATCTACATGCATAATAAGGGTGCCAGATTTACCGGTTTTATCCGAGTTTGCCCGGATATTTATTACATAATTTGGGAACAGTCCGGTCCGGACCGGATACATGGATTTCCTTGAATAATAGCCGGATTTATTACAAGAAATGTTTTATTTATACCTCAAAACTAAATTATTTGAGCAAGTTTCATAAAAATAATCATGAAAGGATTTTTGGAAGTCTTAAATAAAATTTAAAATTTGTCGTTAAATTTAGATGATTTTTTTTTGTTAATTTTTTTCTTGAATTTTGTGGGTATTAACTAAATTTTTCCGGATATTGCCCGGCTTTTTGGTCGTCAATATTGAAATAAAATGCCTGGATTTGGACAGGTTTTATTATGCCCGGATATGTGCTGAAAAAATTTTGGCAACCTAAATATAAAATATATTGCTTCTAGCAGGGTTTTTAGCATAGCAAACAGATTTTAGTTTCAAATGTCATATTACATTGTGCCATTCATCTTTCTAGGAGTCAACTATATTAGACCGATATAATTTATTTCATATTTCCTAAAGTATGTTCCAACATGAGGCCCACATCGATTTACAAATGCGATTTGGATGTAATTTGAACGATCGTCGTCCTGAACAGTGTATTAAAATATCAGTGCTTCTTCCCGACTCTTTCCATATTCAAAGCTCCTTCTTTTCAATATTTCTTAGCATATTTTTAAAACCAAAGCGGCAGTAAGTTTATTCTGAGAAATTGTTGGCATTTGGTCCCAGGAAATATTTCTGGTAGAGATACACCTACACATTTTGTTTAAATCTGATTGAACATAAGTAGGCATTGACTGAATACACCGCAAGATGATGCCACATTAGACTGAGTCGATTTGGAATCATTTTCGAGTTTCTCAAACCCTGCTTTCTGCGTTTTGGTTCAAATCTCATCCATGATTTTTTGCAGCATTTTTAAGTAACTTTTACATGAGTAAATTTAAACTTTTAGGTTTGAACGGGAAAATTGAATATTTTGTACTGAGAAATCGACATATTTTTTTTTCTTCTGTAGAGCTGAGCCTGCCAATGGTTTTTTGTTCCAATTTTTAAATTCGCTAAGTTCAAATTTAATCATGTGAACGTTTGATGTGGGTTTCGTGGGATTTTAGTGACCATTTTTTCCTATAACATGTTTGCTCGAACTATGCATATACAGTACCGTTCATAATTGTATAGAAATTGAAAGCACACGCACTGTCACTTCGACTTTGAACTTCCATAACTTTTTACTCTGATGATATTTTTTGTTCAAAATTAGATAAATCATCTATTACACTGTTATATCACAAAATTTGAGCTTTCTGGAGTTTGTGTGGCCTGAGATACAGTAATTCTACGAAAATCGGACTTTTTCGACTATTCTCATTCAAACTGCAATATCTCAGAAACTACGCTACATTACAGCTAGTATGTCTGAAGTTTTCGAAAAGTTCTATTGATAAGATCAAAAGTTACGCGAGGTGCAATATTTCAGGCATGAGCCTTGAAATGCGATTTCTATAGAATTTTGGACTAATCTAAATTTGAAAAAAATATCATCAGAGTAAAAAGCTATGGAAATTCAAAGTCGAAGTGACAGTGCGCGTGCTTTCATTTTCTATACAATTATGAACGGTACTGTATATAGAAAAGGGAAAAATGTGTAGGTTCAAGTTGTTACACACAAAAAGTTATTTAATTTAAATCCTTTCTATCGGAAATGAGTCCTAAAGAAACCCGTTATGATGTTTAAAAAATGGATTTTGAAGGCTTCATTTGAAAGATTAATGATTAATTAAATCTTCAAATTACAAGCTTATTATTTTTAACCACACGCAGTACCATTTTAGGCATTGGTGAAAAAGTATCAAATGTATTTCTAGAAATAAAAGTAAGAGATGAGGTTTTAGTTAGAATTTTTCTCTTACAAAAGTGCAAAACAAAAAATGTTCAACAACAAACCAATAAAATATTTTTCAAGCTGAATTATTACTTGAAAATTAAGTACACGCTCTTTGACCCACATACATTTTTCATTTTCAAAATCAGTTCACAATTAGAATCCTGTGAATAGCTATTTTAAGAAAAATTCTAAAACAAAATCTTCAAAATCAATCCAATTTTTTTAATATTAGTGATTTCTCCTTGTGGTGCCAAATTGACTCTGAGAGAGGCGACCAGCGATGAAATATATACCGATTTTCTGGTTATACTGATTTTTGAGAAAATTTTCGACCAAGAATTAGTATACTCTGAATACCAATTTATGGCAAATGATACCGATTACATACAGATTTTTGATAAATTTGTTCAGACAAAAAATTGAATATGAAAAAAAACTACATTTATGATTTTTTATTTTTTTTTTAAATTTTGAATCAATATAGTACAAAAGTAAGGTTGCCAAAATTTTTTCAGCACGTAGCCAGCCCAGGCCCAGCAATTTCTACTTAATTATTATCTTTTGAAAAAATAGCAATTTTTTCAATATTCTCTCACTAAACTTGGTTTTAAAAACTTTGAAAAAATTGGTATCTAAACCGACCGATGTTTTCGGGCTTGAAAATACCGATCTTAATGTTTGAATTTTCCACGTGCTTTGTCAGTCCGGATCAATCTCCGCGGTGAAACGATCGGTCATAGCGAATGAAGTTCAATAATATTTTAACCTTTAATTAAACTTAGCTTCGAGCTGGAACTTAATTCTCAATTTTAATTCCGAACCTGAATCCGGTTTATTTAACCTGAGTTTAGAAACTGAATTCCAAATAAGAATAAATTAAAAAAAAAAAAAAAACAAACAAATAATTAATATGAATTATTCAGACTTTTATTTCAAAATCTGTACAATATTCAGGCAAATTTGTCATTTTTTCTTGAAAATTCTGGAAATATTGTTTTCAACATTCATAATTACAAAGACTCAATTGAAATTTTTATTTAATTATGGACAAAATCCTATTGGATTTTTATGTTTTGACTAAATTTTTATCAACAAGTGAGAATATTTTTCAAAAACTTTAGTAGAATTGTATACCTGAGAAAATTTTTCGAAGGGTTGGCTTGAGTCGAGATTGTTACTCCTGATTCATTTTAGTCGTTCTTAAAAATTTGATTGAAAAATTGGAATTATGAGTTTGGAGAAAAACATTTAGCGTGACAGTTTGGACCCTGAAAGGGGTGCCAAAATTTCAAAAGTTCAAAAATGTTGATTTTAATATGTCGTTAATAATCGTTAGTGTATAAGAAGAACATCAAAATATCAATCAATCAATATTTTCAAAGTAATGGTAAACTCTCAATATTTTTAGTACAAAAGTTTCCTACAATGTTCGTTATAGGTTCAATTGGACAACAAGTTTCTCATTTTTTTTTCATTAAGAAATGATGAAAACAGAAAAATGGGATCAAATTTCCCTATTCTCTCAAAGAATAGAAAATTTAATCCAAACTTCCAATAAATTGGAAGAAATTCGAAAAAAAAACTTGCATTCAAAAATCTTGCAGAAACCCATCATGTTCGAAAGTTGTTCCTAGAAAATAGTTGATGTGAGATAATTGTTTTTTCCTAATTCTAGTTAAACTATTTTTCTCAGAATCCTATACATTTAATTCTGAAAACTTTTTCCAAAAGACATTTTTAACAGCATCCTTTTCATTCGGAAAACAAAAGACAACCGATGAATCAATCCTGATTCCCTGCTCCGAAAAACGTACTCCGGAAGCGTTCCAGACTGCACCGTTTATCCGGAACTAAGTTCTAGGGCACCGCAATCACAAGCAGTTCGTTGCATTGGTTAGAGCTCCATTGAAAGACTTGCTTTTTATTTTTGGTCTATTTTCTCTATTTCGCTCCGAATCCTTTCAGTTTGAGGTGGTGGTGATTCAATCCTTTTCCAACAGCCAACGAGAAACCGAGTTTCAACTTAAGCTATAAGAAGAGCGCCCCAAAATTCAACTGTTTTCGGAACGAATGTTCTTCTGAGAATGCATCACAGCCCCGAAGCATTTCTGTTGGGTTTCATTCGAGCTAACCGGGAATGGAAGTTGAACGGGAGCATATGGTCCCTAAACGATTGTAGCTACTGAAAATGATGTATGCAGTAAGACGACGTCTTCTTCGTTTTAGGGTACCGGTAAGGGGATCCTATGCAAACACCGTAAAGTATTCACTAGAATTGGCTCCAAAGGGTATTTTTCGATAAAATTTGCTACGATGGAAAACGGATTAAAAATATCTAATCATCGCCTTCAGAATTCGATACTAAAAATAATTAAAAATGTTTCAAGTAATTTAATGTCAATCCCCAGAACAAAAGAAGTCATTAAAATCTGCAAACTTAAAAACCTCACAGTTATAAAATTGAGTTTTCTTTATTTAGTATTTTTTTTTAATTTCAAATCGTACATAAGAACGCTTAAATTTTGTTTATATTTATCGTCATTCTTTTTCAAAAACTTCAAAATTACTATTTTTTTATCTGTGCCTTTATAAAGTTGAGGGAAACTTAAAACCAACTGAATGGGTGCTGCTCTTGTTTGCCGAATTCGGATAGAGTAGTGAGCATGATTCTTGCCTGATTCAAAAGTTACGAATCGGAAATAAATTATCGAACCAATTCTTACTCCTTTTTCGGAGTACAAATCGATTGGCGCAGATAATCACAAATAATAATAATAATAACGCCGATTGAATTGATCGAGGTTAGTTACGTTGAGCTACCAAAGGCAAAAGCTTTTGAAGAAACGTGCCAGTGAAAACATTTGTTTGATAGCAGCAGCAGAACTTCCAAATCCTTTAATCCACACGTTTTGATTTAGGTATAATAAAGAAAATAGGAAACTTGCTTTTAGATGGAACCGGATGGCTGACTGGCTCAGCTTGGTACGGTTTGCATTTCTCGGTGCTGATGGAACTCTTGGCTTTATTTTCCGTAGCTAGTTTTTATTTTTTCTCATTTCGGGTTCAGTTCTGCCAGCCAGCAGCCCCGGAATCCCGGAAAACTGGGGCACCACAAGTGAGCCACTTCCTTCTTCGTTTCAATTTCTCTAAAAGCTTTTGGCACAGCTGGATCCGAAAATGGTGCTGATAAGCTCCCTGAGTTGGTTGGTTTCTTGCTGGTGATGGTAGAACAATAATAAACTTTCAATTGCAAATGAATGTCACTTGCATTTGGAAACGCTCCGAGAGGCGTTTGGAAATTTTGAATATGTGCAGGATTATATTGCCCATCTCGTAGAGCTGAACTACCCCGAGAAGTGATGACAAAAAAAATCTGGGAACTGGGTTAAATAACGGGTAATATAGGTTAGTAGAAAATTATCGGTCGTAATTTGGGGAAAATTTATTTCAACATAGTGTATCGAGATCGTCTGTGTGAGCTTTTTTTATACTGAGGACATGCAAAATGCTTATCGTACGGTCATTTGGATGTGAATTGAAGATTGGTAGCATGAATAAACAATCATAAATGAAAGGTGTCCTCCTAAAGTGTTTCATGTTTTTGCCTTTACTTTCTTCTTTTGAACCAATCATCAGCTGACTTAGTGTGCTTAGCTTCAAACGTATTTTTCGCAGGGGTAAACGCACCTTAAAAGCGATCAAAATTAATTGCGGACAAACGGTAAACGAAAAACATTTAATGTCTTCACAACATTTTCATAGTTTTAGATAATCTTTCATATTCTTCAAAAGAAAAAGTGAGTAAAAAAGTCGTTTTTTTTTAGTTTTAAATGTTTGTAGACGAAATATTTCCAAAAATAGTTATTTTTACTTCAGAATCGAAGCAACTTTAACATTTTAAGCTGATTTACCAGAAACTTTGCCAGAATTTTCGGTTTTATCTTTGCTTGAATTTTTGAAAAAAAAATTAAAATGTCCGACCCGGTTGTCCAGATTTTCGATACCAAAAGTCCGGATTTTTCCCGGATTTATTCCTTATAATCAAAGGTTTGAGGTTTCTTAACTTCATTTTGTTTGCAAAATCAAACAAAGTTAGTTAGAGATTTTTTATCGACATATTTTTTTTGCGTGTTCAAACGAAATTTTTGGAACAAGTTTTAACATAATTATCATATACGGTTTTTGGGAGAGGAGGAGTAAGCCATGAGTTTTGGGCGACGCACGCGTTTTTTTTTTCGTCGTGAAATTTCCTAAAATTATTTCGAAAATTGGATTTAAGATTGGTTGAATTAGAAAAGTTTAATTGTTGTGCGTGAAAGTTAGAAGCAAAGTGATTTTTTTCATTTACATATTATGGGAATTTCAAACGCAGAAGTGAAAAAAGTGCAACACATTCAATCGACAGAATTGCTGGGGCTAACACTACGCCCTCCGAACCAACCCAGATTTTTTCACCAGCCGAGCGATGCATTGGAGATGAGTTGTCCAGTTTAAGTTTAAGATAAGTATTATGTTTTCATTATTTTCATCTCTTTCACATAAAATCCTCAAGGAGTTTTTTGTTTAATTTAAGAAAATTGAAAAAAATTTCAAGTGATTTTATTTAATGGGCACATAAAGACGGCAATCTGGAAAAAAGAAACTCAATTATGCTTTAGGATGAGTATTTTGTCTCTTAACTCGTTTCATTTTCTGTTTTTCGCTAATATAGAATTATATTTATATAAAATTTAGTCCACAAACATATTATAATTATATAACATAATTATAATCAGCCGTATTCATCATCAAGCCACGATTCTAAATTAACATAGAACACCAAGGGATCTTTCATCGACAAAAAAGTTGTGTTGGAGGATTCCACACAAAAAAAAACTTTAGAAGCCGTGATTTCCTACGGATTTTGATTGCATACAGTTAGGCGTTTGTCTACATGAAGCATATAATATTGGGTATGGGCACCTTTTTCGTACCATGGTTTATGAATCATGATGTTGACTTAACGTGATGAATAGGGTATGCCAAATTAATCACGTTAAGTTAACATCATGCAATTGATTAAAATTTCCGACATATAAATTTGAGTGATTAAATAATATGCTGAATATATTCACTCAAATTGGTGGAAAAAGAAAAAATCGAAAATGTTATTAAAAGTTTTGATTATTCAAAACATTGATTTGTACTCTTTGAGCATCAAAGGTCTTAAGACTTCTAAAATGTGAGGCAAAGGAGAGCAAAGTATCAAAGAGTTTTCAAAAACATTTTGCGAAAATTTGTGTCTAAATATAAAAATATAATTCATTTTCATTTTAAGTTGCTTTCCATCTTTAAACAGTACAGTAGTTTTTCGCTTTTTTCACTGATCGATTTTTCAATTCTCGCTAAATTCACGCTCGATTTGATCACGGTTATCATTTCTATTTTATCAAGTTGTTTTTGAAAATCATTCAGAAATCATTTTCCATTTTTCAATTTTTATTTCAAGTTTCGCCGAATTCACGGTTTTGACATTATCACGGTGAATTAAGCGTGATAAAATTGAAAAACTACTGTAAAGCCTTTTTGAAAACTCTGAAAACAGGGTTATCGGTTAGGGAAAAGAGCAAGTTTATCAAAGAAGAAATTCGGATGGTATTGAATTGCCTTCAATATTTTATTCAATCCATTTTATATGACGTTTATCAAATGCCTCATAGAAATAGGAGTTTCCTTAGGAAATGTCTAGGAGCATAGGAGGTGTAGGAAAATCATGATCGCATCATTTACCAAAATGGATCCTGATCTCTACCTTTTACCCACTAACACAACTCCCTCCTTGGATACTTGAATATGGATTCGCAGACGTATAGACGGTTTTCATAGTTGATGATATTAGCTTATCTCTGGTTCTGACTATTTCAAAAAAAATTTTTTTTTGAGTATGCAGGAGTGAGAGGTTGCTAGTTGAACTTAAAGAGTATCTAACTAACAATCCTTCCCTTTTCCCCATTGACTACTAGGACGTGGCCGGCGCCGTTATAAATCAGATAAATCATATAAAAAGGGAGAGCATCAGTTTTGTACAATGAGAATGGCCGCTAATCCCAAGCACCATTCTTTTGGACTTTGTGCAAAGTTGATGGCCTCGATTGATCACGGAATAGCAACCATTGGCGACGTGGAACTTGTTCTGCTTAGCCACACCAGTGTAAAAAATACTTAATTCCTCTAAAATCGATTTAAAAAAACCGGTAAATTAAGCATTTCGAGTTCAATGATTAAAGGTGGATATGAGTAGTCAAACTAGCTGAGCTAGCTCATTATCATGTACGGTTTTTGGATGCTGCAAATACGTTTCAAAATCTGCTAATGTGTTAAGATAAAAAAAAAGATTTAAGGGCTTTTTTTTAGTTTTGTTGAATAGTTTCTGATCCAAGCCCAAATTTGCTCGATATTGCCTGGACTTTGAAATGAATATTTTGGAATCAAATGCCCGGATATTGTAAGGTTTTTAGATACAATAGCCTGATTTTGCTTGGATACGCACGGGAAAAATTCTTATAACCTCAATTCACCCCGTTATTTTTTTTTGTTAATTTAAAGAATTTCATTATAACGAGTGTATTCGAAAAAAATGCCCTCAAGTACTTAACTATGATTTTTTTTTACTTTTTTCTCCTTGTTTATCACCGATAAATACAGGCGACACTTGTAAACGAAAAGCTTCTGGTTGACAACCTGCCAGGTGACCGCAAAAGAGTTCGTTTTGCTGTCCGTTGCAAAAATTTTCAAAATATATCCCCACAAGCAGTACAAATATTTTGCGCACGATTTGACCATCGTATTATATTTATTTTACCGGTGGGCAGCTTTTCTACCTTGTAGAAATAAAGTCAGGTCAGCTGACTTATAAAGCTAGACGACCCAGTCAGAATCATTTGACTTTTTATCATTTCCTCTATCATATTTTCTCATTGAGCTTGAAAAAACTCTCACATTCCCCTCAATTCGTGGAATCAATAATCTTCACTTTTATTCCAATTTTAGCTCACTCTTGGGTCCTATAGCACTTCCTACACGATTTTTTCTGTAAACTTTGGTCAAATAGTTGATTTCCAGCTGTTTTTGGGTCTCCCACTGGGACTTTTCTGGATTTCTCTCGATCCTGCCCATAAAAATTTTCAATGAACTTCAGTATTGGACGCTATCTCAAAAACCACGTGAAATATTTTCACCAAATTTTTTACACGTACACATTGCATTACTAGGTAGTTTTACTGGATCTTTCATCAATTTCCATCAATGCATTCAAAAGGTTTTAACTAAACAAAGTGTTGCATTTTTTTCAAATGCACTCCTTACTAAAAAAAAATAATATTCTACGATATGACTGTTTAAGTTTTGAAATATACAAAACAACTAAACAGATCAGAATTAAATATTCCACTATAATATCTTCTTTTTATAGTTATAGTAACACAAAGAGACAGTCTTATTTTTAACAAATTAGTTTAAAACAACCATAAATTGGATTACTTGGACTTTTTCAAACGTTAAGAATGTATTTAGTTAGTTTGAGAATAGAATGAAATACTTTGTGATACCATGATAATTTAATCAATGTAAAAAACCAATTGGAAGATTAGGAAACGTTATTAAATCTCCTCTTCTTCCTTTCATGTTTAGATTCTTGAAAACAAGGCGAAATTAAAGATAAAAATAATGTACACTTTGTAGAACTAAAACTCATGATTTGATCCAACCCTTAGTATCAAAAGTGAGAAACAGACAGTAACATCTTCGAACACAAGAAGCTTGGAAAACGAAAATTTAAGTCTCTAGAAAAATATGATTCAAGATCCAAAAAAAAAAGAGAATGAAAAATGATTCTGTTCTGATTTTTAATTTAAGATCACAGTGTAAAAAATTCCATAACCATCTGGTTTGAAATGCTATGAGTAAAAATTCCATGAATATATTTATCATTCTAATTTTCTTAGTTCAGTGTATCTCGATAAAAATCCTAGAGACAAAATTGTTATAAAAAGAATGATCACAAAATCAGAGATTATTTAATGCAGAGTACACATCTAATGCATAATAGATAATGAAAAACAGTTTGGAATATGGGAATTTTCTAAAAAAAAATTAAAAATATTTATATTCGCAGCATTACAAATCGTGAGATTTCATACAATGATAACTGTTGTTTTGAACATTGCCAATATTGATATGCCATGTGCCAAATTTGATATGCCAAATTTGGTATACGATGAATAACACTTCTCACGTGATTTTGGCGAAAAAAGCATGACAATTGATAAAAACTGCTTACAATAATGCCGACACATTTCATCAAAACATTCTTTGGTCACTTATTTATCCCGGGGTTAATTGAAATTGAACAAATTAGTGCCTAGGATCCACATTAAATGAAAAGAATAATGTAAAACGGAAGAAAATTCATTTGTAAGTTCATCCCAGAAGAATAAAAACAACTATTTGAAACGTAATAAAAAGCATCCAAATGATATTCACCTCAAAGAAATGTTCCAGTATATCAAAGAAAAACTATATCTTTAAAAGAGAATTTGTAAACGGTTGTACTTTGGTTGACTACTCGTAACACAAAGCACTTGAAACTGTGGAAAAATATAAACCAAATTTTGGAGGGATCCAAAAATTCTCCAACAATAAAAGCTACCGAAGGCTCAAACCTCAAATCTTGATACTAAATTCAACAGATTTTTTTTCTTCAATTGGATCGGACCTTGCCAAGGAAACACCAAATGAACCTGAGTTTAATGCTTTGTCCAAGGTAGGGTATTTAATCTTCCTTTAACCAACAGATGAAAATGAACTGAAATTAGTTATACTGAGCCTTAAAAACAATAAAAAAAAGTTGTGAACCGGATTGCTTTCCAACATTTGTTTTAAAAAAAAACCTGATTCTTGCAAAGTTTTTCAACTCAATAACTGAAACAAGATGATTTCCAGATTGCTTTAAGCCTTCAATTCATGTTTTTTTTTCTAATTTTTCGTTAAAAATTATTCCAAACAGTTGCAAGTAGAGATGTACCAAATATTCGGTCAGCCGAATATTCGGCGCCGAATACCGCCTGAAACCGTTAGGCCGAATATTCGGCTCACCGAATAGTTGAGCTAAGTATTCGGCCGAATAGGCCGAATAAGCCGAATAATTATTTTTTAAATTTATACACGAACAGATTTGTCAATTTTTTTAAATGAATTTGGAAAATTAACAAAATATTCCAAAGTAATATTGAAAAATCTACATAATCATCAAAAACTTATAGTTTCAGTTAAATATCTTAGTTGTATCCGGTTACTTTTCACTGTAGATCGGAGTAGTATCACTTCATCCTTTGGCCATCGCTTGTTCCAGGTTTTCTTGATATATCCAGACATGACCATAAATCAAATAAAGAATTTAAAATAAGCCAAATCTGGACGTGATGCCCAGATGTTGTTAAAAGCTACCCGGACTTTGCCCGGGTTCTAAATCAAATAAAAAACTCAAATTTCTCTCAGAAATTTTTACATTTTATGTTCAAGGACGACTTTAAAATTAACATAAATTTTCGTTAAATCCTTAAATACAATTTTAACACTGCTGTTGCGATTTAATGAAAGCTATAACTTTTATGTATTTTTGTTACCTTGTTTGTTTTAAAATAATGCCTAGATTTTGTTCAGATTCCCCCTCCCCTTTTTTACAATTTTATTTCAAAAATTATCTGGAATCGCCCGACCGTTTGGATACATGTGATGGAAAATATGGTTTGGTTAAGGTTGAAAATGATCGTTGTTTTTAACAACTGTTTTGAAGATGCATCAAATTCGACCTTCATCTATTTCGATATCAAATAAGCAATTTCAAATTCATTGGCACCTGTTTCGACATATTTCACATGCCCTAAAAGCGACAAGTCATCTGATGTCCTTTTAGTTATACAGATGATTCAGTTAAATTTTAAAAATCCGAGGCCCCTTCTTGAGAAAGACCTTTTAATACATCATCTGGAAATATCATCTGGTTGAAGTTAATCGACTCAAAAACATGAGGGGCATTAAAATGGAAGGTATAGAAGGAAATTAAGACAATCGCTTATATTTTTTCATTAAAAACTTAATAGAATATTCGACCGAATATTCGGCCGAATATTCGCTTGGCCGAATAGTTGAAAAGGTCACTATTCGGTATTCGGCCGTTCGCCGAATACCACTATTCGGTACATCTCTAGTTGCAAGTTATGTGTACATCAAGAAATAAGAAAAAATAAAATACGATTTTTCAATATTTCATACATTAATTGCAATACGGTTTCAGAGCAGGTTCCAGCACACTTATAGCTATTTCTGGACTATTTGACTCAATAATAACAGAGGTTGATTCTAAAAATATTTTCGGAGCTTTATTTCTGGACCTGAAAAAAAGCTTTCGATACGCTAAATCATGAAATTTAATTAGAAAAATTGAACAAATACGGGATACGGGGTAAAGTGAATGAAATAATTCGAAGTTGTTTGATCAACAGGAAACAATGTCTTGTGGTTGAAGGAATATCCAGCGAATCCAGAAATATTAGCATAGGCGTTCCAAAGTGCAGTAACATAGGTCCTTTACTTTTTCTTGTCTACATTGACGACATATGTAATCTTCCCCTTCTTCCCCTTCACGGCTTTTAGCGGATGATACTGCTTTATTTTACGCGAGAAAGTCTGCAAATACAATAATCGAACATTTGGAACATGATTTGAAATTGCTATCTACATTTTTCAATAGCAATCTACTCTACTCTAAACTACGAAAAAATTAAATATGTATGTAGGTATATGTTATTCCATTCGTTCAGGAAAGTAATATGAATGAGTTTTTCATACAAGAGGTGAAAACCTTCAAATACTTAGGTAATCATTTAGATCATGGGTGGCCAACATTATTAACAGACGGGCCGAATTTTGGAGATGAGATTGGCTGGCGGGACACATCATTATTTTTTCTTTAATATTCAGAGCAAATAAATGAATATAGTAGTTTTTCATATTTATAACGATAAAAAAATGGTGAAATCGTGAATTTGGTTAAATTTAAAATTAAAATTTAAGTGGCAAAATGTATTTTACTGTAGTAAATGATTAATTTTAATGGCTTAAGTAGTGGAAATGCTTTGTATCAATTGATTTTAATCATTAGACGTAATAATCGAAGCGTGCAAAATATCAATTTGTTAGTGTTCATCCAATTAAAGTAAATTAGGTATTTATTTTTTTATGCCGTAACTTCTCCGTCTATTTTGAATAAAATATCCAAGAAAAGTGCATGATAAAATTATCTTATACTATTTATATATTTTAATATTTTAATCCTCACATCTTTGATTAACTCAAAAGTTAACTTAAAAAAAAAAAATTAAATTAGTCGTACTTAGACATTTTAAGAGTGTTTCTCTAAATTTGCTTTATGGACAGATAATACTTTCTTTTTCAAATCTAGAAATGTGAGTCCCTTTTACGAATTTGAAGCCAAAGCTAGAAGAATTTCATTTTAATAAAAAAAAAAATTCCATTCACAACCGTTTTTAAAATCCAAATAACGATTTAAAACAGTATACAGCTAAAGTGACCAGTTCAATGACATTTTCATATTATTGAATTTTTTTTTCCATAACATAAACCATCAATAATAGCAAATAACAAAAACGCTAATTGCTTTTAAATAAATATTAAGGTCCTGGAAATAGTTTCTGAATGATTTCTAAAAAAGCGTGATAAAATCGAGCGTAAGTTTGGCGAGTATTGAAAAAATGGAACTAAAATAGCATCTGTTTCTGTCCAGACCAAATTGAATATGGATGTATGTCAATAGCAATAGCAATAGTTATGTCAAATATATTTTCGTTTTTAATTTAAGGTTGGTTCTGTTGGGTCAATTTTTTTGCAGAAATGTTTGCAGAAATAGTGTAGAAATTCCAAAGAAAAACCTTTTTTTCATGTTCTTACAGTTTTCAAAATATAAAAATTCTGATTATTGACTTTTGTATCTTGTTGAGTTGTTAAACTTTTCCTTAAAAAAAAGGAACAAAAAAAATGATGTGATTTTTTTTTGGCCCTTTTTTGATGGCCCCGTAGGCCCATTTGGGTCCTTACTCCACCCCATTCGCTTCTTTATAAGTGGGAGGGACATTTTATCCTTAGGATAATTTTATATTACTTTGAATTTTCTTATTCTGTACGACTTTTTTCGTCTTACTCCCGCGTATGTCCATCACCGTACAATTCTTTATCTGAATCCTCGTCAGATTTCCATCACTTTCATCATATGATCCTTGTCAGGATTTGTCATATTTTTAGACAGTCTGTTTGATGTATTGTATTGCCATTTTCTTAAAAGTGTTTGTGTTCACACTATTTTTGATGCTTGTCGTTCGGTTGTTGAACATTTTCAATCCGTTGTAGAAAAGAGAGCGTTTGCTCATTGCTTTTGTGATGATAAAAATCGACTGCGAGCGTTCTGCAGAAAATGTCAACTCACTTCTAACGTGTGCGTATTTCATCACGAATGCCTATTTCAGATTTCGTAATTTAATTGGCAGCGCTGCACAAAAAATGAATGATAATTTATTCTTTTGCAAACCCAGTTGTCCACAAATCTATTTTAAAATTATTAATTTAAAAGTTAACCAGACCACCATCATTGATAGTTTCAAAACGGAACTAACTTCAACAATTCAAAATTCAGTTTCAAATTGAATGCGTAGTATAAAATCGGATTTTCAAACGCCGCGGCTATAGAAACATCCAAAAAATTCTTTTCTCTGAAATTTGACACTATCCAAACTGATTTTAAAAATTTGAAAAGGCATTTGATATTAAATTGGTAGGTAAAAAAATTATATATTTGATACCTACATAACTTTGGTATTTTTCAGCAGATATGATAACATGGCACATCAAAGCGCATTTAATGTTAATAGCTTTTCAAATGTGAAATTGGATTTTAAATACCTATTTAAAAAAGCTAGTAGTGAAAATCTATGTGAAAAATTATAAATAAGATACAAAAACTGTTAAATAGTACCGTCTGCAAAAATGAGCAAATTTTGAAATTGGGTGATAATTTGAAGACACCTTGCGCAAATTGTCATATAATGTGTCTATTTTCCCGTAATATTTACAGTAAAAAATTTCGTTGGTTTCAATGGAAGCTGAATTTTTTTAAATTAAGCAAATGTTTCGCTCTAAAATTCATAGAACACAATGCGGGCTTGTGATATAGCTCAGTTGGCAAGTCTGTTGTCTCCTGAGCCGATGTCCGTGAGTTCGAGCCCAAGAGTAAATATCGAACACAGTTGTACCGGATAAGTTTTTCAATAAAGATCCGCCAACTGTAACGTTGACAAAGTCGCGAATGCCATAAAGATGGTAAAACGACTATAATCGAAACAAAAAAAAACTAAAATGACAAATAAATTGTTAAGTTCGTTAATAAATATGTTTTGATATTTGCTAACATTTCGTGCTAAATTTTACAAAATTTTCAAAACCAGTCAAAACTCAAATTAGTGCCATTGGGTCATAGCAGCTCTCGTGGCTTTTAGAATAATGATATGAGGTAATTAAATAAGGGAAATTCATCGCAATACACATATGTAAATCATAAGTACTGTTCATATGAAAAACATTGGAAAATTTGGCCCGCGGACCTTGGTTTGGCCACCCTTGATTTAGATAGTACTCTTTCCTGGAGATGTCATATACAACATTTAGAAAAAAGAGTTTCTCCCCTCTGTGGTGTACTCTGGAGACTGAAGAATTTTGTGCCACTTCATTCACTCTTTATTTCGCTATCTCATAGAAGTCTGGGGACGAGCATCTCCATCACATTTACATAAACTTAAAACTTTGCAAAAATAGATGCTTGAAAAATATTTACAATCTTCCTTTGCTACATCCAATTAGGCTTATTTATCATCCGGATTTCATAATATCTTACCCTTACCAGATCTTGGTGATAACCTGCATTCATCATTCATTCATTCATTCTTAAGCTCTCGCGTCACCGTGGAATTCGCGATTCCCAACGTTTAAGTGTTGGAACGATTCGAGTGGTTCTTTTTCTCGTGATGAATGCGCAAGATTTTATCACGCACGAGCTGTTCAATCGACTCCATTTCCGCGAGTTTTGATCACAGGACCGTAAAACTTGCAGGATGTAAACAATGCACTATGAAATAAATCCACCCAAACTTTCAATAAATTTTACCCAACGGTTAAAAAGTTAGAGCAATTTCATAGTGTGGCAATTTCATCGTGGACACTCTTTATCTGGGCAGTTTTCCATAAAAACTGGACATCCGACTTGGCTTGAAATTTTCACTTATTAGCCGGACAATTCCAAGTAAAACCAGGCAATCTGGTATGCTTATCGTAGAAGTTATCAGGTTTCAAGCTCAAAATTAAGTAAAACATTAATATCAATGACATTTTTGGAAGAAAAAAGATATGTTCATTAGACTGAGTCGATTTAGGGTCATTTTGAATTTTTCAAACCATGAGACCAAGTTCCTGTGATGAAACAATTGTATTTATAGTGCAAATTTAGGAAACTGTTTTATGTTATTTTAGTTTAAAATTTAATTGCAAGATCTACAGCTCTAAAAAGTATTTTAAGTTAAAAAACCAAACCCTGCATCAATAACCTTATCCGATCCTTTTTTCACTAAAATATTGTTGATTGTTAGGTGTTCCCTACATTAATTCCATTACCTACCCATTATGAAATGGACGATTTTCTCGCAATTTATTCCTGTCATAGCTGCTGCTTGCTGGTTGGTTGCCCATTTCCCCGGTATCCCCGGAAAATGATCAATCTATAAAAATGAAGCCAATCATTTCTATGCCAGCCACCACCACCACTAACCATTTAGCTGGCTGAAACACTTTTCCCTCTACTGGTACAAGATCTTCTAACCTTTTCCCCAGTTCACTGCTTGCGAGTGCATTTTCCCGTATGAGTTTTCCCTCAAGTTGGTGGATATATCTAGATGTGTCTGCCATACGAATGTGTTTGGTTCAGTTGTACTTGGTTGGTGCAATTGGATAACAGGAACCAATTTTACCCAGTTCCAGTCTCTTGATCCAGAGAGCTTTTTATCCCACCGGCAGCACTACTGCGCTACTCTAGGAGAGTCTAGAGGTGGAAAAAGTAAGGATGCTGCTTGAAAGATTTCTTCTTATATTTCGATTTATATTTTTTGCCTTGCGTTTCTAAAACATCCGATTCGCCCTGTGAAGTAAGATTTTCCAATTGAGATTAAACGAGCTGCATTCGGGAAAGAAGATTTTTTTCTTGGCTTGGAGCAAGACGTGGGTTAAATAAAATGTTTCAAGATGTAGTTTCCCACTTTACAAAACTTGAACTCAAGTTGGATGATTGAGATTTAGAGATTCTTCTACTTACAAGAAAAGTTAAGAGGATTTTCTAAAAATCAACTTAAGTAAAAATCTTTATTTTATATCCAATAAAAACAAAGTTTAATTTTAGAAAAATGAAATTGTTTGATTTTATAATGACACGCTCATCAACATTGGAAGCTCGTAACTGGTATTTAAGTTGTTTCATGAAGAATAGAAGATCAATCATATCAAAATATCTCATAATTTCATCTACCTCATGTGCTGGGTATAGACGTAAACTGATCGCTATTTTCTGCTCGTGATTTCTTAATCGATTCAACCAAAATCGAGCGCCAAAACATATTGCGGGGCTCCAGTCAGCCAGCCAGAGGCAAATATCTCGCCCCAAATCACCTGCTCTCAAAATATAGATCTTGAGTCTATATTTTGTGGCCGCTAATAAGCACCTTCCAGTCGGTGAACTCTATTAGAGCGCTCATCTGAACTTTGTTGCAGAGTGTATGGTGGATACGAGAAGTTGTTATCCGCGTATTTACATTGCTAAAGTCCAATCGAACAGACAGACATATTCATACACATACGATGGAGGGAAAAAATGACGTGAAGAAACAAACAGAAACTGCCAAACCAAAAAGAAGAACACCCATAGCACCATTCAAAAAGTGAACTAATTTTCCCATCCATCCAAAGAAAAGAACCATCATCAAACTCCGGAATAAAAAAAGCCCCAGCAAACAACATTTCCCATTGAAACGATGTTAGTTTTTGATGGTCGTAGAAATCCCGAAACGATTTGCTCACGATCCATTTTTTTTCCTGTTGCTGTTGTTGTTGCTTCTTCCCCACTCGACTCGACGACTGTTGAATTCGTGTTACTTTTTTTTCGACTCAACTTCTCGGCTCTGAAATTGGTGAGCAAGACCTCACCGAGTATGGGGGGATGAATGGAAGAGATGGTTTGCATTTAATGGAAATTATGTAGCAACATTAAGCGCTGATGCGCTATTATATTGTAATCAAAATAATCATCATAATGGAAATTAGTGTTACGACGCTTTCGGATGAGTGCTTGGGCACTTTTTTCCTCGTTCTCTACACACACTTCTTTCAAATTTTGAATTTTATTTTGGTTGTCGGGGAAAGAAGTCAAAAAGCGGAAAACCGCAGGCCAGTGACCAAATTTGAACGCGGGAAAACAACTATAAGAAGGTTCTTCCAACTGGAAATAATGTCAAACTGAAAAAAGAATTAAAAAAACACCCTCAATTTCCATTCTAAATTATACTAACCAACTTTCATTTTGACCTCAAATAAACGATGTTTTCTCTGTTTATCTTTACAGGTATTCAATATTGGACTCAAGTCATGAGCAAACCAAAGCGTATGTAATCGTTTTTCTACAAGTTTAATTTCATTGGGAACACCTTTTTTTGCATTTCGATAAAAATATAATGTGATTTATAAAAAGATTTTCAATGATCAAAAAAATCTTAAAATAGGTATCATATTTAAAAAAAAAATAAATCAAATTTTTCTTGCCTATTTGAAGTGGATGTCTAGTTTTTTTCCCTACCAAAATTTTCACAAAAGCTTATCCCAAAATACTTGTTTGCAGATTGTTAGATACATTTGAAAAAAACAGCATAAGAATTATTTATATCATTTCGTCATACAAGATTTCACTCAAATTAGATAATCCTAAGACAACCCTCAAAAGCCTTAAAGTTAACAAATTTATTAAGAAATGGTATAGAAAAATCTCAATAAATTGTGATCACACTATTTTTTTTTCAAGTTCATTCAAATGAAGGTTTCAAGCTGCAGAATGATATCTTATGAGTGCATCTCACTTACTCCAATGCAAAACCAGCTGCACTTTTATTGAAACTTTTGAAAGTTTCGCAAATTTGAGCATTTTTGTAAATTTGAACAATTTTGTCTACTATGTCAAGTGGAAAAAAATTGGATTAAATTTTAGGTTTAACAAAATTTGTAAAAATAATTTTGTAAAATGGACAAATTTAATAAAAGTGACAAAAATGGAAAAAATAAAAAAACTTGGAAAAATTGACCAAATTGCTTGATTGACAAAATTTACAAAACGAACATAATTGGCCAAATGAACAGAATTGAGAAAAAAAATGATTGATTAGGTCTAATAGACAAAATTATATACATTCAAAAGATTAACAAAAATGTCAAAATGGACAAAACTTACATAAATTGACGAAATTAATAAATTAAAAAAAAATATAACATTTATAAAATTGACCTTATTGAAATTTAAAGTTTTGTCAATTTGGTCAATCTTGTGAGTTGACTTATTTTTCAATTTTGCCAAATTTTCATTTTTGTCATCAATGTCATTTTTTCGCTGTTGTCAATCTCGTCTATATGGTCATTTTCGAAAAAAAAGTCATTTCTGTCATTTTTTAAAATTTTAACCCATGTTGATATTTTTAATTTTGTCTTTTTCTTAATTATTTTCCTTGTGTCAAAATTGTCAAAATTGTCAAAATTGTCAAAATTGTCAAAATTGTCAAAATTGTCAAAATTGTCAAAATTGTCAAAATTGTCAAAATTGTCAAAATTGTCAAAATTGTCAAAATTGTCAAAATTGTCAAAATTGTCAAAATTGTCAAAATTGTCAAAATTGTCAAAATTGTCAAAATTGTCAAAATTGTCAAAATTGTCAAAATTGTCAAAATTGTCAAAATTGTCAAAATTGTCAAAATTGTCAAAATTGTCAAAATTGTCAAAATTGTCAAAATTGTCAAAATTGTCAAAATTGTCAAAATTGTCAAAATTGTCAAAATTGTCAAAATTGTCAAAATTGTCAAAATTGTCAAAATTGTCAAAATTGTCAAAATTGTCGAAATTGTCAAAATTGTCAAAATTGTCAAAATTGTCAAAATTGTCAAAATTGTCAAAATTGTCAAAATTGTCAAAATTGTCAAAATTGTCAAAATTGTCAAAATTGTCAAAATTGTCAAAATTGTCAAAATTGTCAAAATTGTGAAAATTGTTAAAGTTGTCACAATTGTCAAAATTGTCAAAATTGTCGAAATTGTCAAAATTGTCAAAATTGTCAAAATTGTCAAAATTGTCAAAATTGTCAAAATTGTCAAAATTGTCAAAATTGTCAAAATTGTCAAAATTGTCAAAATTGTCAAAATTGTCAAAATTGTCAAAATTGTCAAAATTGTCAAAATTGTCAAAATTGTCAAAATTGTCAAAATTGTCAAAATTGTCAAAATTGTCAAAATTGTCAAAATTGTCAAAATTGTCAAAATTGTCAAAATTGTCAAAATTGTCAAAATTGTCAAAATTGTCAAAATTGTCAAAACTGTCAAAATTGTCAAAATTGTCAAAATTGTCAAAATTGTCAAAATTGTCAAAATTGTCAAAATTGTCAAAATTGTCAAAATTGTCAAAATTGTCAAAATTGTCAAAATTGTCAAAATTGTCAAAATTGTCAAAATTGTCAAAATTGTCAAAATTGTCAAAATTGTCAAAATTGTCAAAATTGTCAAAATTGTCATTCTGACAATTTTGACAATTTTGAAAAAATAATTGTCAGTTGTCAAATTTATCAAATATGCAATTTTGTAAATTAAATTAATTCTGTCAACTTCATCAATCTTGTTAAATTTGTTCGCAAAACAAATGTCCGATCCGAAATCGAATCGGAGCTTTATGGAGCTTAGCTATGCGGCAGTTAAATTAAGAAAGAGAGTATGAAAAATGATACACTGAACAGATTGAGATAACCTCAACAGCTTTCGCGAAGCAACTGAGGGAGCATAACCAAATTAGAATAAAAAAGTCATTTCGGTTGGAGTTCATCCGCGGCGAATAATACGCAGCCATAAGTCATCGAAGGAAGAACAAAAATCCTACAGCATCCCCGCAGCTTCCTTCGAAATAGCTGAAGATTTACCATTTATGTGCTCAAATATAACTGCTAAATGCACAACCTGCCGCACATTAAATCAAAGCCTCGGAAAAGCGTTTTTACGCACTCGACGATAACGACGAATTTGGACAAGGCATGGAAGCTGCTCTTCTTATTTTTCTTCTTCTGCCGTCTGTCTCATCATGTAGGTAGGTAGGCAGAGCAAAAACAAAGTTTAAATCCGAAACGATTTTGACCGCAAATCTTGGAAGATTCATGCTCGGATTTCATTGCCGTCGGGTAATTTTTTCTCTCCAAAAATAAGTATCTCCTTCGCAATAGCTTCCATTTCTCCAGCTTATTTGTGGAGCGATTTTTTATGATCCTCGCCTGAGGCTGGAGGAAATAAAATCTTTCACTTCGTTGACAATGGCACATTTCATTTACTTTGTTATTTTTTTCTGTGCTTTGGAAAAAATAAACTGTTTCTCGTCTCCTCCCTATCCAAAAACAGACAAATCAAATTGCTGCAAAAATGTTAGCTTCTAGAAAGTTAATTAAGAAATAATAAATTGTTCTTCAAACATTAGTCTTGGGCTTCGCTTGTTTACTTTTTCAAGTTCATGAATACCAAAAATGATTTAGGATAATTCATTCTTTATTTATTCTTCATTTGGTTCAGTAACAACAAAAATTCACGAATGTTTTTTACAAATCAAAATCCCCAGCACAAGCAATCAAAAATGCAAAAATAACTGATCACTAATCAAAACTCAGCCCGTGCACTTGTAAACAAAAACAAAACAGCGGCCACATCCCCGGGACAATTTCCATCAACTTTCAACCAATAACAATAGTACAGGAAAAACCTCATACACAAAACACGACCGACACACACGTAAAAAAATGCAACACAACAATTAGTAAACGTTCCCGGCGCATCGATGTTGCAATATTCATCATGATTTTAGTGACCGGCGCGAGTTCAGTTTCGAAGTCAGCTTCCATGCCTACATGCAGGGGTAAGGGTGTGCGAATTCAAAACAACACCTGGCCAATTGTGAACAATCGATTTAGGGAGCCCCGGTTGTTATTCATTGCTTAGTTCATTCTAGTGCGGCCAGTGATTCGGATTTTATGAAGGGTTTTTTTCATTGCTGGAATTCGACAACAAACTGATGCTTGTCAGGGTTTTCATTTAACTTTTAAAGGTTTTTAATGTTGTTTATATATTTATTCAACCTTTAGATATTAATTCCAACAAAAAAGTGATTTAGTAAATAACATGATTGGAAATTTGAAAATGAAACTTGACACGTCCTAATCAGAAAGTACAACAACATTTAAGGGGTGTGTAACAGAGTTGTATCTCTGATTGGATTTGATAAAGCCTCCCACAGCTGAAGACCAGATATGTTTTGTGCTTCGATTCACAATGTTCGGCAAGGTATTCTGTTTTCGAATATGTAAATCCAATAAAATCATAGTCAATTCACTTCTGATTAAAAGTTTTGTTTTTATTCTAACATGATCGATATTTTGAATGATACTTCCAAATAAATTTTCGAAGGTTTTTTTGGATCATAGTATTCTAATACATTTAAAACGATTTGAAAGGTCTAAACGTCCTTGAGTTTTAAAACCAACTTACTTGACATGAATCTAGTAGCGTTTTATCCTTATGCTTATGCTTATGATACATATACAGCCAGATCTTGTCAACATCCCGGTGAGTAGCAAAAATACATTTACTACTCATTTTGACACGGCCGGGCCCACTGTGCAGTATTGGACGCAAAGACAACTGGAACACAAGGGAGGAAGAAACGTGGACAACAGTACCATACGTTCCCGTGTATATTTAATGTTTATTTGTGGAAGCATAGACGCTAAGATATTTCTATGCTCCTTGATGTTGGACCTTGCCATTCTTCCTTCAACGGTTGGAAATGAGGTTTTTATACATAAAAATCCTAAAGTTATCAGTACAATTATTCAGGAAAAATTTCCCTAATAATTTTACAATAATTAACTTTAAATCCTTTGTACCATCATCTCGGGTCATCGACCATGGTTATAGCGTCTTGAAAAGAGTTGAAAGAGAAAAAATATGATTAATAGAGCACTGAAATCCCTAAAAAAAATTTCCTTGTTTAAAGATTTCAATGCCAAAAAATATGATAAAAATAATGTGGATGAAAAACAAAAACAGTTTTAAACAAGCGCATGTAGGAAAATCCATTTCTTTGTTCTTTTAAAATCCAATATCAATCCATTCCGTCTATTGAACAAATAAACCAAATAACTTTTCACGAATCAACTCTTTGAAACTTTGTTGTTTGGGGACATGGAAATGACATTGAAAACAAGAATAAAAAGGAACGAACTCAGCAATTTGAAAGGTTTAAACGGTATCAGCAAATAACTGGAACACCTTTTCACCTTTGTTTCCCATGGCTCGAACGAAATCAAATATAGCCATTTTTTTCACATGTTGATCCGTTTCTGTCCGCACTTAATTTAATGTTTAAGACACTTTGATTGCAACCAATTTCTGGTACATAATCACTGGAAAAAGCTAATTTTCCGAGTGGAGTCGCCACTAGCGCTCAGAGCTGTTAAACCTCATGATCAAAGTAGCAGAGAAAACACAGAAAAATCAACAAAACATGGCACTGTGTTGTACTATGACAACTCACGCAGACAAAAATAGGAAAAAAAATCAATTAAATTTTTAGTAGGAAGAAGACACTTTGTTTAAAAAAGCTCTTATTTCAAAACTCTTCCATTCTTAAGATATTGAAAAATAAGGAAAAATTGCAAAGATACATAAATATGTTTTATAAAAAAGTAACAAGGCAATTTTATGGTCACTGATTTCAAAACAATACAAAACAATACTTTTGATGTAAACGTTAATCTCTATGAAAATTTAGTGTTGAGATGCTTGAGAAAATGAAGGAAATCAGAAAAAATGAAATAAATAATGTTTTCGGAAGAGATCATTTCGGTTTGGCTGATTTTTTTCATATTTTACGTGGATCTTGTTAAATATCCGTGGATCTTGTTAAATAAAAATTTCAGTTCCGATCTCAAGATTTGAAGCTTTTTTAGAATTTCAACAGTGTCAGTTTTTTGTATCAAGCCTCTATGAAAAGTGATTATAAATCGATCAGATCAGTTTTCCAGATTTCCAGGTCACCCGTCTTTGGCGGGCTACTGATATAACTTTTCAAACGTGTTTTTTTTTACAAATTAGAGCTGGCTAGAAGTGTTTAAAAAATAAAAGGGCAGCCACTGAAAGGATAGGCCTGAGGCCTGAGTTCCGCTCAAATATGTACATGTATAATTTTTCTCATTTTTAATAAAAAAAAATTAATATTAATTATTAAATTACCAAAATGTGATCGTGAAATATAACGTTTTGGTCTTACGATCAAAACCAAAAGAAATTATAGGTAAACTGTTGAAAACATTTCAATACATGTTTGTATTTCGAAATATCGCTTATCAGCCTAAAGGCTAAGATCAAAGTGTAGTTTGTATTTCGAAATTATCAAAGTTTTTCGGTTAGTTTCAATATTAATCAAACAAAAGCTATTCCTCGAGTAGCTCGAAACGTATAAACAACTAGTAAATTTTGTTTGATTATTTTTAAAACTCACCGGACATCGTCAATAATTTCGAAGTACAAACAAAAGCGTTGATAAAACCAAAACTCCAATTAATATACATTTGTCCACTTGCTTGTATGACAATCTCTCATAGTGCGTTACCATTGTTGGCATAGTTACCACAGGAATTGTTTTCTTTTCATAATAGGGGAAAGGTTTCCTAAATGGGCCTATCGGGTTAAATGACCCTACGGCTGTTTGATGAAATGGCTGACTGGACAGCTTATCTGACCAATGCATTTTGAGGGTGATACGCTTAGAACATAAGGCAAGAAAGAATTTCATAAATTTACAAACTCAAAAAAATTTAAAAAATCATACAAGGTTTTGATACATTTTGATGTAATATTTCGACTTTTAAAAATTATACGTAAAGAAGCTTAAAACAAAAACTAGGATGGTTTTTGTTTCTTACTCAAATGAAGTTAAGAAATTAAACATATTTCAGCTTTTGTGGAGGTTTAATAATGATTATATAGTGGAATAAGAGAGTGTTTTGGTATGACCCCATCATGTTTGTAAAATGCCCCCATCCTAAAATAACAGGTTAAATAGAATAAATAAATGATTTTTATCATTGAACCTTCAAATTTAAGCTCTAAATAACATTTTAAGAGAGAATTGAAGATCTAAAAACAGATTTGATAAAGTTTTTCTTATGGATGAACTGGCTCCATAGTACGGCAACCCTAACTTTTGTTTTATTCCATAAAATTATAATATACATAGATTTTTATAAAACTTCAGCTTTGTCGTACGGAAATTATTACTTTCTAGCAGTTTCAATGAAATTATACGGAAATATTGCCCAAAAACAGAAATTTTGTTGAAAACATAAATAGGCGCATTTAGCCCGCACGGTTTGAGATTAGGCATTTTAGACAACACTTATAATAAAATCGTTTTCTTGGAAACAGAAGAAAATTTTAACATAAAAATTACTCCAATGTATAGAAAACAGATGCCTGCACACGTGTTTATAGTTTTTGTACAGATATTCGATGTGAAATTTGATTAAATCAATGTTCGGCTTAATAGGCGCATATAGCCCGCTCCTCCCCTAAACAAGAATGAGCGCCAAGGATAGGCATGAAGTAAACATGAAAAGTTAGGCTGGCAGATTTTATGAGGTTTTAATTCATATTGAAATGAATTTTTTTTTCAACAAAGTAAAAATAATTATCGTTTCTATGTGCGTGCTTGTCTTAATGAATCGAGTGCGAGTGGTGCAAAAAACAATGGAATTTTATGTTATGCTTTCCAGAACTTTTCAGCACGTTTTCGAGCTTGGCAATTTTTTTCAAAAACTGGTAAAAATTTAAAATTTTCAAACACAAAAGCTGGGTTATCCGGACAAATCAGAGCTAAATTTATCCTCTATTCGAACAAAATCAGGAAAAGATAGGAGAAATTTTTACCTTTATTTTTCGTCGAAGCACATCAAATGTGTTCAATGCTTCAAAAAAAAAAAAAAAAAAAAATGAATGAATTTTGATGAAAATAATTATGAAATATCCGTTTTCAGAAAAGAAATAAAAACAAATCATTACTCAATTTGATTTTTTTTGGTAAATTCAAAAAATTATGTGAATACACCCGGACAAAAACCGCACCATTGTAATAAAATCCGGAAATCCGGGCTGATACAGACTTGCCTCAATATTTTCCTTTCCCTTTCCACGCCCGGAAAAAATCGGGCAATCAGGAATGCTATACGTTCCAAAAACCCGTCGATGTTGGAAAATTTGAAATCGATTGAGAAATATGTTAAATTGACTGATAATCATAAGAAAAAAATAGCTAAATTGAAAATCATTATCATTGTTTTGGAGGTAAAGGTAAAAATGGACACTTGTTTAAATAAACCATTTGAATAGATTCATCAAGCTTAATTTCGATATAGCTGAATGTCAGTTGGAACATCTGAGAAGTTTTTATATTATCAAAAATAATATTTTGCATTCCGTTGAAGTAATTCAAAGGTTTTTTATTCAACAGTTGAAGAATGAAAATGTTATGGCCAGTCATTTGATCAATTTACTTGCATTCAATTTACAGTTGAATTTATTTAAAATCTAAATGATTTCATGTCACCCTAACCTGATTCACTTCAGTACCGCCATCTGATAAAAATAAAAAGGGTTTTAAATAAATACGACAGATGGCAGGTTTGTATCTCTCTAGCGGAAAACTACGCACGAGGTGCTTAAAGAGATCAATTGAGCTCCATCGCACACTTCAAACCAACCAATTCTATTAAATTGTTCAAAATTAAGATTTATTTCAACTTTCGATGAATTTTTCACAAACGAAACAAAAAGCCATACTTTCTTCATTACTTCAACCAGCCGAAAAACTTTTCGGATAAAACGGTCTTCACTACAATAAGAAATTATTAATAAAAATTTTCACTTTCTCCGAAAATTGAAGCGCTAAAAATTCCACGAGCTAGAAAAACATGATCGCACTCGATCAAGGCTTGCGAAGATCTCCCTGACATGAATCTAGTATTATTAAATTCCGCGACTTTCTCGAAGTCTTTCAATATCTTCATTTATGGGAGAAGAAAATAAATTGTCAGCTTTAATTTGAGGGCATGCCAGTTAAGTTTTGGCTAGAATTGAAACTTCGGGAAGATCTTTAATGTGTTTCCTTAGTCATAAATAGGCGGAAATAAATTGATGACAGGTTTTGCGCGATATACGCTACAAGGGGTGCGTACAATGAGCAGGACCCGGCAACTTTACACGATTTGTCTATGTATCGTGTGACCAACATCTTTTAAATAAGTGGTCGTGAATCTCGTTTTTAAGCTTTTTTTCCTCAGATTTAAGCTTTTTTTGCCTTGAGAGCATAGGAGATGAAAGCTCAAATCTGAAGAAAAAAGCTTAAATCTGTCAAAACGAGGGGAAAAAAAGGGGAAATCTGAGAGATGTGCTCCATACGGTTTGAATAGCGTTGCCGCCGTCTGACAATGAGGTACACTTTTACTAAGGTGGCGCAAAGGAACGCACACTATTGCACGTCGGAGAGGAAAAATAAAAATAAACATAAACAACCCCTGCGTCGCGACGCGTCCTTGTCAGGGAGCTTCATTTATCCTAGGCAAAATGCGTCGCGAAAATGATCGGTAGTGACGTCACTTCTGTCATGGTAACTATGTTCCCGAAGAAAAAACTTTACTTCTACTTTTGCAACGTTTCTTTCTCATCACCTCTCTTTCCACCACATTGGGGTGCGTATACTAGCTTTGAAAGGATTTATTCGGCTGATTTCTTTCGAGTTTAACGCGTTATGTGCGAATCAAGTTTATCTTCGTTCCAATCATTACGTGCATTCCTAAATTTTGCATGACATATCCGGGTGAAACCGGACAATTTGGCAACCTTATGATAAACTATCAATATTTGATCAAGTCAGAATCAATTAAATGGAATATATAAAGCTGCTGAGCAATATTTGACACCAAACGCCAAAAAAAACTACAATTATGTACCAAATTTCGTAAATCAAACATTTGTACGTACAGATTCTGTTCCGAAAACAAGCTAGAAAATCTGTACCTTTGTGGATGAATCTGTACATGTGGCAACCATGGCCATGTCATTTTGGTCATTTTTGTCGACTTTTTAATTTTTATAATTTTTTAATTTTTATAATTTTTTAGTTTTTGTTATTTTATGTAATTTTTGTAATTTTTGAAATTTTTGTAATTGTTGTTATTTTTGTAATTTTTGCAATTTTTGCTATTTTTGCAATTTTTGTAATTTTTGTATTTTTTGTAATTTTTGTAACTCTTGTAATTTTTGTAACTTTTGTCATTTTTGTAATTTTTGCAATTTTTCTAATTTTGGTTATTTTGTGGTTTTTGTGATTTTCTTAATTTTTGTATTTTTGTAATTTTTGCAATTTTTCTAATTTTGGTTATTTTGTGGTTTTTGTGATTTTCTTCATTTTTGTATTTTTGTAATTTTTTGTAATTTTTGTAATTTTTGTCATTTTTGTAATTTTTGTAATTTTTGTATTTTTTGTAATTTTTGTAATTTTTGAAATTTTTGTAATTTTTGTAATTTTTGTAATTTTTGTTATTTTTGTAATTTTTCTAATTTTTGTAATTTTTGTAATTTTTGTAATTTTTGTAATTTTTGTAATTTTTGTATTTTTTGTAATTTTTGTAATTTTTGTAATTTTTTGTAATTTTCTTTAATTTTTGTAATTTTGTAATTTTTGTAATTTTTGTAATTTGGTATTTTTTGTATTTTTTGTAATTTTAGTAATTTTAGTAATTTTTGTAATTTCAGTGAATTTTGTTATTGTAAAAATTTTTATAAATTTTGAAAATTTTGTAATTTTTGTAATTTTCGTCATTTTTTGTAATTTTTGTAATTTTTTCAATTATTGTATTTTTTGTAATTTGTGTAATTTTTGAACTTTTGTAATTTTTGTCATTTTTGTTATTTTCTGAAATTTTTGTAATTTTAGTTATTTTTGCCATTGTTGTCATTTTTTTCGTTTTTTTCGTTTTTGTCATTTTTGTCATTATTGTCATTTTTGTCATTTTTGTCACTTTTGTTTTTTTTTTTAAGAAAAAAATTATGTCATTCAAATGGTAAATTTTAAAAACTCTTTTGAATTGATTTTTGAATTTTTCCGATGATATTCTGATCTTAACAGGCTCGAGAAGCTTGATCTTCAAAATTGGTAGCTAATTGATGTTTTTTTTTCTCAAAATGATTACAATATTTCATTTCCCTTTTTGGCCCAATAAAATATCAACCAGCTGGGCAATAAATCGAAAAAGTTTCACCGCAAAAGATTCATCATAATAAAATAAAATTATACGTTCAATTGCGAGGGCTGATTACCGTAGCGAGTTTCGAGCGAGAGAAAAAAAGATATAGAATAAAAGACAATGGATATAAAAATAAAATAAAAGCTTGATTCGATTCGGTAATGATCTGAAAGCTGCTGCTGCAACAGTCGAGGAAGTCGAGTCGCCAAACGTCACCATCCCCGTTTCGCATCGCAATCACCATCACCATCACCGAGCCAACATTATCGGCGGGCAATCGCCCGTCGTCCGGCCAGGTTGGCCCCGGAAATGGGACCAATAAAGACACACAACTGTGACACGCACCTCAACATTGCACGCACCGGAACCGGAAGTTCTGAATCGCCAATTATACTTATTCCGCCTGCATGGTGGGTCAAACTTGTCGAATTATGTTGAAGGACAAGCAATTGTATGAATTCAATTTTAATGTAGACAACATTTAGAGTTTCAAAGCCTTCTGGCAAAGGTTTAGAAGTAGGAGGAATCATTGAACAGACCTAGCACCCACAGATTTTTTTCAATGACTCCTTTGATATAAAAGAAAAAAATAAAAGATTCGATTACAAACTTGAAAAGAAAGCGTTTTAAAAAGAATTTAAAAGAAACATTAATGTAAGAAAGTGTCTATATTTGAGATACCTTCTCAATAACAGAAAAATGTCAGTGAGGCTTAACAGCTTTTGACCTAAACTTTTTTCATGCAAGAAAAACACGATCTAAATTTTATAGATAGTCGGTGAAAAATACGTCACTGTTTGACGCGATAGAAAAAAAAAACTGCGCCACTTTTTAGCCATTCCTGACTTTTTTCCGTTTCATGACCACAGTCTGACGGTAGATAGGAGGTACTTGTGCTTTTTATGCCGGCCGTAATCGTTCCCAACCCTTAGCATTTGCCCGGGCTTTTGCTGCCGGAAAACGATTGTTTGGTGGTCATTTTTTTTATTTGCATTTTCAAACAGTCATAAGCTCTTTGTTCGTCCTGCCTGTTTAAAAAAAACGACTTTCTCTCTCACCAAATGACCAATAACGATTCGCGCTCGGTCTTCGTTAGACCGCTGAAATTTTCCAAAGACCTCCCCCGTTGACAATTTGAATTTATCTTTCAATCGTTAGATTCCTCCGACAACATGTGCAAGCGATTAATCGAATTGATTGATTCCAAAGATGGCTGCTGTTAGATTTTCAATTAATTCTGTCACTCAAAACAACAAGGAAGAATTGTTTTAGTGTTATTTATAACTTCGTTGCTGGGTAGTCACCCTCGTTTGGTTGTACTGAAATCTAGCTGATCTATTTATCCTTCATCCTTAGTACATTTGACGAATAAAATTCAACAACTTCATTCGTCAACGTCAACGCCATTTTCACCATATTCGAAATGTTTCCTTCCCGCCATCATCAGTTGAAGAGCGTCATAAAAAACCGTGACAATTTTAGGACCGGGTGCCATCCATAAAGTGGACTTTGTTAAATCCGTACTCTGCTGCTGTAAAAGTAAAACAAAAAGGCAGAAAAAAGTGCCAACCAAATTACCCAAATTCACGACACTGGTTTGGGTTTATACGTCCGTGCGTGTGGAATGGGTGTCAATGAAAAGTGTGCGTGGGTGTCATAAACAAAATGGCCTACAGCTGACGCTTGTTGTAGCAACAGCAATAATAAAACAAACAAAAACCCCGAATACAAAAACAAATACCAGCTTAGGGAAATGAGATGATAAAACGTTTTGACGACGCGTGTGGTGCTTGTAACGGAAAGTTTATAATTCGAGAGCAATTGTGAAAACGACTCAAAATTTTACACGGAAACTGCAAGTAATAAAGTCGTATATCAGTCGTTAAAAGACACTCGCTCCTTGGGAAGCAGTCACTCGACGAATGATTCCTCTGAAATCAGCCATTATCGGATGATGTTTTGTTTTGGCAATTATTCCTGTCAAAATGTTCCTCCTACGTATATAAGAACTGGCGCTGGTCGCAACGCTACGTCAGCACTGCAATTACTAATTGAAGCAAATTTTAAACTATCAAAAACGGGCACTATAATTTGGAGCCATAAAAAAGCGAAACTGAGCTACAAAATCGGAATGCCCGAGCTGCATTTAATTGCGGTGTTAATTGCTTCATTTTATCCAACCTTTTTCCCACATTTTATTGGTGGACAGTTTTTTTTCCATTCTGTTTCATCCTTCTTGTGTTCACCCAAATCCACCGACAAAGCAAGCGCTGGCTGACCCGTTTTAATCAAGATGGTCGAGCCATAGATATCGATAAAAGCACAGTAGTCTAATTACCAATTGTCACCGCCTACTAATTTTTTTCTGTCTTTTGTCCGTTTTTTTTCTATCTATTCCAGTGCACACACTGCTGCTGCTGCTGGTGGTAACGCTAGCATGGGGCGGCGATCTAGTTCGGGCAGATGAGAACCTGGACACCCGGGAAGGGGAAACGCTAACGCTGAAGTGCCGATTCAGCGAGCAGCAATCGTCGAGCGATTTCACGTACTACTGGGCCCGGTGGTCGACGCACAAGTTCGACAATGTCGCCATCAACAACGTGCAGCTGAACACCAACTACAGGTGAGTGGGGTGAAAGCAGAAGAACCAAAATACCTACTGATCGATTCGAGCTGAGGGAGATGTTTCTCACAAAGGAATCAAAAAAAAAATTAAAAGGAAAACAGTACAGGCTGAAGAGCCAAAATAATGGTTTGTAGGGGAGAAGCAAGCTACATGCGCCTACTAAGCAGAACACTGATGTTATGGAATATTTCAACAAATATGTGTATAAAAACTATAAACCATGGCCGTAGGAACGGGGGGGGGGGGGAGGTGTTGGGGGTTAACCCCCCCCCCCATGAAAGTCCAAAAATGCCAAGTGATTTTTTTTTGCTAAGCATAAAATTTGACATTTCTAATCAAATTTTGATGAACATCTAAAATGATTCAAGAGTAACAATAGTGTAACAATCTCAACTCCTAAACCTCGAAATCTCATTCCAGGACCACAATTCTTTACAGATTTTCAAAAAAAAAATCTCACTTGTTGATAGTAATTGTGTCCCAAATATTGAATTCCAACAAAGTTAGATTAAGCTTACAACATTTTCCGGATTTGACCAGACACTCTACTTGAAAAATCAAACGAAAATTTCGGTTCAGTCCTTAGAATGATGTATCTAGCGTCCAAATCATTATTTTTAACAAATTTTGTCAAAATGAATACAAACAATTTTATGGTAGCCTTAATATGATTCTGAATCGGCTGATGTGTTTCGATAAAATTAAAAACAGGTTTCTACGTCAATACTCATGTTATGAAATCGTTTGGTACATCTTTGTACCTGAAAATAATTACATTCATGATATTTACGGCTTATGTTCTTTCGTTCTTTGATACCTCATGTTTCTCTAATTCCTTCCATCACCTACGAAAATGAGGTTTCTACGTGTTTTTCTTCTTGATTTTAGATGGAATAATTCCGAAATTTGCCGACATTTCGGCTGGATTTGGGGGAACATTTTGAAAAAATATGCCCTATTTAGCCAGGTTTGAAATTAAGATTGCCAGGATTTGGCCAGCCCGGAAAATAACGAAAAAATATCTAGTAAGTATCCAGTTGTTCTTGATTATAAGTTTAGATCAGTCTCAATATTCCAAATTCAAACTTTTAAGATATGGATCGGAAATTTTTATCCTCAATTTATATGCGTTGAAACATAAGAAAAATGTAGGTATCCAGAATTTAAAAATGTGAAACAATATCATCATTCACAATTTTATTTCAATTGACAAGTTCAATTAAAGTCTGCTTCATTTAATATTGGAACACAAACAATTGCGTGTAGTTCAGTCATTTATTAACGAATTCATAATGTGTTTTTCATACAAATGTAGCATTTTCTTTACTCTTTCATAAAAAAAAAATTATCATTGCTGTTTCGAAGAAATTCTCGAACTTTTCCCATAATATGGTACATTAGGCGGCGCACACCCTTTTCGTCCACCGTTTTGGCGATTTGATTCCACCAGTTCTTCATATGAGTCATGTTCCTAACAAGTTTTCCCTTTGCCTTAAGCCTCCGCTTCGTGATTGCCCAGTATTTCTCTATCGGCCGGAACTGGGGGCAGTTTGGGGGGTTGAGGTCCTTCGGTATTACGCTGACCCCGTTCGTTGCGTACCATTCCATAACCGTTTTGCTGTAATGGCAGCTTGCGAGGTCCAGCCAAAACATTACTGGACGGTCGTGGGCACGAATAAACAGCAGAATCCGTTTCTGTAGGCACTCTTTTTTGTAGACTTCTGATGTCATTGTCTTGTCAGTGAGAAAGACTTTGGTTTTCTGTCCACAACTGCATATCCCCTGCCAAATCATGTACTTGCGGGCGAATTTATCCGCAAACACGAACTTAAATTTTGCAGGTACATCCCCCCGAGCCGTCGCCAAATAAAATTTTTGACCTGGGATTTGCCCAAAGTCCACCTTCACGTAGGTCTCATCGTCCATCAGAATACATCCGTCGAACTTGGTCAGCACTTGGTCGTACAGCTTTCGAGCACGGGTTCTGGCCACATTGTTCTGCTTCAGCGTCCGATTTGGCTGTTTGCTGGCTCGGAATGACCTTATTCCTTCCCGGAGACGAATTCGTCGCACCGTACTGTGAGCGGCCTGGAACTTATTGGCCAAATCGCGGTCTGAAAGATTGGGATTCCTCTTGACGGCCTTGATGACTTTCCCACGCAGTTTCCGGTCGACAGTTCCACTCCGACGCTTCGAATGCGGCTTCTGAGCCGTCGTCAATGTTTCCTTGTACTGCTTGATAACACGCCATACGGTATTTCTGGGCATTTTAAGCTGTTTAGCTAGCTTCGATGCCGACAACAATGGATTTTCAAGAAAACTGTGCACAATTTGATCTCTCCGTTCGGCTTCCATGGCGGTTGTTTACAAAATGCTATCGTTTGGTGTTATCACATAAATACATGGTGAAAGGTAATGAATTTCCCGACACGTGGGTGAAAAAAGTTTCCAAATCCGTCCACTAGGAGCGCCACAATGAGCAAAAGAATTTGTTCCAATATTAAATGAAGCAGACTTTACGAATAAATAATTGATAAAAATTCATATTTAAAACCACAAATTCAGAACCAAATTAGAGATTTCAGGTTAAGGGACAAATTGCGCTTCTTTTTTTTTAATTCATACTATTTCATATCTGGAATTTAGATTCAGGTTTTGAATTTAGATTCATAATGCAGAATTCAAACTTAGAACAAAACTTATAGATTTGAATGCCAGCTCAAATTTAAGTTTTGTAATCCAATTTTATTTTTAAATTTAAAATTAAATTAAATTAAAATTTTGAATTCAATCAAAATCAGCTGAGAACACACACCTGGTAAAAATCACATATAAAAAATAAGATCTGGATTTATTTCAAAGAATTTATTTTATGATAAATCTAGATTTTAATTATGAAAATTTTTATTACGCGATTTAAATTATGAAATCTATATATATAAAAATGAATGTTTGTCTGTCTGTCTGTTCCCTATAGACTCGGAAACTACTGAACCGATCATCGTCAAAATTGGCATCTGAGGGTTTTTGAGGCCGGGGATGGTTTCTGTAATAGTCAAAACTCCATCCGACTTAAGGGAGGGGGGGCTTCCATACAAAATTTGTTGTTTTTCGGAACAAATTAAAGTCATGACATCCATTTTCTCGAGATTTTTTCTTCCTTTGGGCGGTTTGTTTTTCGTCTCCAAGGTCGAGGCGTCGAGCCAACGTCGCAAAAGGATAGTAACGATGGCATAGCATACTGGTCAGTGGGAATTTTTTGGCGCGTATTTCTCAACCAAGAATATTTTCAATGCAAGGGGTGACGATATGAAGCCTAGATGTGATTTTTTTCTACTTGATTCCTAGCTCATTTGTACAGCACATGGTAATGAAAGACGCCTGGATGAGACCCAGATTGACATTTTGTCGATCGAATAAAATATACCTATATATATTTTTTGCCAAAATCTGAAATTGAAAAGTCATGGCATCCATTTTTAGAGATTTTCTTTTATTTGAGGGGTTTATTTTTCGTCTCTACGGTCAAGAAAACGTCGTCGCAAGTGGATAGTAACTAAAGCATACTGTTCATTGATCGCTGGAAAAATTTAACAATCAGGCGCCTGTTATTCAACCAAGTACCTGTGTTTCTTATGCACGTGGGGGCGATATGCAACCTAGATGTGTTTTTTTCTTGCTTAATTGACGCTTAGATGTGACACGGATTGGTATTTTATTAATCGAATCATAACCAATTGCAAGATTCGCAAAAATACTTCCATATTTAGTTCGTGTTAATGTAGGTAGCATTCGACTTTTCATTCAAGGAACATTAGAACATATTCAAACGTTCTACTTTTTCTGTTAAAAAAATTAAAAATTATGTTTTCTTCTAGAAATTGTTACTTCGGTCCAAAACACAACTGAAACGATTTAAGAAATGAAACTGGGAGCTTTTTATTTTAAATAGTTCTGAATAAACCATCGTACTTTTTTTATTACATACCAATTCAGTGTTTTTTGTTACATGGCTGCATAAAAGAGACTTTTGATTCGCTTCGTTTTTGAAAAGCGAGACTTTAGAACTGATATTTAACTGGACGCAAAATTTTTATGAGAAATTTGTAGTATATCCTTAAAGTGTTAAAACAATATTCCCTCCTGTCAACTTACACGGTGGGGCAAGGGCAAACGTCGAACTTTTAAGAAATTCATCTTCAAAATGATTCAATATGTTGGGAAGGCCAGAAGAAGTATTCTGAATATTGAAACTGAAGCGGATATTGAAAATTCTTAAATGTCTTTGTAAATGACCTTTGTCATTCCCTTTGAACGGCATTTGTTAAAAGTGGAGTAAAACATAAATTTATACTGCAGGAATACTACAGATATGTATATTAGTGATACTTGATAGAACAAAAAACAGGAATACGTATTAAATCCATTTTGAAGCCATTACTCTGACGCATCTGTAAATAAGCTTTGCATTGACAGTTGCCCAAATATACGGGACAAATGTAAACTTAAAAGTTTGTTTTTGCCATCATTTTTGAATATTTGACTTTCTGCTACTGATATTTTTTGAATATTTATATTTTTTGCCGTAGTAAATTTATTTAAAAAAAAAAGAAATTTGCACTGTATTTAATACCTAACTAATTTGAAATATTTTTCATAATCATGATAAATGCTGTTTTGGAAAACTGCAAGCTATAATGTCTCATGTCCACGGGTTTGGAATATGGCAAAACTTTTTTTCAACCTAATTTTGGCGCAAAAAGGATAGATATTCAAACTGCTTCTTAGGCGAGGATGGCGAAAAAAGCTATTTGAAAATGGTTATTAAAAATCCTTTTCATCGTTATTTTTTCAAATATCTATTGCTTATTTTTTCAACTCCAAAAAATACCCCAAATGCTCTCTTAAATCTTAATTTGAATGAATTTTTACAAATTACACTTATTTTCGGAAGGTGTAGCAAAGCACAACGGGTCAGCTAGTATAAAATAAAAGATGATAATTTCGAATTTGTTTTTCTTATCCTCAGATAAAAATCAGCTGGATATTTTATGTAAGATTATTTGCATATATTGCAGATTCTTTAAAATCTGAGATTCTAACTAAAATCTTAAATTTTAATCGAGTTTACAAGAGTAGAAAAAAAAACTTATTTGAACCGTAACCCTTATTTTTAACTTGTATTTCTGAATATTTGATACATATTCACCCATGCTTAAAATCGTTATGCTCGTGATTCGAAAGAGTTTGCTTGCTAATTTAAATTAGTAAAAAATTTTTTTTTTTATAAATGCAGCATTTATCTTTTTTTTTTGTTTCGATTTTTTTGCGACTCTTATCAACGATACAGTTGGCACACCAGTCATTGAAACACTTTTTGGAGGCAACTGACATATTTTTTAAAGCTTCATGAAACAAAAATTTGGCAAATATTTTCATACATAGATAACTTTTAATGCAAAATAACTTTAAACTGTATAATTTGTACTTTATATACATTTTCTCACTTTAACATGCATTTTTCAAGCAAAAATGTTCTAGGAAAAAAAATTGTTATCAAAACCCCCCCCACCCCCCCCCCCTCCCATGCGCCGGTTCTTCCTACGGCCCTGCTATAAACACATATGTTTTTTATACTTTGGAGTAATTTCTATGTTGAAATTACATGCAGTTCACGAGAAAATGACAAAAAGTTGTCTAAATTGTCTGAATTTTAAACCGTGTGTTGTAAATGCACGGAGAAAAAAGACGTCTGTTGTTCTTAATATTTCAGCTGGTTATACCAATCATCAAAGTGTAGCTGATGTATTCGCATACAACTATAAATACAAAAGACTCAATTTCGAACTGATGATTGACCTTACGCTAAGAATATAATAGATTCAACTAAAGTGGTATAATTGATTCAATTGTTAATATGATTGATTCAACTACAATTTTATGATTGATTTTATGCATTCAACTGGAAATATTATAGATTCACAGACATTCCTGGTTACACCTAATTTTAAATATGATTGATTCATTTGTAATGATATAGATGAATCAACTGTAAATATGATAAATTCAACCACAATTGTATGATAAATTGTATGCATTCAACCATTAATATAATAGATTCAACTAAACATTCCTGGTTGACCTCTATCATTTAACCACAAATATGATACATTCAACAGTAGTGTAAAATCGATTCAACCGTAAATTTGATAATTTCAACTACAAATGCATAATCGATTCTAGATACTGAACAATAAATAAAATAAATTCAACAATATCTTTATGATTGATTGCGTGATTCTTGAATAAATACCTACACATCCACATGTGTTTACATAAGTGTAGTTAAACTTTTGTATCTTCAAATGTGTAAGTCATCGTTTTTGATATCTTCTCGTTTTGGATGGATTTTTTTTCGGCGATTAGATAAATTAACTGCCGTGTAGCTTACGTTTCGGTCTACTTATTTGATTTCAACCATCTTTAGAAACTTATAGCTATTCTACACCCGCTGGGGTGGTCACATTAATTTTCTTCAGTTACCCCGGGTTTTGATTTGAAATTTTGTTTGGGAAAATGCAAATATTTGTTCGGAGACCATGTTTTTGTTTATCCTGACCATGTTGATTTCTAACTTGGTTGTGTACAATTTTTTCTTATCTTTCGTGTTCCATCTTGGATATGTTTGTTTATTTGTCTGATATTTGTCTGAGATAATGCATCTTGAACAACTTTTCAATGTGTGTACCAACCCTGACAAAATTTCACCACGAGATGAACAAATACCTCCAGCTCAAATATCATCATTAGTTTCTCGATACGATGACTAGAGGCCCGGTACAAAATTAATACCTGGTCTAACCTTGACACTGTCTTCAGCCTAATTTTCTAATTTTACTGTTAATGCTAAAATCATAATTGGCTGCTCACAGTATTTATGTTTCAAAGCTTAAATTTTACAACAGTACGTAGAACATTATTTGTTTGAAAGGGTTAACAAATTTCTTCATTTAGGTTGCCAGATTTTTTTTCCAGCACGTATCTGACCCAGACAAATCCAGAAAACTTTTCATGATTTTTTTTATTTAATTTGCTCAAAATGTCGTTTTGATGCATGAAGAAAAAAATGTTTTAACACAATTTTTTTTATTTTAGTTTGAATTTTCAAAAATGTATATATTTTTAAAAATCTTCATTATAAAGATTTTCAGCTTTCAGCTGGATCATCAATTTTCAAATAAAATGAATCAATCCGGGGAATATCCGGAAACATATTTTTCAATGAAATCCGGGCAACCGAGCCAGACCGGATTTTTTCCCAAGTTTTGTATAAAATATTCGGGCAAAACCGGATAAAACCGGGCAATCTGCAAGCTTACTCTAAAAAATATTTAAAAATGAGATTAACCGTTCAAACTTCCCATAAAGTTTCTTTTGTTTCGCAGGAATAATGAAATATTTTTTCCCCTCTCTCTTATTCCGGATGCAAACTTCCTATAAAGTTTATTTTGTTTCTCTGGAATAATAAAATATTTTTTTCCTCTTTCTCTTACTCCGGATGAGTTTTCTGACTCTCTGACGGAATTAAGAAATGAGTAAAAGTTTTAAAATGCTCACTGAGGTAAGGAATGTAATGCATAATTATTGATAGTAGAATACTGAAACGAAATTAAAAGCTATGTATAGGGACCATTCAAATATTACGTAACGCTTTTAGGGGCGAGAGGGAGTATAGCAGTTTGTTACGTTTTGTGGATTTTGCTTAGAAATTTTGAGACGAATGTGTTACGGTGGGGGAAGGGGAGGTGGTTGAAAATGCTCGAAAATTACGTAACGTAATATTTTAACGGCCCGATAACTAAATGTTTGTAATACCATGTTTCAAATTTCTGGGTAACTTTGATCACTACGGTTTTTACATATCTCATCATCTTCAAAATAATTGTTTTGATGCTAATTAGCACAGAAGGCTTAAAACATCAATAACAATAATTTTTTGTTTGGACTCAATTGAATTTTTCAACGTTTTCTTTCAAAAACAAATATTACTCAGAAGATGAACAATGTTGCAGCATACATTTAGGGGCAAAAATTATAAACATTTTTCAATATTTTTTAGCTTCAAAAACAAATGAAATTTTACCTTTATGCAATTCCCTAGGTCCTCCCACTGTTCCTATGTACTTTTTTTTTTTAAACTTAACCATTTGATAGAGTTTTTAGCCATTTGTTCTCTACAGGTTTTCCATAGGAAATGTTTGTTTTTTTTTTTAATATACAAAAATTATCATAGAATGTCCATAAACTTACTTTAAATTAAACCTTTACAAAGCAAAAATATTAAACTTTCATATAAAACAACACATTTGCTTCTAAGTGCCATCATTTTATCAGTAGAGGTGTTTGTTTGCAAGTCTTCAAAAAAAAAGATGTTTTAAAACTTTAAAATTAGATGTTAAGTTATATAAAAAAATCTCCAACTTTAAACCAAATTTAGGCTATTTGTAACTCAAGACATTTCAAACGTAGAAAACAGTTTTAAGATTTTTTAACTTCAGATTTAATTAATGACGATTATCTGCAAAAATTTCATGTTGAGTTACCCCGGTAATTTGTCGGTAATTTCTTACACCCAGAACTTTTATGTGATTGAAAAAATGCAGAATTCGCTTCATTACACTGCACAGTGATCCAGGACGGAACTTTTTCGTGACAATATTATTTACGAAGATACTACAAGAGATAGAAAAATGGTGTCCTGAGCAAAAGTGCTGATCAAATCATGCGCTTTCATAATCTTAAATCAACTATTTGGCCGCGTCATATTAACATAATTTACACATATAAACTTTTTCCAGTGAAATGATAAAGCCAAACTGTATCCTACAAAGTTGTAGCCAACGGTTTTTGAGGCAACTTCACCGAAGACATTACAGACATTTGACGATTTGTAAGCGAGTTATGATTTTTGAATATACATACAAAAAAAAATGTCTTCGAAAAATTTGTTTGAAATAAAAATGTGTACATTTTTCTCTCGAAGAGAAAACTTGTATCTGGAGGCATTCCTAAGTTATACGGCATTTTTTAGCAGAAACTTGTACTTTTTAAACAGACATATCTCGAATTTGTGCAAACCAAAAAAATATTTAATGACGACATTGTAGAGTTCATGTATCGAATATTCGCATGTGAAATTATGGAGAGTTATTTTTTAAATCGAGGAAAATGTTAAAAAATTTGAAAAGAGAGAGAGAGATAGAGAGAGAGAGAGAGAACCTGGAGTACATCTCCAATTCTTGTGAAAAGTAAAGTTTTAATCGTTTTGTCTGAGTCCATTGAAATGCTTTCATAAGCAATTTACCACATTCAATAATTTTTTTTTCAAAAAAAAAATTGAAGTTTTTTTTACAGTTACCAAATTATTTTAAAGCGAGAAAAATGTGCTAAACTATACATTGAGGCAATAAACTCAGGCAATTACAAAACGATGATATTTCGACTTTAGCACAAAAAATGGGGATGTTGTCTTTCAATGGGTCTTTAAATGTTGGAATTTGAATTGAAAATTTTCAAACTATGGATTTTTTTTTCTCGATTTAAAAAGATAATCTATCTCCCATAATTTTACTATCAAATGTTGGATACTTGAACTAAATAATGACGTCATAAAATAATTTTTTGGTTTGCACCAATCTGAGATATGACAGTTTGAAAAGTACAAGCATTTGCTAAAAAAATCTCATGTAACTTACGAACGCCTCCAGATACAAGTTTGCTCTTCGAGAGAAAAATGTACACATGTTCATTTCAAACAAATGTTTACAAGACATTTTTCTTGTATGCGTTAATTCACAAAAGTTAGAGTCAAAATACATTTTGTTTTTTTCGACTCACCTTAACATTTCAACATTCGAAAAATCATAACTCGCTTACAAATCGTGATATGTATGTAGTGTCTTCGGTGAAGTTGCCTCATCGTTGGCTACAACTTTGTAGAATACAGTTTTTCTCTAAATATCTGTTCACTGGAAAAGGTTTTCATGTTCAAAGCATGTAAAAATGACATGCCCTCATAATTGATTTAAGATTATTAAAGCACATGGTTTGATCAGCCTTTTTACGGAATTGGACTCACTATCGATTCAGAACTAACCAAAAGTTATGAGAATGGAAATCTCAGGTTCTTTTTGTCTTCAAGTATGTACAGTTAAAAATCTATTTACATACATATCCAACATGGATCACAAAATCAATGACAGTATGAAAAGTAATATGAAATGTCCCAATTAATTTATGGATTTGAATCGAATTTTTTGTGTGTAAAATTTAAAGTGAGTGTTTCCGATTCCTTTGAAAGCTATTGATATTTGTTTGGTTTCAAATGATTCCATAATAATTCAATTGCACATTCGTAAACGGTATCTGAAAACCCTATCTTCCTTGGTTTTTTAAATTCATCATTCTGAGTGGTTTTCCCTTTTCTCGGCAGAAAAAGACCACAGTTAGCTTGTCTATTAAAATCTATCGAACACCAATCGGCATGTTCTAATTCCCCAAGCAAATCAGACTCAGTCAGTGCTCTCGATTCTAATCTACAAATGCACCCCGGCACAATCTTCAATATCTAATCGGACGAGGAATTCCAATCTTCGGCAAACAATCGAATCGCAATCAAATACTCCTTTCTCTGCTTGGCTCTGTCTGATATCTCCGAATAGCAAATTCCCCAAACAGACAAGAAACGAAACCTTATTCATATTTTTTCGTCGATCGAATATTGTTTTTTTTTTCTCGTTTGTTTGTTTCTCAGCCCCGACAAAAAGTTTGATTTATAAATGCATTCTTCTCTAGTCAAAGAGATGGCGAATCGTGAGGTCTTTTGCTTGGCTCGCAAATCAAATAGTTTCGTTCCGGATTGGCAAGAAATCCAAAAGGTCCTTGAACAGAAGAAAAGAATTTTACCCCCAACATCGGGTTGTGTTAGATTTCGAAAACGAAATTCTAGGCAAATTTCGCTCAGAGCGTATGCATCGTTCCGTTCTGCGGTGGGTTTTTGTTGAGCAATCACCCAAAAGCACTCTTAGCAGGCGGGATTTTGTTTGCGTTGTTGCTGTGCGGCATGGGTAAAAGGAAACTTTTTGCATAACGCCCGAAATCGCTCCATGCCATGAATAATATTGCTTTTTGATAAAGAGCAAACAAATCGCTGAAACAATATGCAATTTTCGCGATGGATCGTAGGGCTTCGAGGTTGCAGGTGAAATAAAAAAAAATAAAAAATCAACAACACTCGATTGCTTTGGTTTTTTTTTGGAAGAGAGATTAAAAGTAATAAAAGCCTTTTGCTATTTTAAATAATATTACAGTAAAAATTCAACACTTTTTAAAATATTTTTGCTGAATTTTGAAGTTTGATTATCTACAATTTTGATAAATAGTTACTCAGCTCCATTACTTACGGTTTTCTCTATTGTACTCATCCCTCTGAGAAAACTTTTAACAGCACATCATTAACTTCCTTTCACAAAACATAAGAACTCGTTTCAGTTGTTAATGAGACCTATTTGTAAAGTTGTTTGCCAGACAACTTCGTGTATTGAGACATGATGTACAGCCACTGCTCTGTAACAAACCTCTTTTTCGGGTTTCCTTTTTTTCGTCCATTTCACACGAAAACAACCACCGGCACACGAAACTACATTTTGACTAGAAACTGAGTGTCCATAAATTTGGGAAATCCATAGGACGGCTTTGGGTGAGTGTGTTCATGAAAGGGAGTTGTAGAAAAATGAGGTGTGAGGAAGCGCTAGTAATATCGAAAACACACGGTTGAACGATAGAATGATATGCAAACTAATGCAATTCCTCGTCGAACTGGTTATGAATTCTATTACCCGGCTGGAAAATCCAGTGGAATGGATTAAAATTTTGCGTATTTGGAGCGCGTATAATTCGACTGGAAAAGGCTTAGGGATCAAATGTTATTTTCGTTTTTGGGCCCTGGAATATTTATTGCATTTTAAAATAAACGAAACCCAAAAACGGGTAAACAAATGTCGGAAATGCGTTTTTATTTTCTATTTTAACATCTAAAAATAAGCATTGCTCCATATTGCTGCCAATCAAAATGGAAGGATGGATCTGTTCTGAAAATGCATATAAATCATGTCAAAAGTTTTGTTTTTGGTTGTCACGTTGATCGAATTTGATGTAAAAAACCCGAACGGCCTTTGCTATTTATTTGTGACTTTTAAATTACTGGATTCTGGAATATACTGTAGAGTTTCTACGATTTTTTTTTAAATAAGTACAATCTCAATGTAGGGCTAGGTGGGGTAATTACTCAGTTTTTTATACTATAAGCTCAAACAAGTCTCTTGAATGTTAAATTTCTGGAAAGTAACGAAAAATGAATGAGTGGTTCCCTTCTCCACTTTAGGATTTTTTTTTTCAAATTTTTAGGTTGCAGCTTGTGGGCGTAAAACGTTTGTTCATAATTACCCCTTTTGTTCATAATTACCCCCTTGTCTAAGGGAGAATTATGAACACTGTTACGATTTTTGTTACGTTATGACATTTTATATTGGCTATATTCCTAGATTGAAATCACCTCTAAACAGTGCATTGTAGTGAAATTTGCTGATTTTTAAAATGTGCTGTTGAAAAGTTAGCTATTTTCAGTTTTACATAAGTGGGAGGCATCTTTTCATATTATCGCAGATCCACAATTCTAAAAACTTATAAATTAATGTTTTAGGCTTATTTTCAAGATTCATATGGTTATCGTGATTTTGACGGTAAAAAGTGAATTTTAATCATCAACCAATGCTCAGAAAAAAACGTGTTCATAATTACCCCGTATCTTGAAAAATATGGGGTAAATATTAACACTTCTATGTGCGTGGGTGGAAATTTTTTTTCAACAAAAAATCTTACCACACCACATCAAGCATCAATAACTAAACTTAAAACTTTTAAAAACAACATTTTATCTCCATTTACATTGACGAGGGATTCAATTGATAAGACACGTCTCAAAACGATTTTCGTTTCTCAGAGACATGAATTTTGTTAATAACTGTCACTACACAATTTAAATAGTTCGGTTTGCAAATTATTACTGTAACTTATCGATGGAATGACATACTATCACATTTGATCAGTTTTGAGACCCTACTATGACCCTGAAGGCTAGACCGCTCCACCCAGTCCTGAATTAGCGCAACGAGTTTTAATTTTGTATGGAAATTTGTATGGGAAAACAAAATTTTTCATTCGAAAATCGCCAGAGATGTTCTGAAAGTTCCAAAAAATATAATTTTGGATGAAACTTGTTCCTTGATTCTTGCAATACATTTCATGTCAACAAAGCACCAACCTAATTAGTACCCCAGAAAATATAACCAATGTTATGTAAAATATTTGTTTTCAAATTTCATTTATTTAATTATATCGTTTTTGACTGCTTGTTTGAAAGCTGTGTAACAGTAGGATGAAAATAAAAAATTCTAAAAACTGTTATGCATTGCCAGAGAATTTATTGATTTACTAGCTGATCCCATGCGAACTCCGTTTCGCATTTATTTTAGAATATGTCATGAACAGTTTGAATGAATGTCAATTGCCATGCATTTTCAGATGCATTTCCGAATGCATTGTTAGGCAATAATTACAAAAATGTTGCATACGATCACTTTTTCTGTCGTATGCTAATAAATTTGAAATCAGGAACCAATTGCCAAAAAAAACCCCGTATTTGAATTTTCGTCTCGATGCGATACAAAAATATTCGAAAACAAATTTATCAGTTAATACGGAAGACCCCCTTTTTGTCGTTTGATTCAAATATTGAAATCAGAAATCAATTGACCGTTCCAACCCCCTGTCGTAAATCCAGGATATTCCATCGTCAGTATTTACCGTCTTCTCTAGGCTGTTGATGTTCACACTATAAAATCCGAAATAAAAATGACCTTTCCGCACGAGCGCTGTTCTTTTTAAAGGAAATTTGTCCGCGCATTTCGCTCAAATGTGTTACAATCTAAGTAGTCCGTGATATCCGATTATCTAATTTTCTCTGTCCGTCAGATGGTTCCTGACTGGTTCCTGTTTCAATACAGCAAAAATGTAAACAGTTAATATGGACGACCCCTTTTGTTGGCCCCTTACACAAAATTTAATACCGACAATCGATTGCCCGTCCCTAAAAATATCCTAGCGCAAATTTTATTCTCAATCAGATGTATAATAACGTCAATATCACAAAAATATTAAAAAGTTAATATGGACGACCCCTTTTGATGGTCTTTTACATTATTGAATTTGATACCAAATCGATTGCACGTCGTTCAAAACTCTCGTTGACCTATTTTTATCTGAATCCGATGTATAATAAGTCAATTTCGCAAAAATAGCGAAAAGTTCATATGGACGACCCCTTTTGCCGACTCCTGACCCAAAATGCAATTCCTGGAATCAATTGCCAATCTCTCAAAACCCCCACGTGCAAATTTTCATCACAATCCGACGAAAAATAACGTCAATATCGCGGAAACAATATTTGTCTTGTGGGCTTGTGATATAGCTCAGTTGGCAAGTCTGTTGTCTCCTGAGCCGATGTCCGCGAGTTCGAGCCCAAGAGTAAACATCGAACACAGTTGTACCGGATGAGTTTTTCAATAACGATCCGCCAACTGCATCGTTGATAAAGTCGCGAATGCCATAAAGATGGTAAAACGACTATAATCGAAACAAAAAAAAAAAAATATTTGTCTTGTATGGACGACCCCTTTCAGAAGGGGACATCCGATAATCTGAAAACATTTTTCATCATTCCTGGTCCTAATTCAGCTCTCTAGCTCTTAAAGCGGCTGAGTCTATAGAGGACAAACAAACAAACAAACAAACAAACCCACAGAAATTGCTTTTTATTTATAGATAAAGCCTTTGCAAAAACATTTCATGCAATTATTAACAGCTCTAGCAAGTAAAGTCTGCCATTTTTGAATACTTTTCAATGTATTCCGAGTTTTTATTTTGAAATGGTTATAACTTTTTTTTTATGAAATTCTTAGCTGCTTGTCATGTATGCAAAAAATGAAAAAAATCAATACCAAAAATTAAGGACCGATTTCATTTCAAGCTTATTTGAATTTTCTGGATGATTTAATGTGCAAAAATTTCTTCTTCCAAACAAATTTTCATACAAAATTGAAACGCATTGCGCTAACTCAGGAATCAACCAAATCATCTCAAATTTTACACTGATGCTTGGTGACCCAAAAAGCATTGAAAAAACATTTGGGAGCAAAAAGTCATTTTTAGCAGCGGTCTACTGAAGGCACTTACGGCGTTTGTTCGGGATAACTCCTTGTTCAAAATAACCCCACTTAGCCCTACACTTTTTTGAAGCAAGGTTGCCAAACTGCCCGGATTTTTTAAACTTAATTTCGGAAAAGCCCATTCCAGCCCTGTTGGCCGGATTTCATCGGAATAAGTCCGGATTTTGCCCGGATTTATTCACTTTATTTGCCAAATCCAATAAATGAAAAACAAATTGAGTTGAAATCTTTTTCTTAATTATCCTTCCAAAATGAATTTTTTTGAGCAAGTTTTATAAAAATATTTATGAAAGGTTTTCGGAACGCCTAATACACGGTTTGAAATCTGCTGAAAAAATTTTCTGAAAAATATTTTTTAAACAACGCTTCTTAAATTTTTGTTGAGTCATTCCTGGATTTTACCCAATTTCGCCTGGATTAGTGGTCAAAGATTTTGAAACTCAATGCCCGAATTTCGCAAGGTTTAAAAAAAAGCTCAGATATGTGTTGAAAAAATTTTGTCAACCATAAATTACAGCATATGGTAACTAAAAATAAAAAATTAAGAAAACAATTTAAAAAAGGATGGTAATACAACAACAGAAAAAGAAAAGAACTTAAAAAGATGACAAAAATTGACAAAATAAACGAAAATGACAGAAAGTCGGAAAATTTACAAAATTGACAAATAAGATAAACAATTTCAAAATAAATATATAAATAATAAAATTGACAAAATTGTCAAAATTGAAATTCATGACAAAGCTAAAGAAATCGACAAAAAGTCGACATTGGCAGAATTGACCAAAATTTAAAATCTGACGAAATTGACAAGAATGAAAAAAGACAAAATTGACAAAAATCAAAAAAAAGTTTCAATTTACCAAATTGACAAAATTTGAAAAAAAAATGACAAAAGAGAAAAAAATAATCCACATTGATAGAATTAACTAATTTGACAAAACCAACAAAATTAACAAAGCTAACAAATTTGATAAAACTGACAAAATTAATTCAATTGATATATTGACAATCGTTAACTTTTTCATTATTATTGTAATTGTCTGAAATGACAAAAGTGAATAAAGTCGTTATTGTCATTTGTTCATGTGACGACGACTAAAGCGTGATACGGTCAAAATTCGGTCAAAGGAAAACGCGTGTAAATCGGTGATATCGTTTATTTAAAAAATCAAATTAAATTTCTTTTTCAAGTTTAATTACTATTGTATAATTCAGGAAAAACATTAAGTTTGCTTCCGCTTTTCCAAATCCGAATTGCCGGGCCTTACGCTTAACCCTTGCCAACAGATTCTGTACAGCCACCTTGTCCACTTTCTTCGCCGCAGAAAGCCAGTTTGCCTTAAACTGCTGCTCGTCCTTAGCAGTTTTTTGGTCTTCTTTAGGTTCCGCTTGATAATAGCCCAGTATTTCTGAATTGGGTGGAGCTCTGACGTGTTGGGAGGGTTCTTGTCCTTGGGAACCACCAGCACGTTGTTGGCGGCGTACCACTCCATGGCCTTTTTACCGTAATGGCGAGATGCCAAATCCGGCCAAAACAGTACGGAACAACCGTGTTTTTTCAGGAAAGGCAGCAGACGTTTATTCAAACACTCTTTCACGTAAATTTCTTGGTTGACAGTCCCGGAAGCTATGAAAATGCTGCTTTTCAAGCCACAGGTACAGATGGCTTGCCAAACCAGATATTTCTTCGCGAACTTTGACAGTTTCATGTGCTTGAAAATATCTGCTACCTTTCCCTTTCCTTTTGCCGTATAAAACTGCTGTCCCGGAAGCTGTTTGTAGTCGGCTTTGACGTAGGTTTCGTCGTCCATTACCACGCAGTCAAACTTCGTCAGCATCGTCGTGTACAGCCTCCGGGATCGCGCTTTGGCCGTCGTATTTTGTTTATCATCGCGATTTGGAGTCACTCTTCTTGTAAGTGAATAATCCGGCTCGTTTTTTGGCTCAATGAACGGTTGTAGACGATACACCCAGCTTATTTGCGGCATCTCGGAGAGAGAGGTTAGGGTTTCACTTGAAACTACCAGCAGCTCTCTTTGTCGTCTCAGTGGCTTCCTTTTTTCGATTTCCCCCCGATCCAGACTTCCTGGCTGTCGACAAACGTTCCCCAAACACTTTATTTACATATGTAACGGTTGATTTGGCAACTTTTAGCGATTTTGCCAGCTTTGCGTGCGAGTAGCTCGGATTTTGGACGGCATTTTGACAACTGAAGAGTGAATTCCAAAATCAAAATAGGAACAACATTCTACATACACACACCTTCGAAATGAGGGATGTTCAGGTTTTTTAATTTCTAAATTGAAAGGAGTACGTCAAGTTGATATTGACCATATTTTGACCGTATCACCCTCTATGATCATATTGTTCGTTTTTGTCATTTTGATCATTTTTGTCATTTTTATCATTTTTGTAATTTTTTTCATTTTTGTCATTTTTGTCTTTTTTGTCATTTTTATCATTTTTGTCATTTTTATCATTTTTGTCATTTTTGTCATTTTTGTCATTTTTTTTCATTTTTGTCATTTTTGTCATTTTTGTCATTTTTGTCATTTTTGTCATTTTTGTCATTTTTGTCATTTTTGTCATTTTTGTCATTTTTGTCATTTTTGTCATTTTTGTCATTTTTGTCATTTTTGTCATTTTTGTCATTTTTGTCATTTTTGTCATTTTTGTCATTTTTGTCATTTTTGTCATTTTTGTCATTTTTGTCATTTTTGTCATTTTTGTCATTTTTGTCATTTTTGTCATTTTTGTCATTTTTGTCATTTTTGTCATTTTTGTCATTTTTGTCATTTTTGTCATTTTTGTCATTTTTGTCATTTTTGTCATTTTTGTCATTTTTGTCATTTTTGTCATTTTTGTCATTTTTGTCATTTTTGTCATTTTCGTCATTTTCGTCATTTTTGTCATTTTTGTCATTTTTGTCATTTTTGTTATTTTATTTTATTTTTTTTTATTTCTGTGCTCCGACGAAACGTCAGAGGGGGCTCTATACATTGAAGAATCAACGTAGCTGTCTACAAGTAACATAGAAAGCAGGTGTTATTGATTCTAAGTGCTCTAAAATGGTCCCAAAAACCCTCATTCCACATTAGACTAGTTTGTTGCATAAAAGATGGAATGACTGCATCCACTAACGAGAAAACTATCATCAATTGCCAAAGCTCCGTTGGCCATACATTCCGGGTACAAGTTCATTTCCTCGAAAAAAGATTTCCCATTTAAATTGCAAACATCGCCAATCCTTTCGTGACAACGGCCAGGGGCCATCAGCGGACTTTGACTGGCACGTTACCGTCATTACGCCATGAAAGTCGTCGTTGTCATTATAGGTTGCGCAAAAGCGTTGGTACTTTCGAGCAACACCACGGGGTCTGGTCACTCCTGATGGGTTTTCCTATCAGACCGGATCCGGAGAATTGTTCTCATTGACACCCGATTAAATATCAGAACCGTACGCGTCATCATATAGACATATGCTGGGTCCAGTGCCCGGGATGCAAATATTCCAACCAACCGACCCAAAAACCGACCGGTGTGACCTGGTCAGTCTGTGAGATAATCCGGATTCATGAGGTTTCCCGCAGGGTAGTTGGGGTGGTTTTTTTTCTCGCCTTTCACTCTCTTGGTGTTTTCCTCAAACCACTGCTTATTCGACCACTGCCGGGTTGGTGAAATTGCTTGTTACGCCACCTTCACTGTGCTGTTTCATGGTTTCCCCGTCTCACTCTTACTCACCTCGCACTCATGTGTAATAATGAATGGGTCAAATTATCGCTCGGAAAACGTCAGGATGAACGCGGGCCAAACTCACCCACGACGGACGCCCACTAACAGACTGACTCTGACTCGGACTGTGGCCGGATCGGGTGTTTTTCCGCTGCCGAAATCCAAAGTGGCCATATTAAATGTTAATTTTTATCCTCATTGGCCGGGTCGTTTACTTAACTGGAGTGTTTGCATATTGCGTGAGGGTACCTTCCTACTATTGTTATACCCAGTATAAATTGAATTACCTGCTGCAAGGCTTTTGGCGGACGGAATGAATTTCGTATGTCCAAAAAAAGCAGCTCTCGAAAACGATCATACAGGATCACTATAAATTTGGATTTATTTTCATTTGCAATCGTTACGTAACAGAGAAAAACGTTTTCTTGTTCGAAAAGAGTAGTCAAATATAATTTTCACTTCTTTCAGTCTAAAAAATGAAATTAACAAAGAGGAACTCCAAGCCCCAAATGTTTTAATGTTTAAAAAATGTTGGAAAAGAGTTGCTCACCCCTACTTTAGACAAATTTACAATCCATTATTGGTTTGACATTCAAAAAAAAAACAAATTTATTTGATTTATCTAATCATGAAACTTGAAAAATTTTTATCTTCGATATCTTCCGATAGAAACCTTTTCGAGGCCAGATTTTGAAAGCTGTTGGCATCACCTTACAAATTGTTGAAAACACTTCCGGTTATCGTTCCAATCAATTTGTTGCATTCACTGGAATAAATTAGCAGCAAATTAAAAAAAAAATCATTCTTCTGAGTAACAAAGAAATTGGAAACAAATCATCCCAGCTTTATTTTCTACAATATTCTTTCTGGAGAAAGGATTTAGTATACTTCTTCGGTGGAAAATTTAAGGACTCGTGGAAGGCAACAAGGACTAACTATCCCCGAAAAAACCCCGTCAGCCGGGCAGCATTAAAGCGAAGCAGCATAAATCAAACTTCCGGCTGTTGGTGGCGTGTGCCGTGATTTATTTTATGATGACTTCTTCATATTGCTTTCTCCCCGGCGAGGCGCAGACTGTTGTTGGCCCCGAAAGTTGGCCCCAAGGGTGTGCTTCTTGGGTGAAAAATCTACAACGAAACCGAAGCTGCTCGGGACACTTGTTGGTCCGTCGATACGGCCGACCTTGGGATGACGAAAGCCCGAGGAAATTATGTTTTTGCTATGTATGTGTGTGTGTGTTTCGAGGCTCCTTTTGACCTTCTCCAGGGATGTATGACGGATAACGGACAACGGAAGACAATTTGAGAAAATAAGAACAGCAGAGTTTTTCGCCTAAAGCTGTTGCCTTTCGCTGCTTTAGGAAAAGAATGGTAGAAGCAAGTTTAACGCTCTACCCAAGTAACACAGATTATGCCAACTAGCATTAGGAAGTTTTATTATGGTTTAATTATGGCATTTTTTTGTGCAGCTCGTTTTATGACGGTTTTATTATGGTCATGCAGAATGCTTATATTTTTTTTTCGACCATATGTTTACAGATGGTTTTGAAAACGCTAATAAAACTTTTATTAAACATACTGTTTTAGTTATTTTGAAAGAGTTATGAATGCTTTTTTAAAACTATAATAAAACACAAACTTAGAAGTTTGCTCCAAGCTTTCTTTTGCATGTTCTATAACAGCACTCAGTGCCTGATTATTAAACCGCCATAAAACTTAGTGACAGTTCTCGATCAAAATGTCAAAACAGGACACGCTCAGATTAGATAGCACATATTTGAATTGGAACTCCCATTTTTACACATTTTTGGTAAGTTATGCGTGTTGGTTTTGAGTTTAAATTAAAAAAATACATCTTTGAAAACTTGAAATCACCGAAAGTGGTATGAATATCTTTACAATATGAGTATTGAGTGAAAGGGCCCAAATAGTGGGAAAAAAAAGCTTGACGCCATCATTAATTCAAGATGGCGGCTTCCTCTTTTATTTTCAAAGCTGAAAATTACTGAAAATATCGTGAAACCTTCACAATATGGTTATAAGGTGAAAGTAATAAACGATAAGAAGTCAAATTTCGTTGCCCGTCGCCATCTTAAATCCAAGATGGCGGCTACCACTCAACTTAAAAATACTGTAAACGACTGAAAATCGCATAAAACCTATATTATAGGGGTATAAGTTAAAAGAAATCAACCGGTAGAAGTTAAATTACGCTATCTTACGCCATCTTGAAATCCAAGATGGCGGCTTCCGCTAAACTTTAAAATGTAGTGAATGACTTAAAATGACATGAAACCCAAATTGGTAGTGGGTGAAGGGGTTTACGAGTAAAAGTCGAATATTGCTATCTTACGCCATCTTGAAATCCAAGATGGCAGCTTTCTTATTTTTTTTTATTTTTTTATTTACATAGTATTCCGTCTTACGACATAACTTGACGAACATAAAATGGCAGCTTTCTATAAACTTAAAAAATGCTCTAAATCATTGAATATCGCATGAAACCTCCAAAATATGGATATTTGTCAATTGGGATAAGCTATAAAAAGTTTATTTTTGCATTCTGACGCAATCTTGAAATCCAGGATGGTGGCTTCAGCTGAACTTAAAAATACTGTAAATGAATGAAAATAGCATGAAACTCCCAAATATATTGTATTGGGTGCTAAGGCTAAATGATAGAAGTCAAATATCTCTTTTCGCGTTTCTCTAAAAATCTGTAAGTGACTGAAAATCCCACAAAAACTACCACAATACAGACCCCGTTCGTTTTTGGCAACATTCGATATTGGAAACATCGAATTTGGCACATGTGCCAAAATTAGACGGTTAACAGAAACAACATAACCTTATAGTTTTCGCTAGAATAAGACCAATAAAATTAAGACATAATAGCATGATAGGAATAAAAGAATTGCATAAATGGCAAAAAAAATCAAAAACTATAAACAAAACAAGAAAAGTTCTAAATGCATTAGAAACATAATGAAAAAATATTAAAAGTGATTTAAAATGATCTAAATTGTTTTAAAATAGTAGTTTTAATGTAGTATTACGTGAAAAAAAGTTGTGTTCAAGCGATTTTCTTTGATTAACAGCATTTTAAATTCAGTGGAAGCTGCCATCTTGGATTCCAAGATGGCGTCGGAAAGAAAAAAATCGACATCTTCTAGCTTAGCCTTTTCATTCAATACTCGTTTAGTGGTGGTTTAATGCGACTTTTTGTCAGCATTAAGCATTAAAAGTTGAGCGGATGCCGCCATCTTGGATTTCAAGATGGCGTCGGATAGCGAAATTCGACTTCTACTCGTTTAGCACTTTCACCCGATACCCATTTTGTTGGGGTTTCATGCGATTTCAAGTCATTTACACCATTTTAAAGTCTTTTTAAATCTTGGATTTCAAGATGGCGTCAGACAACGAAATTTGACTTCAACTCATGATTTATTCCACGGGTCATTGAAAACCAATCCCTTTTCATTCAAAAAGTCTGTCCTCATTTACTGTACTAATGATTATCAACTCAGAAATGAGGAACTCAACCTTAGCGTGTAATTGGTTTGCTTGCGAGAGAAACGTCAAATCGTAGCTTTTTTTGGGGTCATCATTAAACCATAATAAAACTATGAATTGACTCACGCCATGTTGGTTGCAAAATCGAAGGGTACAAAATGACGCCATGTTGATGGATTCACAATGCCAGCATTGGAAAATATTTTTTCAGACCATCAGATTTGACGAGGCGCATTTATTTTAAGATACTATTTCATATACATTTTACCTAAAATCTTGACTGGCAGTAGAAAAGACGCTCATTATATGGGTAAAACATTGGTTTTTTAGCTATTAATTTTACCAGATTCATATCTGAATAATGCAATCATCATTCATCAACCATTACGGTTGCTGGAAAAAACAAAAAAAAAACTCCGAGAACTGACAGAACCGAAAAAAACAAAAATTTCTAACATGTTTTATAATAGCTTTTTAAAAGCTTTGGTGACCAATATTGATGACTAACAATGATTGGTCATGATGACGTTCCTAGGATAGGGCCAAATAGCCTAATTTTGGCTTTATTAGAGTCCAGGTGATGTTATAGAATGTACTTTAGCTTTTTATGAAGATTAATGCTATGGTCCAAACGACATTTTGCTGACCATAATAAAGCTAAAATTGTTACTTGGGTAGTGACCAACCCCGCCTTTAGGAGGGGTTTTCTAAAATTGTCATAAAACCGCATCGAATAGTTATTTTTACAATTTTGCTGCTAAATTCTGAAAAAGATGTTGTTCTAGATTCCGTAATGATGACGGCTGTTTCACAACTGATCAAGCTTAAAAAATCTAAATAAAATTACATATTACATATTTAAACAAGCACCCGCTAATTGCATCGATGGGGAACATAGAATTTATAACAAAAATGAACTCATACGCTTATGATCTTGGTTTTGTCATGTTCTTTCATATGGAATCGTTCATGAGCGGCTCGACGTTGAAGTCGCCGTTCATCGACGACATGCAACGTTTCATGTTATTTAAAAAATCACAATCAAAGCACACTTTTATTTACGCTTTTTCTTCCTGACGCTCAGTACGGCGACGCTATGAGTTCCAAATAATAAACAACTTATATTTGCGTCTCAAACATTCCTTTTAATAAGTTTCTATGGCAACATTTGGGCGCCGTTTACTTGACTCCGTGATGGCGTCGAATTACGTCACAATAGTTCATAAACAACTGTATGGATACAACGAACTAACACTAAAGTTTTCGGTTGTTCCCACCTATAGATAAACCACATAGAGTTTATTTTTTAGACTTTCAGAACTTAAAAAACGTTTTTCCTATCTGTAGAGGAGAGTGGGGATACTTGATCCACTTTTCTTATTTTCACCATATCTGTTTGGAAAAATAAGCAACTCGCACCCTTTTACATTTTCTGATAGAGTGTAACTTCAAGTTTCTATGCTCCGAAAATTAGAACGATACTTGAACTCATAGATCAACTAGATGCATTTCCGTGAGAATAAAAAAATTGCTATATTTTTGAAGTTAAGGGAGACTTGATCCTCTATTGAAGGAGACTTGATCCTTTATTCAGGATGCCCTAATCCTTAGAAAAAAATCAAACAAAACCCCAAGATAGAATGTCAATTGACTTTTTTGTTCATGTTTATTCGCATTTCACAATTTATAACTTACACAAGAAGGAAAATCTATAATTTTGTTTCAACGCTAATGACATTGCATACTTTAAGGCGCTATTTTCTATAATAAATAGAAAATTAATTATATTAGCCCTTTTCTTCAGACAATTGTTGAACTGTTATTAGTTATTTGATAAATATTAGTAATCTCGTAATCCGCAATGATCACGATCAATTCAGAACAAAAATATACCGTTTTTAACTCTAGGAATCCATTGGACCCATAATCAATATTTTAGAAAACTTTTTCTGAAAATAGCTGAGAGTTTTCCATTGATATATCAGAACGAAAATTTTGGTCATAATTTTTCCATGTAAGGAACATTTTAAAGTGGTGAAAAAAGATCTTGAAGTCAAATTTCGTGAAATTTTTCAAACAAAGTTCAATTACTCAAATAATTATTTTGTTAAAATTTTTTGAGCTTTGAGCATTGTTGTTTTGCTCTATTTGGCACATTTTTCTAGAACATTTGATCCTTGTAGGACATTCCAGTATCGAGATATATGTAGCTAAGCAATCAAGTATCCCCAGGGATCAAATATCCTCACTATCCCCTAAAGTTTTCTTTTGCCAAATGAAGAGTTATGAAAAATTGTCCATCTTATAAAAGCAATTTTGCCGAAACGTTCGCGAGCCAGGTTTTAGGAATTATTCGATCATACACAACTCTCTTTTTTATTTCATCATCTGCTCTAAAATAACTTAATGAATTATGAAATTTCAGTTTTGAGTCAACTCATGAACTTTGCATGTTGTCTAGTCAATTTGGATTTGATAGCCCACGGTTCCCCACAATTTTTCTAAATCCTATAAAAAAAATTCTTTATTTTAACTGTCAGAACTTGAGGAAAATAACTTATCTTAAATATATATAAAAAGCAATTATCTGTATGTTTGTTTGTTTGTTTGTTTGTTTGTTTGTTTGTTTGTTTGTTTGTTTGTTTGTTTGTTTGTTTGTTTGTTTGTTTGTCCTCTATAGACTCAGCCGTCTTAAGAGCTAGAGATCTGAAATTTGGCATGGATGCTCATTAGGACCAGGAATGATGAAAAATGTTTTTAGATTTTTGGACGACCCCTTCTCAAGGGGGTCGTCCATACAAGACAAATATTGTTTTCACGTTATTGACGTTATTTTCCGTCGGATTGTGATGAAAATTTGCACATGAGTGTTTTGAGAGACGAGCAATCGATTACAGTTATCAAATTTAGGGATAGGGGTCGGCAAAAGGGGTCGTCCGTATCCACTGATTTATGTTTTTGCTATATTGGCGTTATTATACATCGAATTGAGATGAAAATTTGCACATGAGTGTTTTGAGAGACGAGAAATCGATTACAGTTATCAAATTTAGGGTCAAGGGTCGGCCAAAGGGGTCGTTTATATTCACTGATTTATGTTTTTGCGGTTTTGGTGTTATTATACACCGGATTGTGATGAAAATTTGCAGATGAGTGTTTTGAAAGACGAGCAATCGATTTCAAATTTCGAATTGCGGATCAGAAGTCGGCTGAAGGAGTCGTCCATACCAAACTTTAATGTTTTTGCGATTTTGACGTTATTCTACATTGGATTGAGATGAAAATTTCCGCATAGGAGTTTTGAGGGACGCTCTTTTGCAGGTTTCAAATCTTGACTCAGAGGTCGGCAAAAGGGGTTATTATCTGTTCACTGTTTTTACGATACTCTCTTGATTGAGCATAGAATTGTAATGAAAATTGGCACATGGGAGTTTAACAGAAAAGATAATTGATTTCAGGTGTCAAGTTTTGAATCGTGGTCAAAAAATGGCCGTCCATGTTAGTTGCTCACTGTTTTCGCGATATTGTCGTGATCATGCATCGAATTGAGATGAAAATGTTCAGATGAGGGTTATAAACTTTGAGCAATTGGCTCCAGGTAGCATGTTCCGTGTCAAGGGCAGTGGTCGGAAAATCGCTCAAGAAAAGCAATCAGGAATGGTTTCTAGCTAGAATGATGCTACCTCCGAGTGCTGTGATACGCACGTGGTAAAAGTACCCATTGAATATATGTCGAAAATCAACACTAACTTGATACAAGAAGATATACCATGCCCCACCGGAGGCTACCGTTGCTATTCGTCACGGCAAATCGACGGTGATCGACAGACTTGATGATACATTTTGAACGTCGCTCCCTCAATCATTCCCGAATGTCTATCCTCGCATCATTGTTGATAATGCTCGTTATTGATAGACGATCATTAATGTTTCAAAAGGAAAAATCTGAATAAATACCAGGATCACATGTTCAAAAAAGCTGTAGCACATGCTGGACAGTTCATTGCGGTTACCTAGTCATGATTTTGTCCTTCTAGGCAAAACGAAAAATAAAAAATCATCTGATAGCCTACATAGATCGCTCAGAACTGATACATATCAGTTATGAATCTAAAAGTTGAAAGTCGTTAGGGGAAGGAAACCAGCATCGAGACGTTCGTTGCTGATAGTCTGCGTCCTTTTTTACCTCATCATGTATCGCAAAAGTGTTTCAAATACAGAAGCGTCGTTGTCATGCATGATTGTTTGTATGATTTGGTTGAAGAAGGAAAATTTGACTGCTTTGATTTTTTGGCTCTGAATGTAGTCAAGCATGGCTCAGTGAAAATGATTGATATTCGGAAGCATGGTCAAGGGTTGGCGAAAGGGGCGTCTATATTCACTGATCACTGTTTTCAAGTTCCTGACGTTATTTTACATATAATTTCAAAAGAAAAAATGGCACAAGGGAGTTTTGAGGAACGTGAAATTGGTTTCAATTATCGAATTTCGGGCCATGGGACAGAAAAAGAGGGTTTCATTGAAAGTTCAGTGTTTTTTGCAATAATTTTGTTGGAGGCAGTTAATTGATACCAATTTAAGTGTGAAGGTCAAGTAAAAGAGTCGTGCACACAAACAAATAGTACATGTTTCTGCCATAATGTCTAGATTTTGCAACCGATCGAGAAGAAAACACTCTCACATAAATTTTAATAAAAAGCCAATCAACTGTTTAATTTGAATTTCAAGTAATAGTAATAGTAGCGACTTTAAACACTGTTGAATTTTTTCCCCAAAATTGTCGAAAGAATGTTTCGAATTCATTTTCTAAACTCATTTTGACGTACCAATTATTTAAAGCGAAACGAAGTTCGTACGGGATCAGCTAGTTAAAAATAAAAAAAACTATATGATACATTAGAAATGTAGAAAACTATACCATATTTTTTTCATTTTATCGTTTATAATAACGAAGTTTTGTAGCATAGAAAAAAGTGGTCCTGGATTTCCCACTCTCCCATATAAATATGTAGCCTCAAATGAATTTTTTGAAAAAATAACTGAAGCTAACCAAAAATGATGATTTAAAAGCTTACCTAAACATATTTGGTTGATAAATCAAATAATATCCATCAATATTTTTTTTTGTAGAACAAAAGTGGTCGTCTGTGAATTTTGCAGCGAGGAAAAAAGGGGGTTCCAACGGGTGAAATTTGGAAGCATTTGATTGCTGATGGGATGATCAATGAATTTAAGGTGAAGTTTTCATGATTTTATAAAGTTTATTTAAAATTCTGTTTTTATTCAAACATTTCTACTTTATCACTTGAAGTTTCTCGGATTTGTCTGGGCATAGCTGGATAGTCAGCTTTATTTGGAAAAAGTCCAGTTATGTTCAGTTGCCTAGTTATTGTTGGAAAATGCATGTTTTTTACACGAAACTATGAATTTCTTCAGCACTCGGCTCAATAATCCATCTTGGCAAGTCTCGTCGGATTTAACGACTCCTACTGACAAAAACTTCTCTTTTCAACAATATTTATTTTTGCTGTATTTTATGAGTGTTTTAGGAATATTCACAGATTTCACAGATTTTTTTTCAATTTTAAACATATTTAAAAAATTAAAAAGGCCCACCTGGCCGCTAGAACGAATTTAATAGACTCCCTTCGGGCCCGAGGAAAACTACCCTGTACCCCAGTAAGAGATGTATCAGCAGCGATAGACATTGATTACATGTTCGAAATCTACCTTTTTCTAAAAGCTATTGATCTTCGTCTATAATTCTTTTCATTATCATATTTCTCTATCTATTTTCTTTTCTCTTCAAAAAGTACAAAAAAAGTGATAAAGTGATGAAGACCTAAGAAAACAATTGTAAACAAACAAAACGAATCTGGCTCCTTAAAGCCTCAAGGTATGAGCCGTTTTAAATAAAAAAATTACAAAAAAAAAAAATTAAAAAAATTTTTTTTGGAAAGACATTATATGATTGGTTAGTTGATTTATCCTGAGAGAAATTAAAAAAACTCACTTCTTTATGACTTTTCAAAGAAGTTTATGCTAAAATCTCAGAACTTAGATTTTTTGTCGCAAAAACACAGAATGTATTGAAAATTGTGATTATTTTTTACCATCGTCCTTTCGTAATGTTTCAAATCCAAGTAACAAAAGGAGGATTTCAAATTTGTTGTGGAATTATGTTAATAAACATTATTTCAACAATTTGACATTTTTAGTTAAGAAAGAGTAGGCGTTAATTTGTTGTGAACGCATGTGTTTTTTCAGTCTTTTAAGAAATTTCCAAGTAAATTAAACTTGAAATACCTACGGGGAAATCATCCAACTTTGAAAGTTCTTACAAGCTTAAGATACTGATTTTCATAAGAGAACACTTGGGAAAAAAAACACATTGTTATCGTTTCAAGAGCCAAAATCTATTCAAGCTTATCTAAAAATGTTTTGTTTCAAATGTTTTCGTGATAAGATGAAGAAAAGCATTCAAGGGAAATTAATTTTTAATAAGTATTGATACGAACCTCATAACTATTAATTTTCAATAATAAGAAATCAATATACACAGTAAAAATCTCATTTTTGTCATTTTGAAATTGTTTTAATTTTTGTAATTTTTGTCATATTGTTTATATTGTTTTATTCTGATTTTTAAAATTTATGTAATTTTTGTTATTTTTTGTCATTTTTGTCATTTTTGTCATTTTTTGTCATTTTTGTCATTTTTGTCATTTTTGTCATTTTTGTCATTTTTGTCATTTTTGTCATTTTTGTCATTTTTGTCATTTTTGTCATTTTTGTCATTTTTGTCATTTTTGTCATTTTTGTCATTTTTGTCATTTTTGTCATTTTTGTCATTTTTGTCATTTTTGTCATTTTTGTCATTTTTGTCATTTTTGTCATTTTTGTCATTTTTGTCATTTTTGTCATTTTTGTCATTTTTGTCATTTTTGTCATTTTTGTCATTTTTGTCATTTTTGTCATTTTTGTCATTTTTGTCATTTTTGTCATTTTTGTCATTTTTGTCATTTTTGTCATTTTTGTCATTTTTGTCATTTTTGTCATTTTTGTCATTTTTGTCATTTTTGTCATTTTTGTCATTTTTGTCATTTTTGTCATTTTTGTCATTTTTCTTGCGTTTTTTTATAGTTTTGTTTTTTTTTTTAAATTATTTTCTTTACCGTGATTTGAAATTTCAATTTTATTATGTGTATTAATTTTTTTTTAATTTTTTGTCATTATATTTATTGTTATTTCTGTTTTTTTATTGTTATCGTTTATCCGTTTTTTATTTGATCTTTTTTGTTTTTGTTTTTGAGTAAATGTTGTAGTCAATTTAGCGAAATTTGGTCCAGTGGTCAAGATGAGCTTCTACTCTTTGTCGTTTTCAATTATGCCTTGAATGAACTCGGGAAGAATCTGAAAATAAAAAGAAACAATGGCTTATGAATAATTCATTTGTTCTTGATTCCAACTTTGTTGGGATTATCCCTCTTAAATTATATTTTTGACATTTTTTAAACCAATCCAATGTGACCTGATTTCACTAATTATTTCAATGCTCCCCGGTGATTTAAACTTCGGCCAAAAATATTTGCTCACAATTGTTAAAACTGTTTATCGGTGTGTGCTTGTGTGTGTGCTGTGATTACTACCCAAATAGTGTTGATCCGACACAAAAATAAGCTGAGCTGATTAAATAACATAAATTTACTACCCACCAACAACAAAAAGGGGGGAAATGGGAGCCTTAAATATTTCGAACAAATAAATTTCTGCCCCAATTCAGGCCGGAAAAAGTTTATCGTCTGTTCGGAAAATTCCTGCTATGAGTGAATGGGTCACACAACAGTGATACTTTCGTTTGCACAAAATTTCAATACTCCCAGCATGTTGTAATCGAAGAAAAAGTGAAAACAGCTCTTCCACATTCCTTTCCTCAACAACATTCGTTTCAGGTCAACTTTCTCATTCCTCATATTCCGATTCCGGTGTCCTTCCTTCTGGCTCTCGGCCGGTCGTATCGTTTGTGTCAACCATGTTGACAAATTGGAAATTGTGAATGATCGATGATGATGAGACTTTGTGGGTCGGATTAAAAATGTATGGCCTCGTTTTTTCTGAGTAAAGTATTCCCACAGGAGTATGAGTTGGAGCTCCGGGCTGGATTTTGCAACCAAAATGTTTAACGTTAAAAGAATAAGCTATGCCGGCGGCTTCCATTACCCTATCATTTCGGAAAAGTGAACATACATATCTATGGCCCTACGTACGTATTCATTGTTTTGGTTTTGCTTCATAAATTCGATGAAATATTGACTACAGGAAAGTTTTTTTGCTCGTTTGTGGTTTGCTGCCAGTTTTAATATACTTTATGATGAAGTCGTATTTACAAAAAAAAAGGTTTTAATATTTTATAACCCAAAATAACTCCTTCCTGCTTAATTGAGTTAAATTTTTGAAATATAGGTAACATAACTCGAGAGAGCTGCAAAATTCGCACAAACGATTGTGAAGTCTTCTAGGCGTTGCAACTTTTTCAACCATAAGTCATTTATCACTATCCGGAATATTTGCACATGCAATATATTTTTTCATTATTTTTTATCGCGCATTTTGTTTTGAAGCTTTATTACAGAGGAAAGTTTGGCTTTGAGATTGTTGAAAAATATTTTATACCTAAATGGAAATTTTACAACAATTTAACTGAAGACCGTTAGCAAAATGAAATGTTGATTTTAAGAAATATTACTGAGACGAGCTAGTTATTAATTGCAAAGATTTGAAATTTTCAAAGCAAATGATCAGCACTAAAATTCTTAGTTATTTATGTGTTTTTTTTTTATTTTTTAGTAAGGTTTTCGGTAATTAAAAAAAACATACCATTTGGTTTGCGATCTTGGGCAATATTAAAGCCAAAAATTTGTTCAGTGTGGTCTATATGTTTATTTTCTTATGATGAGAGAGTTTTCAAGTAGAAATGAAGTAGGCTTTGCTGCGGTGATGACGGGTGTGTTTTTCTCAGCAGCAAAATTAAAAATATATAAAATTTTCGAAAATTAACGTTAAATGTGAAGTGAATCGAATTGTGTGGACCTGAATTTTCCGGATTGGATAACGTACCTGCATTGAAATGGAATATGGCCAGAAGAGCTTTCCGTAGAAGCTTAATTCAAAATCATGGCAGATTCGACAGCAGTTAATCGCTTACAAGTTTCCTCTGGATGTTTCCCAGTCCCATTTGGCGCAGTAATGGTCGTTTTATGGTGAGATCTGTCCATTTAATTTAGGTACATTTTGAAGAAGTGTTGAATATTTTTGTAAGTTTAAACACTTTTCCTTATCCATCAATCCTATCTGCCAAGTAGGATTTTCCAACAAAACGAATAACCTTTCCCTTTTCTGTCTGAAACAGCATCTTTATATGTAGGGTCGTATGAGTTCTCTGCACCTGAAAAGTTCATTTAGCTGTTCAGACTATCCCTATATGATTACATTGACTTGCCACGGTGTTCATTGTGGTTCCACATTGATTCTCAATAACAACACTTTGTGAAATTATTTTATCGGCTATATCGGTGAAATTTATATTCTTTGAGAAAGAATATTTAAGAATTGAAAGATAATAGACGGATAGAAGATCGAAGAGGAACAAATCGATGAAATGTTTCGAAAAGTTTTCAAATTAAAACTACCCTTCTGCTCAATTTCAACATCTTTCATCTTATTTTAATCTTCTATCCGTCTATAATCTATCAATTCTTAAATATTCTTTCTCAAAGAATATAAATTTCACCGATATAGCCGATAAAATAATTTCACAAAATAAAATTTACGGTGATTAACTCTTCATTTAAAAAATAACAACACTTGAAATGAGTATTGAATCCAGGTACTCATTTTGGCATCTTGTGTTGGGCTTGAATATTAGTTGTACCTCGTGTATCAGCCAATGCTATATGTGTGTAGTCACCCCATGCTATGCTATGCTATGCTTATGATGAGAAAGTTTTCAAGTAATACCAAAAATCACCTCTTAACCAATTTTTTTGTTCGTTCGAAACAAAAAATTAAAACTCGCGTAACTTTAGATGATATTTAAAATTTAAAAAAAATCATTGCTTTTGTCTATTTCGAATCGCATTCGGTGTGCTTCTCATAAAATTGAAAAGTAGGTTTTCCAAAAAACAAATCCTTCAATAAAAAGGTAAACAGAACGTAATTTTTTCTCTTTTTCGGCAGGTAGTTGAGCCATAAACATTGACATAATGATGAAAGTTTATTTATTCGCGTTTTAACCCACCTATCGTATCGTATAACTCGTTTTGCTTTTATTGTGGGTAAAAATGAGAAAAAGTATTTCCGGATCCCAGAAATAAAAAGGAAAACACGAAAATCCTACTCATTGAAGAACCACTTCCGCAAACGAAAATAAAACCAAAGCCGAGTCCTACCTAGGCACGTTGGAATTACACGTGGAAGAGAGATGGCATGAGCGAAAAAAGTAGCAAGGTGAACATAAACTTTTATTGGTAGGCTGGTTGATAAAACTGGGGCAATTCACGCAAAATAACGTGGATAAAAAATAACAACTGTTAGGAAACCTGCCACCTGCCTACTTTGTTGTTTGTCGCTGGGAAATATAAACAAAATGAATAAAACTGCAAGTAGCTTCATTTCATTCCGGTCTGAAGCTTATGGAGGATCAGGATAATGGCCAGCCACAAACCATCTCCAGTTTTTTTTAAGGATTCGCAATTTTGGTTGGTTGCTTGAGGCTAGGAATCATTATGCTGGGGAAAAGTTTAACAGTTTTTTTTAAACCTTTTACTGTATTCATCCCATCACTCAAAAAGTATCAATAACTCGTTTGAGCTACTTTCAAAAATCATTCAATGAAAAAAAACACGGCCTTGACCACATCAACATCACGATGCATGGCTGAATATTTTCACCGAAAATACATTAAACTTTCAACATTTATGCACACAATCGAATTTATCACGGCCATTCTGGGGAAGGCCATCGTCAGAATTGATTGCACACATCCTCATCCCCAACAAAATCGCTCCATTCATCGGCGCTGCACTTGCCACAAAATATATGAACATTGCTGGTTGAAAATTCATTCAAAATTGGGCGTTTGTTCCTACATACATATCTCTGGAGCCACTTTTGAGGGAGGTCGCCCTTTTCATGGTTTTATTCTAAACAGGCTTTTGCTGCATTTGCAATGCTGCATTGTTTCGACAAATTGAATTCGGGATTCCCGGAAAATTCAACCTAAACCAACCCACCGCAACCCACCGCAATATTATCAATTGCATTCGTGGTGAAAATTCTGAACCATTTGGGTGGAAAAATCAGAAAGCGAGAGAAAAATGAAATTAGAAATTTTATATTTGCAATTGAAAATTGAAATCAGAGAATGTTTTTGAAACTTAAATTCAACGAAACCTAACTAGAATCAGACCACCTTCCTTTTGATAGGAACCATTGTTTGAAAAACATATCAGATGTGACAGTAAAAATGCAATTATCCAACCGCATTTTCAACAAACTCAATCCAGATAAATCAAATCCCATTTTTGTGTTTTATATGCATGACATCCTTTAAAGTAATTTAAATCCCGTTTTTGAGTAATCTTGATAGTTTTGACGATCTTGACTTCTCATTCATAATTGAAAGAATTTTAAATATCTATAATTTCGTTTAAAATCAAATGAATCCAAATGAAAATTTTGGCAAATTATAAATTTGCAAATGATTCTATGTTTTGTCAACTCGGTTCTTATTTTTCACCAAGTTGCTGTTGGGCAGCGAAAAACGTTTGCACAAAAAGTGGATTTTTATCATTTTTGTCATTCTTGTCATTCTTGTCATTCTTGTCATTCTTGTCATTTTTGTCATTTTTGTAATTTCTGTCATTTTTGTCATTTTAAACAATTTTGTCATTTTTATCATTAATGTCATTTTTGTCATTCTTGTCATTTTTGTCATTTTTGTCATTTTTGTCATTTTTGTCATTTTTGTCATTTTTGTCATTTTTGTCATTTTTGTCATTTTTGTCATTTTTGTCATTTTTGTCAATTTTGTCATTTTTGTCATTTTTGTCATTTTTGTCATTTTTGTCATTTTTGTCATTTTTGTCATTTTTGTCATTTTTGTCATTTTTGTCATTTTTGTCATTTTTGTCATTTTTGTCATTTTTGTCATTTTTGTCATTTTGTCATTTTGGTCATTTTTGTCATTTTTGTCATTTTGGTCATTTTGTCATTTTTGTCATTTTTTGTCATTTTTGTCATTTTTGTCATTTTTGTCATTTTTGTCATTTTTGTCATTTTTGTCATTTTTGTCATTTTTGTCATTTTTGTCATTTTTGTCATTTTTGTCATTTTTGTCATTTTTGTCATTTTTGTCATTTTTGTCATTTTTGTCATTTTTGTCATTTTGTCATTTTTGTCATTTTTGTCATTTTTGTCATTTTTGTCATTTTTGTCATTTTTGTCATTTTTGTCATTTTTGTCATTTTTGTCATTTTTGTCATTTTTGTCATTTTTGTCATTTTTGTCATTTTTGTCATTTTTGTCATTTTTGTCATTTTTGTCATTTTTGTCATTTTTGTCATTTTTGTCATTTTTGTCATTTTTGTCATTTTTGTCATTTTTGTCATTTTTGTCATTTTTGTCATTTTTGTCATTTTGTCATTTTGTCATTTTTGTCATTTTTGTCATTTTTGTCATTTTTGTCATTTTTGTCATTTTTGTCATTTTTGTCATTTTTGTCATTTTTGTCATTTTTGTCATTTTTGTCATTTTTGTCATTTTTGTCATTTTTGTCATTTTTGTCATTTTTGTCATTTTTGTCATTTTGTCATTTTTGTCATTTTTGTCATTTTTGTCATTTTTGTCATTTTTGTCATTTTTGTCATTTTTGTAATTTTTGTAATTTTTGTCATTTTGTCATTTTTGTCATTTTTGTCATTTTTGTCATTTTTGTCATTTTTGTCATTTTTGTCATTTTTGTCATTTTTGTCATTTTTGTCATTTTTGTCATTTTTGTCATTTTTGTCATTTTTGTCATTTTGTCATTTTTGTCATTTTTGTCATTTTTGTCATTTTTGTCATTTTTGTCATTTTTGTCATTTTTGTCATTTTTGTCATTTTTGTCATTTTTGTCATTTTTGTCATTTTTGTCATTTTTGTCATTTTTGTCATTTTTGTCATTTTTGTCATTTTTGTCATTTTTGTCATTTTTGTCATTTTTGTCATTTTTGTCATTTTTGTCATTTTTGGTCATTTTTGTCATTTTTGTCATTTTTGTCATTTTTGTCATTTTTGTCATTTTTGTCATTTTGTCATTTTTGTCATTTTTGTCATTTTTGTCATTTTTGTCATTTTTGTCATTTTTGTCATTTTTGTCATTTTTGTCATTTTTGTCATTTTTGTCATTTTTGTCATTTTTGTCATTTTTGTCATTTTTGTCATTTTTGTCATTTTTGTCATTTTTGTCATTTTTGTCATTTTTGGCATTTTTGGCATTTTTGTCATTTTGTCATTTTTGTCATTTTTGTCATTTTTGTCATTTTTGTCATTTTTGTCATTTTTGTCATTTTTGTCATTTTTGTCATTTTTGTCATTTTTGTCATTTTTGTCATTTTGTCATTTTTGTCATTTTTGTCATTTTTGTCATTTTTGTCATTTTTGTCATTTTTGTCATTTTTGTCATTTTTGTCATTTTTGTCATTTTTGTCATTTTTGTCATTTTTGTCATTTTTGTCATTTTTGTCATTTTTGTCATTTTTGTCATTTTTTGTCATTTTTGTCATTTTTGTCATTTTTGTCATTTTTGTCATTTTTGTCATTTTTGTCATTTTTGTCATTTTTGTCATTTTTGTCATTTTTGTCATTTTTGTCATTTTTGTCATTTTTGTCATTTTTGTCATTTTTGTCATTTTTGTCATTTTTGTCATTTTTGTCATTTTTGTCATTTTTGTCATTTTTGTCATTTTTGTCATTTTTGTCATTTTTGTCATTTTTGTCATTTTTGTCATTTTTGTCATTTTTGTCATTTCTTTTGTCATTTTTGTCATTTTTGTCATTGTTGTCAATTTTGTCATTTTTGTCATTTTGTCATTTTTGTCATTTTTGTCATTTTGTCATTTTTGTCATTTTTGTCATTTTTGTCATTTTTGTCATTTTTGTCATTTTGTCATTTTTGTCATTTTTGTCATTTTTGTCATTTTGTCATTTTTGTCATTTTTGTCATTTTTGTCATTTTTGTCATTTTTGTCATTTTTGTCATTTTTGTCATTTTGTCATTTTTGTCATTTTGTCATTTTTGTCATTTTTGTCATTTTGTCATTTTTGTCATTTTTGTCATTTTTGTCATTTTTGTCATTTTTGTCATTTTTGTCATTTTTGTCATTTTTGTCATTTTTGTCATTTTTGTCATTTTTGTCATTTTTGTCATTTTTGTCATTTTTGTCATTTTTGTCATTTTTGTCATTTTTGTCATTTTTGTCATTTTTGTCATTTTTGTCATTTTTGTCATTTTTGTCATTTTTGTCATTTTTGTCATTTTTGTCATTTTTGTCATTTTTGTCATTTTGTCATTTTTGTCATTTTTGTCATTTTTGTCATTTTTGTCATTTTTGTCATTTTTGTCATTTTTGTCATTTTTGTCATTTTTGTCATTTTTGTCATTTTTGTCATTTTTGTCATTTTTGTCATTTTTGTCATTTTTGTCATTTTTGTCATTTTTGTCATTTTTGTCATTTTTGTCATTTTTGTCATTTTTGTCATTTTTGTCATTTTTGTCATTTTTGTCATTTTTGTCATTTTTGTCATTTTTGTCATTTTTGTCATTTTTGTCATTTTTGTCATTTTTGTCATTTTTGTCATTTTTGTCATTTTTGTCATTTTTGTCATTTTTGTCATTTTTGTCATTTTTGTCATTTTTGTCATTTTTGTCATTTTTGTCATTTTTGTCATTTTTGTCATTTTTGTCATTTTTGTCATTTTTGTCATTTTTGTCATTTTTGTCATTTTTGTCATTTTTGTCATTTTTGTCATTTTTGTCATTTTTGTCATTTTTGTCATTTTTGTCATTTTTGTCATTTTTGTCATTTTTGTTATTTTTGTCATTTTTGTCATTTTTGTCATTTTTGTCATTTTTGTCATTTTTGTCATTTTTGTCATTTTTGTCATTTTTGTCATTTTTGTCATTTTTGTCATTTTTGTTATTTTTGTCATTTTTGTCATTTTTGTCATTTTTGTCATTTTTGTCATTTTTGTCATTTTTGTCATTTTTGTCATTTTTGTCATTTTTGTCATTTTTGTCATTTTTGTCATTTTTGTCATTTTTGTCATTTCTGTCATTTCTGTCATTTCTATCATTTCTGTCATTTCTGTCATTTTTGTCATTTTTGTCATTTTTGTCATTTTTGTCATTTTTGTCATTTTTGTCATTTTTGTCATTTTTGTCATTTTTGTCATTTTTGTCATTTTTGTCATTTTTGTCATTTTTGTCATTTTTGTCATTTTTGTCATTTTTGTCATTTTTGTCATTTTTGTCATTTTTGTCATTTTTGTCATTTTTGTCATTTTTGTCATTTTTGTCATTTTTGTCATTTTTGTCATTTTTGTCATTTTTGTCATTTTTGTCATTTTTGTCATTTTTGTCATTTTTGTCATTTTTGTCATTTTTGTCATTTTTGTCATTTTTGTCATTTTTGTCATTTTTGTCATTTTTGTCATTTTTGTCATTTTTGTCATTCTTGTCATTTTTGTCATTTTTGTCATTGTTGTCATTTTTGTCATTCTTGTCATTTTTGTCATTTTTATAATTTTTGGATTTTTTTTCATTTTTGTCATTTTATAATTTTTAGCATTTTTGGCAGTTTTGGCCCTTTTGGCATTTTTTCATTTTTTATCTTCTTTATGTTAAAACATGTTTTCAGTTTCTTCGCTTAAAAGTCAACCTGTACTGCTTTGCGCAGATTCGGGCTGTTTGTTTGGAAAGCATATGAATTTACCTTAATTTTGATTAAAGTCACTTCCGTGGCAAACTGTGGTAACCAATCTTTTTTTCAGAGATTTTACGAAAAATCACTTGTTTGTACATATTTTTAAATCCTGGCTTACTCTGCTCACATTCAATGATTTTTAATTACTGTGTTTCAAACAACTTTTCCTTTGAAATAGAAAATTTTGTAGCTAATAGCTTATGTAAAAATTATTTTGGCTGATTACCAGCTATTTCCCATTGCTCACCGTACTACCTTCTGTAATCATGCAGCAGCTTTCAGTTCGGAAATTATTTGTGTGAAACAGAGAATTAATTTTTTTTTAGACTTTTGATTATAGGAAGGATTGGAAATTAAAAAAGCATTCGAGTCACTGCCTACTATCTGTATTAAAAAAAAAAACTAGCAACAAAACCGCATGAAGTTTGCAATATTATGATTTATTTAATATCGCGAAAACCACACCATCATATCATCCTGCTTCTGCCAGGTCATTCTTTTGTCCTGATCTGATTAGGTAATACCTAATCAGAATGTTAGTTAATTTAAACGACATGCCAACACAACATGACATCAGACGGGACTGAACCAGGACAAAGTTGACTATTTCCGGTATTTGTACAATGAAACAAGTAACGACATGTTTGGTTATGGCATTTATTATTTATTTATAAGATAGATTCCAACGCAAAACCCCAACCAGGAAAGGGCCCGGACCGAGATTGCATGTTTACGACAGCCATCAATTTGTTGCCCGATCAACAACTAACGAACGAGTATCATATCATAATCGTCGGAGTTTACTAGCCTGGCGTATTATTTGTATTATTCATTTCCCTTTTGCCCTCCATCATCCAGTGCTGAGGCCAGAAGCCGTAAGGTTCTGTTTTGAATAAAAATTACTCCGACTAATCCTCATCTAATTACAACTTTTCCCCGATGGCGTATTAACCGGAGGGCGGCCAAACGAACCACTTTTTCCTATCCACAACCGAACCGACACAGCTAATAAACTTCAGACACATCAGAAAGGCACAACACCAGAAGTCAAGGGAACTGAAACAAAACGAACAAATCGCTTAGTAGGTTCTTTCTCTCTCTTTAGCTTCATGCTTTCGACGTTCTCTCTCGTCAAGATCGAAATTTGTTTATTATTTCCACACGAAATTACATGTGTTCCCTGTCGGATTCCATTCGATTTCCCCGCTTGGTTGCCTCAATTTCCTCCTCCTTAACGCCGCCTATGATTCATCTGTTGATATTTGGTCCGCGCCATGGCCTGCTCTCTACGCTGTGGGTGAATCGGAGCACGTTTTCGGTTTGCAAACGAACTTTGCCAACTAGAGAGTCGTAAATCATGGCCAACTACACTAGCTACCACTGAACTGACTGGCATACTGCCGTCTGGCCAACTGAGAATAGTCCCGGTTGCGTTACAATGGATGAGGCTAGCCTGGAGTTTTCCCATGGAATTCCGAAAATCATCCAACCATAAAACCTCTCTACCGCAGCACAGCTCGTCTTGCCGTCCATTCCTTTTCGTTACCTCGCTAATCCACAACCTTACGATTTCCATTTTCGTTTCAGAATCGACTTCCGGCCCGAGAAAGGTGTCTACGACCTGCACATCTCCAACACTTCATACAGCCGGGATAACGGACGGTTCGAATGCCGGATAAAGGCCAGCGGAACCGGTGCCGATGTACACCAAGAGTACTATAATCTGACTGTGTTGACGCCCCCGCAGCCACCTCTGGTAGCGCCCGGGTCAATTGCTGTCGCCACTGAAGACAAGAAGCTAGATCTGACCTGCAGCAGCATCGGCGGCTCACCGGATCCAACGATAACGTAAGTCGCCTCGTACTTGGACCCCGGCAAACGGATTCTGATCATTTTGGGATGCTTTATTTGTATTTCACAGATGGTATCGTGTGGGTTCCAACACGCCCGAACAGGCCCCGATAAATAGGGGTCTCTCGAAAGATAAACCCACAACTAGTACGGTTTCGGTTACTCCCAGACGGGAAGATGACGGAGCCAAGTACCGGTGTGTGGTGTGGAACAGAGCCATGCCCGAGGGCCATCGTCTGGAGACGATTGTGACGCTATCCGTAAACTGTAAGTACAAAATTCCTATAATTCAATCACTGCCTTATTTCAATTACTTACATCAGACTGTATGTGAGAAACCCGTCTTACGTTGTAACTCGAGCCACTTGTTGCTCTGAAGACGAAAGAAATTGACAACGTTATGTCATTACATCGTCATCTTTGTAAGCTTTCCAAGTAACAAGTTTAGCTGGTACAAAGCAAATAATCCACATGATAAAAGCAACTTAGCTGCTGATGTTTTCTGGAAAAATGTTAGTACAGAGGGAAAAAAATACAACTCCCAAGATATGCTTTCAGTATTACTACAATTTTTACTTGAGACTCCGGCCATCTTCCACTACGAAAAGGAGGATGTCCGACAGTCCTCTACACGGCCGGCAGAAGATACCTAATAACGATGTGAATAAAAATCGGGAAGGATCTAAGGGAAAACCGTCGAAGAGAGCGGGCAGTAATAGCGTGAAAATTATGCCTTTCATCTCATTCGCCATTTTAATATAAAAATGCCAAACGAAATAATAAACGATGCCCTGCAGATTTTGTGTGTGTGTAAGCATTACGATGACGATATTCTTTTCTGTTTCCACCCTCGAAGCTCGGACGCGTCGGCCGGCTGCTGCGCTGTATTTATGCTTCTAAGGATAAGTTTCAAGATTTACGTTCAAATTGCCGCAGCAGAGTAACAGGAGCGCTATGGTGGAGCAGTAGTTTGACTATTGTTCGAAATTTTATAACAGTTATTTAATTTCTGACCGATTCCAAGATCTGATTACAGGACTAGAAACTTCAGATGAAATGAAAATAAAATCCAGAGCCAATCATAAAACGGAGTCCATGTTTGATCCTAGGTTTAAAGCTTAGTTCTTTTAGAAATGGGACACTTTCTTTTGCTTATAGCTCGTTAACTAGTAATTGTACATCCAAAATTTTGACAGCATTTTGTTGCCTGTGAAAAGTACTATCCGACCTATTTTTTTCAAAATTTTAAATTTACGCGTTTTCGAGATATTTACGATGCAAGAAAAAATGGAAAAAATAATTTTGCACACTTTCCTTCAAAATCCATAATTATCGAATTGATGGCTGACAAAACCGTTGACTATTCAAAGAATTAATGTGTGTGAATGGTGCAAAAGTATGCAAACACTGTCAAAAATGTCCACAAAGTTCAAATCAAGCATTGAGGTGAAATACATGATCAACAACTATGATTAAGGGTCATCTGGAAAGTCAATTCTCATACCAGCATTTTTAATTTGGAATAAGCGAAAAACTAAGGGTGGATCGCTGAAATGTCCAAAAAAATTTCTCCGATAAACTGAAAGTGTTGCCTAGTAATGAGTCAATCAAACCCAACCTCAAAAAACAATTTTTTGCTACTTCCAGAGCTCGTAAGCTGTACAGCCAGCACAGAGACAATGGGAAAGATGATGTTTGATTAACGACAAAACTTATGAAAAACCCTATTTACAACAAATTCCAGCGTTTGAATCCTATACTATGTCTGCTCGTGGCAAGGTCCCGAGCATTTCAAAGAATGTATTTGCAAGTTGTTTTGTATAAAATAAAATAATTTGCCCAAATTCTGCTCCTGTGAAAAAAACAACAATTTTCAAAACGAAAACTTTGCTTTTCGCTGTTTTTTAAAGCCTAAAAAGAGTAATCTTGTATGTACACTTCACAACCTCCGAT